>NC_134809.1:4659040-4679040 GCF_046742065.1 Oratosquilla oratoria
TAGGTCCCTAGTTCTATTAGTAGGGTTACTTTCATCACTCAAACTTTATTTAATGTTTTTTCTTGTATATTGTTACAATGAAAGAGGAGGAGGAGGAGGAGGAGGAGGAGGAGGGTGAGGAAGAGGACGAGGAGGAGGAGGAGGAGGAGGAAAACGATGAGGAGATCGAAATGAGCATATATCTTGAGTGTGTCTTCAATGGCCCCACATGGGTTTCAAGGGATAGCGCACTTGGAGAGGTCAGTGAGAGAGACACCACAGGGTTACACCACTTCCGGACTTTGCGGTTCCTGACAGGACTCCTCCCTTCTCTCCTCCTCCTCCTCCTCTTCCTCCACCTCCTCCTCTTCTTCCTCTTTCTTCCAACCCTCTCTTCTTTTTCGTTCTGATAAACTCAGACCCTTCCCTCCCTTCACTTCTTTCTTCTCCTCCTCCTCCTCCGCTTTCTTTAAACTCTTCTTTTTCGTTCTGATAAACTAATACACTCCCCTCCCTTCTCTTCTCCTCCTCCAGTTAAGCAGTAGTCGTCACTCAGGTCAGGTCAACCGGGTAGCTGCTTCAGTTAGCGATATGGCGAGTGAGTGTGTCACTGTGTTCAGCGCCGAAGAGGTTCAATCTCTACTTAGCAGAATTGAAGCCTTGGAGGATGCTGTTAAGTGCCTTAAAGAGGAGAATCGAGTTCTCCGCTCGAAGGCCCATAATACGGAAGACAAAATTAGCGATGAGCATGGATGGAATACGGTGAGAAATAAGATGCGGAAAAGTGAAAAAAAGTCTTCACCAGCCCCACTGAAATGCAAAAACTCGTTTCAAGTGCTGGCGAATCTGCAGGAAGAAGGAACTAATGAAATCCAAGAGAAGAAGGAAAGGGCAGACGCTGGATCCCTGCCCACAGGTAAGATTTTGGTAGTTGGAGACAGTCAAGTGCGGTATTTAGACAGGGTTTTCTGCGACAAAGATAGGAAACATAGGACGCAGGTGTGTTTCCCTGGCGCGGGCATAGGAGATGTTAGAGATAGGATAGAGGAGTGTCTAGTAGGAGAAGGTAAGGACCCAGTAGTTTGCTTAAGTGCCGGAGGAAATGATATAGGTAAGCTAGGGAGTGAGGAATTATTTGCGCGGTACCGGGATGCGCTAGACAAGATCAGGAATAGGGGAGGTGTTCCTGTAGTATGTGGAATCCTTCCGAGGCGCAGAGTTGGAGGCATGTGGCATTCCAGGGCTATTGCAATGAATTGCAGGCTGGCAAAACATTGTAAGGCCAATGGATGGGCATTTGTCGACAACTGGGACCGCTTTTATGGTAAGAATCACCTATACACAAGGGACGGAGTGCACTTGTCTCCCAGAGGATTTCGGCTCCTTGCTGAATCCCTTGAGCGAGAAGTAGGCATCCTACAGGGTTTTTTTCGGGTAGATTATGTGGGAGTAGGGGGGGAAGTATCGGAATATAGTTTAGGCAATAGAAACAACTTAGAGGACTGTGTAAAAAATCACCAAAGCAGGTGGAGGGAAGATAAACTTAAAGTTTACTATACAAATAGCAGGAGCATAATTAACAAAATTGATTTGCTGCGAGGTAAAGCATGCGTAGAAAATTTCGATATTATAGCTATTACTGAATCCTGGATCAACATGGCTGATAAACATTTTCTTCCGGAAATCGAAATAGAAGGATATAAGTTTTTTCATAAGGATAGGGTCGGCAGGAATGGGGGAGGTGTAGCACTTTTCGTTAAAAATACTTTAAACTGTATTGTCAACAATTCGATTAAGGAAGAGGACTGTACGGAATCTATTTGGGTAGAGATTATAGGCAAGAATAAGAAAGCTATTATTGGCGTCTTGTATAGACCTCCTAACCTCAGCATTGAGCAGACTGATTCCCTGATTCATGAAATTCACAGAGCGTCCCAGTACAAAAACGTTGTAATCATGGGAGATTTTAACTATAGAAACATTGACTGGGAAACTTTAATAGGAGATCATGAAGCGAAGAAATTCCTAGATGTAGTGCAGGATAATTTCCTAAAACAAATGATTACCGATCCTACGAGGGGACAAAATACCCTGGACTTAATTCTAACAAATAATGAGCACCAAATTAGCAGCGTAGTAGTGGGAGATAGTCTAGGCTTTAGCGATCATCAAGAAATAAGATTTAATGTTATTTGGGAAAAAATAAAAAGTACGAATAACGTTCAAGTACCAGACTTCAGGAAAGCAAACTTTGACAATATAAAAACCTATTTGAAATTGAATACGAAAAGCCAGGCGGACGTTTCAGACATTCTTGATTCTCGTTGCGGGGCTAGTCAGGTGTGGGTCATGGACGGTAAGAAGCATACCTTAGGTCAGGTCTGGGTCAAAGAGGGTACTACGCATACCTCAGGGCAGGTCAATTGGGGGCGAGGGCCCAGCAGTCAGGTCAGTAATTTAAATGACATGTATAACAATCTAACTGATCTAATTATTAATGCACAAAATACATTTATCCCCCTAAAGTCAATACGGAAAAATAGTAATACTCCCAAATGGATGACGGACAGATTGAAACATGAGATCGGAATGAAAAGAGGACTTTACGTAAAAATGAAAAACGGGGAATCACACCTTAGATCAAGATATAACGAAATGGCAAAGCTGGTTAAAAGGAATACACGTTCAGCGAAACGTAATTATGAAATCAAGGTTGCCAGTCAAGCAAAATCCAACCCAAAGGGTTTCTTTCACCTCTATAGAACAAAAAATAAAGAAAGAATAGGACCAATTAAAAACAATGAAAATGTCATGATTGAATCGGAAGAAAAAATGAGTGAGGAGTTTAACAATTATTTTCTATCGGTATTTACTGATGAGAGGTTAGATAAAGTACCTGACTGCGATCCGATTTTCAGAGGGGATGAAGAAAGTAGTCTAACTAATATCAGCATTAGTAAAGAGGAAGTAGTCAAGCAGATTGACAGACTTAAAGCTACAAAATCTCCGGGTCCAGACGAAATTTTTCCAAGAATGCTTAAAGAGTGTAAATTTGAAATCTGCGACCAGTTAACTGAAATATTCAATAAATCGGTAGACACTGGTTCTGTTCCAACTGCTTGGAGGCAGGCAAACGTTGTTCCTGTTTTTAAGAAGGGAGATAGATCGTCTATATGCAACTACAGGCCAATCAGTTTGACATCGGTTATAGGAAAAATGCTTGAATCAATAATAGTAAATAGACTCAGAGAACACATTGAAGGGCATAATTTAATTCGTGTTTCACAGCATGGTTTCTCCAAGGGTAAGTCATGTGTGACTAATCTTCTATCCTTTTACACTAAGGTATATAAGGCGGCAGACAACAATGAAAATTACGATGTTATTTACCTTGACTTTAGCAAAGCGTTCGACAAAGTGCCACACCAGAGACTACTAAATAAAATCAAAGCCCATGGCATAGGAGGAAAAGTGTTAGAATGGATTAGAGCTTGGATTAGTAACAGAAAGCAACGGGTCACCATAAATGGAATAAAATCTAGGTGGGGCAATGTTACTAGCGGGGTTCCCCAGGGCTCGGTTTTGGGTCCCTTGTTGTTCATTATGTATATAAACGACTTAGACGAAGGGTTAAATAGTGATGTTAGTAAGTTTGCGGACGACACTAAAATAGGACGCCTAATTAGGTCAGGAGACGACGCCCAGATTCTGCAGGATGACCTTAATAAGCTGTTAACATGGTCGGTGAAGTGGCAAATGAACTTCAATATCTCTAAGTGTAGCGTGTTAAACGTAGGGCTACACAACCCCGAAAATAGATACAACTTAGATAACACGTTTTTAGAAAAATCTGAGTGCGAGAGGGACTTGGGAGTTCTGGTGAGTCCGGACCTTAAAACCAGGAAGCAGTGTATTAGCGCCAGAAATAAAGCTAACAGAGCATTAGGCTTCATTGCTAGGACGGTAACGAATAGAAGTGCAGAGGTAATTATTAAACTCTACCTAGCGATAGTTAGACCCATCCTTGACTATGCGGTACAGTTTTGGTCTCCGTCCTACAGAATGGACGTAAATTCATTAGAATCAGTACAGAGAAGAATGACCAAAATGATACAAGGACTCGGAAATTTGCCTTACGAAGAGAGGCTTAGGCACCTAAACTTACACTCTCTGGAAAGACGCAGAGTGCGGGGTGATCTAATAGAAGTGTTCAAGTGGATCAAAGGCTATAACAAGGGTGATGCAAACAAGGTCATCATAATAAAACAACAGGGCAGGACTCGCAGTAATGGGTACAAACTGGACAAATTTAGATTTAAGAAGGAAATAGGCAAGAATTGGTTTACTAATAGGGTGGTCGATGAATGGAATAAACTTAGTAACCATGTAGTAAGCGCTGAAACTATCAGTTGTTTTAAAAAACGATTAGACAACTTTATGGATGGGGATGACAGGTGGTGATGGATACGGAGCTGCCTAGTGTAGGCCTTATGGTCTTTTGCAGTCTCCTTTATTTCTTATGTTCTTATGTTCTTATGTTCTTCCTTCCAACCCTCTCTTCTTTTTCGTTCTGATAAACTCAGACCCTTCCCTCCCTTCACTTCTTTCTTCTCCTCCTCCTCCTCCTCTTTCTTTAAACTCTTCTTTTTCGTTCTGATAAACTAATACACTCCCCTCCCTTCTCTTCTCCTCCTCCTCTTCCTTCCAACCCTCTCTTCTTTTTCGTTCTGATAAACTCAAACCCTGTCCTCCCTTCACTTGTTCCTTCTCCTCCTCTTCCTCTTTCTTCTTTCTTTGTCTTCTTCCCCTCCAACCCACCTCCTCCTTTTTGTCCTCTACACCAACGCTTCTCAAAAATGGACCTTGGGCTGATGACAATACGAAATACCATTCCTCAAAAAAAAAAAAATAAATAAATAAATAAATAAATAAATAATTGAATAAAATAAATAAATGAATAAAATAATATAATTAAAAATTACGAAGATTCTACATTTCTATTCCTGCTCCATTACACGTAATTTTAATCTTATAAATACACATTTCTCTGAGTAAATTTAGAATTCTTATTGAGTCTTACCTAAAAGATCGATATTGTAATATAGTACTGTCTACCTAATAATAAATTATGTCAAATAAACATTATATTCCAAACGTTATTTCGAGAACATTTGTATGTCGTGAAGAATTATATGTTATAAATAATAATGCGGGATCACCACATCATGTAGTCTGAGGTGATCTGCTCAAAGCCTTGAAAGTTGTGGTAGTTATGAAAAAAAGACAAAAATATTTTAGAATTGACAGAGTAATCTCTTGACGTCACAGCCCTGTTATCAGCAAACAACTGTGTGGCAGGAGATTTTTTTCTAAGCTTAACAATATGTCACATCAGGCCTGTTGCCCCAGCCAAAAAAAGAAAAAAGTTTTTTATGATCATTGCGTAGGTTAAAGCCCTGGTTATTGTATTTCCATTGCATATGAATTCATGTAACATTGTATACATTACAGTATCCTCCATTTATACTGTTGGATAGCGTCGCAACGTCTTCTCAGCTCGTTATTTTTGTTTTTTCTCTTTTCTCTCCCTTAACCTTTCAAAAACTCTCCTATTACCCCAAACGGGGGGGGGGGGGTTAGTAATTTACCCCCTAGGTGGGGGATAAATTGACTTTTTTCTTTTCTTTTGTGACCATTGTCTTAATCTGATACTACGCGAGGAACGGAGGGAGGTCCTAGATGGACATTCCTCGCATCAAGAGGGAACGAAATGAGTTTTTTCAGGGCTGCATACTGATGCGATAAGATAACGTCAAATAAGGACCCGAGGTCGGCGATAAGGAGCCACGTGATTAGGGGTGGGGGGAGTGGGGACTAGGATCTACCTAATCTCACTGACGCCTTCCAATCCTTTCAAATCGGTGGCCCGTTTAATAAATTCGTTCTGGGGATTTTAGTGTTGCCTTCTCTAAAGTGATGCTCTTCACATACTGGGGGCTTCGCTAAAGGTTTACTACTGAGTAAGGTTAGGTTAGCTTGAGGTTAGGTTAGGTTTAGATGAGGTTGGGCTATGCAAGGTAGGGTAAAGTTATGTTATGTTGGGTTGGATCAGGTTAGATTGGGCTGGGTAAGTTTAGACTCGATAAAGTAAAGTTTGGTTAAGTAACATTAAGTTTGGATAGGTTACGCTAAGCTGGGTTGGGCTGTGTTGGGTAAAGTTAAGTTAGATTAGATTAGGTAAGGTTAGGTTAGGTTAGGGTGGGATGAGTTGGTTTGGATAAGGTAAGTTGGCTTAGACTAGGTTAGATTCGTTTAGTATGCTCTTCATTCTGGTATATTGGCATTCTGGTATATTGGCATAGGCTTACACGGGACTATGTCGAACAAGCAGCCCCCCAAAATGAAATGCCGAAGAATGGAAAGTGACTACAACTCCTCTAAAAAAAACAAAAAAAATAGGTTCCAACATGATTCTTTCCTAGCTATCCAGACACATAGAGACAAGGTGCCAACTTCTGCCACAGCTAAGCGTCTCTTGGTGCCAAGCTTCTCGCCAGTGATAAGGCAGCTTAAGTCAGGCCTATCAACTGCCTTTGGCGTCACATCGCGAACTTTAATTCTCGCGAACCTCAATACTCGCGAACCTAAATTCTCTTGAACATGTGCCTCTCTCATTTGTTAATTCTCAAACCGACGGCAAGGCTTTTGTCTTTCATTGTACAAATCACCCAGTACTACTCCAAGTCCTACTCGAGCCTCAAGAGCCAAGGACAAGATGCTTTCATTCCTAATGAAAGTGAAAATAAGAGTGAAAGTGAGAGTGAGAGAGAGAACATAAGAATGAAGGAGACTGCAAGAGACCACAAGGCCTACACTAGGCAGTTCCATGTCCATTAATTCTTATCATCACCATCCATAATGTTATCTAACCTTCTACCTTCTCTTAAAACAACCAATAGTGTTAGTGCTCACAACATGGTTACTAAGTCTATTCCATTCGTTAATCACTCTACTGGTAAACCAATTTTTGCCCATTTCCTTCTTAAATAAAAAAAAAAAAAAAAAAAAAAAAAAAAAAAAAAAAAAAAAAAAAAAAAAAAAAAAATCCAATTTATATCCATTACTACGATTTTTGTCCCGTTGTCTTAATATGATGATCTTGCCTGCATCACCCTTGTTAAAACCCTTGACCCATTTGAATACCTCTATTAGATCATCCTGCATTCTACGTCTTTCCAGAGAAAGAGAGAGAGAGAGAAAGAGAAAGAGAGGGGGGAGGGGGTGAGAGATCAGGGCGTCAGTCTGTCAACCACCATATCTACTACCATCACCTCCACCATCATCGGTACTACCACCACCATCGCTACTATCACCACTTCTATCACCACCACCACTACCTCCATTGTTATCACATCATCACCATCACCATCACCCCCTTGCTCTCTTTTAACAGCATTAAATCGGTGACGCCCTTTAGATACTTTATTCTAGCCAACTCCAAACGATTCTATTCATCTCTGTGGCATCCTGTTGCCAGTGGAGGTCTTAAGATAGTTTATTCTGGCGAAAAACGACCGAATCTTAATGACAAAGAGGGGAAATGGAAGTTTGCAATGAAGTGGATGTGTTGTCCTTTTTTTCTGTAATTTGATTATGGTTACCGCCGTCTGGTGATTTCATTGAGTCGAGGGGGCGTTGCCAAGGCAACAGAGGGTCATGGCACGGGGCCTCATTTTGTGTATTTTATTATGGCTAACGGCAAAGGATTAAGCTCATTCTGGGTTTGAATTAATCTGTAGGCTTTCCCTCACCCTTCCCCTCTCCTCTCCTCCCTTCCCCTCTCCCCCATCCCCTTCCTCCCTCTCCCTTTCCCTTCTCTCTCCCTTTCTCTTCCCTCCCCTCTCTCTCCCTCTCCCTTCTCTCCTTCCCCCTCTCCCCCTGATCATTCCCTTTCCTCTCTCTTCCATCTCCTTCTCTTCCCTTTCACTCCCCTCACTCTCTCTCCTCCCTTCTTCCTCCTCTCCCCCTTACCCTCCCCTTTCCTCTCTCTTCCTTCCCTCTCTCTCCCCCTTACTCTCCCCTTCTCCTTCCTTCCCCTCTCTCTCTCCTCCCTCCTTCCTTCCCTCTCTGCTATCCTTCTTCCCCGACATTATGCCCCCCTCCTCCCTCTCTCCCACTCCCTCAGCCTCGAACCTATTGAACCCGACGACGTCACACCTCCTCCCCCTCCCCACCCGTCCTCGTCGCTTCTACAAGTCCCAGATTACGGTAATCCCGTCTTTGAGATTATTTTCGTTAATTGTCTTCTGGCTGACGTCAAAGGGTTTTAATAACACTTTAATACGGGTTTTGTGCAGGAAGGTTTATATCAAAATAAACAAATAAAAAAAATACCGGTAAATAAATAACCCATTTACCATGGCACGCTTTACAATTTTTATCTTAACACAAGACAAATTCATTTTATCTTATTCTTATCTTTTTTATTATTATATTTTATTCTATCCTAAGTTAATATATATTTTTTTCTTTTTTTACTAGGCAAATTATCTTATTCAATAATATGAAATCAACGCCACTTGATACACAGCATTGTGGGTAGTGGATACACGTCTTTATACATATCACTCTGGCTGTCACCTTATAATGTTATCTATATAAATTATATATTCAAGGTAAACATTTTATTCATCCCTTTAGTACCTTGGCGCACATTACATATTTTGTTATGGTATTCGCTGAGTAGTTTTATCTTAAATTTGGAGAAATCCCACTGACGCTGCATGAAGTCTAATCAATCATGATCTTCCTCAGCTGCATGACAATATATATATATATATATATATATATACATATATATATACATATATATATATATATATACATATATATATATATATATATATATATTATATATGTATATATATGTATATATATATATATATATGTATATATATATATATATATATATATATATATATATACACATATACATACATATATATACGCAAAAAAAACACAGGGGAAGGGAAACTGGTAGACAGTAATGACTTCCGAATATTACATCTTTTAGTCTGAATATGTAATATACGAAAGTACTAACTGTCTACAAGTTTCCCTTCTCCTGTGGTTATTTTTGCATTTTCGTATAACGGTGATGTGATTTCTTGCATATATATACAAATAAGTCAAATCAAACAGGACTGACACCAGCCCTCCTCCCTGAAATATTATATATACATATATATATATATATATATATATATATATATATATATATATACACATATACGTTTGAGTTGTTAGCTTTGTGATCAAGACCCTGCAGGTCGAAACGTTAAGGCGTGAAATTCTCCCATTACTCCTCGTCTACTTCTTTCACCTTCAATCTTATATATATGTATATAAATATATATATGTATATATATATATATATATATTTATCCATACACACACACACATATAATTCCCCTTCTGCCCATGTCATTAATTCCCCCTTTTGGTAACCACAGGGGTCAGCCCCAACATCCTCAGTCCTCCCGGTCCCTCCCCAGATGTCCGCATCTGTTTATCTGGCAAAGGATCCAAGAGTTTCCCCCCTTTTACGAGTCGGTAAACCTTACCATCGCCCCCGCCAGCCGGCCCAAAGAATCCTCCTGCTGGTCTTGTCGCTCAATTTAACCCCTGAATGACTATTATGGCCTTTAAACACATGCACGCACGCACGCACGCACGCACACACACACGCACATACACACGTACACACACACACACACACACGCATTCTATAATACTATTCAAGATTTTAAGAAAAAAAAAACTTGATGATTAATGATACAAAGACGGGTCACCATGAGCATAGCTCCTTTCCCGATCTCTGGGTAATACTGTGACCTTACACGCACACACACACCCAACTCCCCGCCCACGAGAGTTGGAGTAACAGCCCGCAGGGCAGCGATACTGAAATTATTTCACCCGTGGGCGGAAGTCGAAACCGGACCGCCGTAGTGGCAGGCGAGAACTCTAACCACAGCGCCACGAGCTTGTTCTGTGTGTGTGTGCGTGTGTGTGTGTATGTATGTGTGTGTGTATGTGTGTGTGTGTGTGTGTGTGTGTGTGTGTGTGTGTGTGTATGTGTGTGTGTATATGTGTGTGTGTGTGTGTGTGTGTGTGTGTGTGTGTGTGTGTATGTGTGTGTGTGTGTGTGTGTGTGTGTGTGTGTGTGTGTGTGTGTGTGTGTGTGTGTGTGTGTGTGTGTGTGTGTGTGTGTGTGTGTGTGTGCAAAATGGTGGTCATCAGTTTGAAATTATATGAAAGCTTAATCTTCACCTCCTAGTCTAGTCCCCTCCTGCGTCTTAGCTAATGACCAGTCGATGACCACCATTTTCCTGATACTGCTGATAACGTGGACCAACGTATTCGACAACGTTACGAAACGTTTCAAAGAGTAAGAACGTTTTTGGAACACCCTGTACATAAATACCCACACATACACATACAAACATACACACAATATATATGTATGTATAAGCGTGTGTATATGTATCTATGTATGTATAACATGTATTACATATTTATGTATGTATGTATTACATATGCATGTATGTATAACATATGTATGAATATATGTATTACATATGCAAGTATTAAATATGTATGTATGTATGTATGTATGTATGTATTACATATGCATGTATGTACAACATAGGTATGAATATATGTATTACATATGAAAGTATTAAATATGTATGTATTTATGCATGTATGTATATATGAGTATGTATGTATGTACAACATGTATGAATATATGTATCACATATGCAAGTATTAAATATGCATGTATCATGTATGTATATACGAGTATGTATACATATATATATATATATATATATATATATATATATATATATATGCGCCGTGTGTGTATTTTAATACTTCTGATATTACATTCCTCTCCTGTGACATGGTCCACACCCGACAAAGATTTTTTTTTTATTTATTTATTTATTTATTTATTTATTTATTTATTTTTTTTTTTACTTGCGGGGAGGACGATGGTGTGAGAAAAGGAAGAAGGAGAACGCTTTCACCTCGTAAGTTATTTGTTATTTCTGAGAATTTTAATATCGTGGGAAACGGCTTCACAGAAACGACTAACCACAGAATCCTCACCACAAGAACACGTTCAAAGAAGAAAAAAGAATAAATAAGAAAAATTAATAAATTAATAAAATAAATATATACATGAATATATACAAGAACAGAAACCAATAGATAAATAAATCAAAATTAAAACTAAATAAATAAATAAAATAAAAGATGTATTAATAGATAAATGAAAAGAATGAATTTATCAGATAAAAAGCAAATTAACAAACGATAGTTAAAGCAAACACAATCACATCGCAATGACCAAGTGCTAAATACGAACAAGTAATGCAGGAAAAAAACGATGCCAACAAACATTCCTAACAGTTCTCATCTCTCGACCAATCACGAACCGTCTTGGAGAGGCGTGGTCTCCTTCCAGCCAATCACGACGAGGCTCGACTCCCGCCCACCGCTGAGGTCCTTATGCGCACTTTGGTGTCTCTCCCGAGCTGAATAGAAACTTCTTGACGTAGCAGACCATGACGCTAACCAATGAATACGTTGAGTCGAGAATGAGAGTCGTCCTGAGTCGGTGAGTGACGCTGACTCCAGCATATGACCCTTCAACTATGAACTCACGTATAGTGCAACTACGACGTCACGTGCCCATAAACTATGACGTCATGTATCCTTCAACTATGACGTCTCTTATATTTCAACTATGACGTTACGTGCCCCTTCAACTATAACGTCTCTAGTTCAACTATGACGTCACATGCCCCTTCAACTATGATGTTGCGTACCCTTCAACTATGACGTCACATATAATTCAAGTATGACGTCACGTACCCTTTCAACTATGACGTCACGTACTCTTCAACTATGACGTCACGTACTCTTCAACTATGACGTAGTGCACCCTTAAAATATGATGTCACATATCCTTCAATTATGACGTCACGTGCTCTTAAATTATGACGTCACATACCCTTTAACTATGACGTCACGTCAAGTAAGCCATCACGTCAACTTCCGGACGATTGAATTAGAATCAATTTCTGGAGGCTGTTGCGGAACTGCCGGAGCCACTGGAAAGGGCATTTCCTGATTTGAACAATTGATGTCGAATCAGAGTATCAGTTACCAAAGGAGACTTACAGGAAACAATACACAAAGTCAGACGTTTATATATATTCTGACAGAGGTATTGACAACAGTGATCAAATAGAATACCCGGTATCCTATTACAAAGAAAATCGATGTATGGGAAAATATATCGTATTTTAGTTACATGAAAATATGTAAAGCGAAATAATTTATCGAATACATACGCGCACCCACATACATACACGCGCGCACACACACATACATACACGCGCGCACACACATAAGCTGATATGGCCCCGACCTCTCGGTCGCCGCAAACAAACACACCGTCATATATTTTTATCAACCACAATGCACTTTAATTCTAAGCCATATAGGCGCATGCAGAAATTATAACGTGGTACGTCCGAGGACTCGAACCTATGCGGCGAGAACGTTACCAGTGCCGAGTGACTTAGACCAATACACACACCATCATATGTAGACAACAACGCCTAGCAATCCCAACACATCACGTACTTGAATTAGACCAGTTCTAAATTTTACACAAATGAATGGTGTAAATCTAACTTGTCGACTTTGATTTTTTTCTAGAATTTCATATCATAGCTATTTTAAACTACGACAAAGGGATTGGTGTATATTTAACATATCTGGACTATGGTTTTTTCTAGAATTTCATATTACAGTTATTTCAAACGATGACAAAGAGAATGGTGTGGATTTAGCATGTCTGGGGTTTGAAAAAAATATATAATTTTTCATATTATAACTATAGTTATTTCAAAGTACGACAAAGGGATTATTATTTAACATATCTGGACTTTGATTTTTTTTCTAGATTTTCATATTATAGTTATTTCAAACTACGACAAAGAGAATGGTGTGGATTTAGCACATCTGGACCCTGAAAAAGCTTTTTCTAGAATTTCATATTATAATTATTTCAAACTACAACAAAAAGAATGGTATAGATTTAGCATATCTAGACTCTGAATTTTTTTTTCTAGAAATCTGGAATATAGTTATTTCAATCTACGACAATGGAAGTGGTGTAGATTTGACATATCTGGAATTTGAAAAAGCTTTTGATACTGTGAGAGACTATTTACTAAACTCGCTTCGCATGGAATACGAGGTAACCTGCTAAACTGGATTAGAAACTGGTTTAAGAATGGTAAAGAGCGAGTTGTTGTGAACGGTAAAACTTCTTGCTGGATTGATTTTACGAGTGGAGTTCCACAGGGTTCCGGTTTAGGCCCACCTCTGTTTCTAATTGATTGTAGACTTAATCAGTTGATGATACGAAATAACAATTGGTCACTCGAATCAAGTGGAAGTTCAAGGGCATTTAGATAAACTAGAGCAATGGTATCGAAAGTGGTTAAAAGACCAAAACACAAAGTTGTACATTTAAGTTGAAAAAAAAAAAAAAATCGAAATGGAGAACTGAAAGAAACGGGGGTACAGTCATCAGGAACGACCTTAAAACATTAAGTATTGTATTTCTGCTTCATAGAAAGCGAAGAGGATACTGGAATTAGTAACGCAAACTTTAGAGTTCAGTACTTCAACTATCATCACCAAATCATAAAGAGAGGATCCCCTCACATAGCTGGTTGGCACAAAAGGGGGACATTACTCACAAACACAAAATAACAATTAACAATAGAAATATAATTATAGAAATAATCAGTACACAAAGATATCAGAGATAACAGTATTTAACTACCCAACGACTCGTGATATAAACATTCCTGGCGGCCGCTGGATGAACTACACTGCTGGTGGTTGACATTCCACCTGTGTTGCCAGGTGGCAATTACAGATCCCCCTGTCAAAGTCCCACGAGCCCCTGTGGGTCCACGGACACTACTTAGACAACCCATGATATGGACCACTAGTTCATCCACAGCTCTGTAGGGAAGAGGCCAAACGCAGAGTATGGGAGTCCAATATATTAGACTCCCATACTCTGCGTTTGGCCTCTTCCCTACAGAGCTGTTGCAGTCATTGCTGCTTTTACTCATCAGTTCATCCACACTTGAAATTATAAGGAATTTTTCTTAGACTGCAAAGAGTACAGCGGCGAACAGATCAGATCTCATAGCCAATATAAGGAACAAAGTATACGAAAACCACTTAAAACATTTGAATCTATTTTGACAGAGAGTGATTTTTTTTTTTTTTACAATAAACCTTTAAGATTTTAAAGGGAATTATTGATATCAAAACTGAAAATCTTTTTGTAATAAAAACGAACAGGACGAGAAATAATGGCCTCGAGTTGTTTCTACCTGGAGGTAGGTATGAATAATTTTGTCTATCGAGTCGCCAATGATTGGTCAGAAGCTTCCAGGTGAGGCAATGAAGTGTTACACAGATCGAAACTTTACAATCATCTTGGATAAACACCAAGCATTTACTTATATATTTATCTATTTACTCATTTGTTTATTTATATTTTGCGTCTGATCTCATTATGGACAATGATCACCAAACTCATGAGGGAAAATCCAGCAAAATCATGTATGAAGAATCACCCATCTACCCACACACCTATCAAAACACACACACACACACGACTCGTGGCACGGTTGGTAGAGTTCCCGGCTGCCACTTCAGAGGTCCCAGTTCGAATCCCGCCCAGGGCTGATTTAATTTCAGTATCGCTGCACTGCGTGTCGTTACTCCAACTATTGCGGGCGGGGAGTTGTGTGTGTGTGCGTATAAGGTCACAACATTACCCATTGATCGGTCACATGAGCTCTGAGCTCTCTTCCGGGAGGGAAAAAAAACTGTCGATCACGAGTCAAACACGTGATCCAAAACCATGATGAATCAAACACCGGTCCGTGAAGGTGGCTGGATGGGTGGAGAGATGGACAAGAGGAGACGGGTAGATCCCGGTTACCAAGGAAACACTTCGGGGTCTTCTATTTGAGGCAATGGTGGGAGGACGACATGCCGCCTTCCCCTCGGCTGCAGCAGCAGTGGAAGCGAGAGGAGGATCAGAAATGATGATGATGATGATGATGATGTTGATGATGACGACGATGATGATAATGATGTCAATGATGATGACGACGACGACGATGACGACGATGATGGTGATGATGATGATGATGTTGATGATGATGATGATGATGATGATGATGATGATGATGATGATGATGATGGCGATGAAAACAACGACGATGATGATGATGATGATGACGACAACGACGATGATGACGACGACGATGACGATGATGAAGAGGAGGAGATGGAGGACATGGAGTAAGAGGAGGAG
Organism: Oratosquilla oratoria; assembly: GCF_046742065.1. NCBI lineage: Eukaryota > Metazoa > Arthropoda > Malacostraca > Stomatopoda > Squillidae > Oratosquilla > Oratosquilla oratoria. Next base: position 4,674,513 of record NC_134809.1, read on the forward strand.
GAGGGACAGGGAGAGAAGGAAGAGGAGGAGGAGGGACAGGGAGAGAAGGACGAGGATGAGGAGGTACAAGGGATTGAGGAACATGGGAATGTGGGACAGAATGAGGAGGAGGACGAGGAGGGAGAAGGAGAAGAGGAAAGAGGGATAAGGGAAGAGGGAATGGAAAAAAAGAGGAGAGAGGAAAGGAGAGAAGAAACAGAGGGGGGACAGGTAGATAAGTATTCACTCTCTTTGTGTGTGTATGTATGTGTGTGAGTGTGTGAGTGTGTGTGTGTGTGTGTGTGTGTGTGTGTGTGTGTGTGTCTGTGTGTAAGCAAACATAGCTTTCTCTCTCTCTTCTTCCAATCCTCTTTCTCAGTCCCCCTTCACCTCTTACTCTCCTTCCTCCTTCCCTCCTCTATCTCGCCCTCCATTCCTTCTTCAATTCCTACCCTCTCCCTCCCTCCCTCTCTCTTTCTCTCTCACTCTCTCTTGGCGTGCCCCTATCACGCGATCATCATTACCTCTTTCCGTTGTGGTCAGTTGGTTTCCTGCTCATTACGCAGGTCCTCTCGACCCAACAGCACCTGAAGAAGGCTGACACGGGGGAGGGTCCTGGGGGAATGGCGGAAGGTGTAAGGATGTACTATTTTTTTTTTCTTTTTTTTTAATGACTCCTGCCCATACCTTGACTTCATGTCAAAATTAAAATAAATAAATAAATAAATAAATAAATAAATAAAACAAAAAATAAAAAAATCTCACTGCTGATATTCTACGACTAACTTCGTATGATGATATCCAGAATAAAATCTTCCAAGTGCGACAATCAAAGCAAATGGATTCCTTGATGAGAAGTTCCCTTGGCCGAATAGACATGAATTAAGGCCAACCAGAACAAAGACTAAAGAATGCGTCATATAAACAATTGAATAACAATTGGATGAGCAATTGGAGTTTGATCTGGTTCCCACGGAAACGAAATGGCGTCTTGCTTGGGCGAGATACGTTACCTTTACAAAAGCGTAACGAAAGACAGTAACGGTTCTTGTGGCCCTGACGTAACAATAACAAAATTAAGCAAATTAATAAACTAATTTCTGGACAAGTAAATAAACTAATGAGTTAATAAGGAATAAATAAATAAATAAATGAATTTATAGATACATATACTAAGTGAAAATAACTGAACGAATGGATGAAAAACAAATAACTTATAAATAAATTGATCAAACGAAAATAGACGAACAAATAAAAATATAAATAAATAAATAAATAAACTAGCTCGATAAAATAGATTGAATAAGCAAAGAAGTCAATAAATAAATTATTTGTTGAGATACATAGAAATATCCCACGTAACGATTTTCTTCTACGAATTGATGGTGGGGGGGAGGGAAGCCCCCCACTCCTATCCCTTATCCTCCCTCAGTTTTGCCCCCCGGGTGCTTTTGGGTCGAGATGATCTTCCCGGCGATGGGCAGGAAACCAATTCACCACAACGGCAGAGAATAATGACAATCGCGTGACAGGTGCATGATGGGAAATGTGGCCGCCGGAGTAAAAGAGAGAGAGAGAGAGAGAGAGAGAGAGAGAGAGAGAGAGAGAGAGAGAGAGAGAGAGAGAGAGAGAGAGAGAGAGAGAGAGAGAGAGAGAGAGAGAGAGAGAGAGAGAGAGAGAGAGAGAGAGAGAGACTCTCACTTCCTCAATGGAACACTTCTCCATCAGTCTCCTTCTCCCTCCTCTCCCCTCCACATCCTCCCCCTTCCTCCTCTCCCTCCTTAGCCTCCTCCTCCTCCTCTTCCCCTCCTCCAGCTGCCTTGAACCGACTCTTAAATGCTTCCTTGGCAACGGGGAAGCGCCCATCCATCCATCCATCCATCCATCCATCAACCAGGCAGGTGTTTTCCTTTCCACCAACTTTTATTGAGTGATTTGTTGTCTCACATCTGTTTATGAACATGCTCACACACTTGCGTATACAAGCATATATTCTCATTAATATGCATGTATATTCTTGTTCACACACACACACACACACACACACACACACACACACACACACACACACACACACGAAGACTTCTGTTTTAAAACCAACCCAACATGACAACTGAAGATCGGTTTAGTGAAATGGATCGTGAATCAAATATGGAAGAGTCGAAACAAGATTAAGGTCCCTCCCTCTCTTTCTCTCTAAGAGAGTATAGGGTCTCGTAATTTTCAAAATTGAGGGCCATTATGCTGAAACGAAAATCTGGTTCCACGCGACCCTGGTAACTACGGATCCTCGGCAATTACGGACCGGAGAGGTAAACAGTCCGTAATATCCGACGGTGCGTCCTGGACTCCACGTTCAAGTGTACGGCGGGATCCCTCGATTCTAAGGACCACTTGGTAACCCTAACGGGCCAAAAACAGCTAGGGGTGATAGAGAGTGTGGCAGCACACTAGGCATTTCTCGCTAGCATGCTATTTGCCTCTGCTACTTCGTTTGAGTAGAATCGACCTCTGTTCCGATTTTTTGTTTTTCAAATCTCCAAATGTCAAATTACTCTTTCGTCTTATAGTAAGAGGCTGAATGACGAAATAAGAGAAGTTAGATCTATACGAATGTTAGACACATTGTTGAGGTCTTCTTACGGAAGTCTATAATGTTGTAACCGAAATCGTTTCTACTCGAACGAGGTAGCAAAACCAAGTAGCATGCTGGCTTAGTGTGCCACCACGTTGCTTCTTTACTTTGTAGTACAATTAGGTTAATACAATTAGGTTAAACACACACACACAAGCGTGTGCGTTCTTTCAGACATTCACTCGCACATCTTTTCTCCTTTCAAACCAAGATCTCTTTCTAAAATCTCTCTATTCCAACCTAACCTTACTGTGCCAATTTGACGTGTACAAGCCTGCGTGCCAATAGTGCAAAGCGCCAATTCATATGCACTGTTTTACTATAGTGCCTAGTGGGGATGTCAGCTAATGTTAAATTCTGGACGATTTAATTCTACTTTGATCTCTTATCGTCACAATTTGTTTATATGAAGTAGTGATGTAATTTTTCGATGCTTTATCAAAATTTCGAAAAGAGCTGCCGTGCCAGGGTCAACCCTGTCACGTGCCATTTTCGGCACGCGTGCCAGAAGGTTGCCCACTTTTGTTTTACATCCTTAACTCTTTTCTCTTCATTAATGACCTAAAATGTGAAAGTAAAAACCAATCAACTAAAAATGGTTTTAGTAGTTTTTTCACTTCTATAATTCCTCCTTTCTGCTGTCCTCTTTTACTACTTCGGGGATCACCTTTGCAGAAGGATAGAAGCGCTGGGTATCTCTGAAATATCCTTCTGTGTCGATTTGTATCTGCTATCTCTTCATTCTGAAAGAACCTTTCACAAATCTCTTCACCACATCTATGGGTGTGATACTCTTCTCAAAGCGATGGTTCTTGTTGACAAGATACTAATACCTCCTCCCTTACTCCCTCCTCCTCTTCCTCCTCACTCACCTCCACTTTCACCCCCTCCCCGCTCCTTCACTCCTTCACCCTCTCCCTCCATCCTCCACTCCTAATTCTCCTTACATCATCCAGGCCTTACCTCCACTCTCTTTTGCCTCAGGGAATGAAAAAAAAAAAACAAAAAAAAAAACAGAAGATACAAATCATATGCGTGTTGGGGGGAGGGCGAAGATCGAAGGCAAGTAGAGGGAAGGGAGGGAGGGAAGGGGAGGGAGAGGGGTTGCGAAGGGAAGTATAGGGAAGGGAGGGAGGGAGGGAAGGGGAGGGAGGGAGGGAGGAGGGAAGGAGGGAGGAAGGGAAGGAGGGAAGGAAGGAGGAAGGGAGGAAGGGAGGGAGGGAGGGAAGGGGAGGAAGGGAGGGGTGAGGAGGAGGGAAGGGAAGGAGGAAGAAATGGAGGGAGGGAAGGGAAGAGAGGGAGAGTAAGAGTACGGACGGGAATAAAAACAACGAAAAAAATCGCAATGAAAGAATTGGAACTTGAAATCCCATATCTAATACTTAAATTATTTTCTTCTGACTGAAGGGCTAAACTTGATTCGACATATCGTCTTTAATATAAAAAAAATAGAAAGAAAAAAAAAAAGAGCTGAAGACTAGAGGAGCCTTTCTTATCGACTTATCATTCAATAAGTCCCGATGCATTTTAAGATAAACTGAGTTCCAATAATAAAGCTTAAATGTCGACGAGAGACCTTTTGGTCTATGGAAAATCGAACCAAAAATGAATAAATAAGATAAAACAAAATAAAAATAAAATAAAAATAAACAAATTCATAAATAGATAATAATAAATCGAATGTACAGGTAAACACAAGAATTACATGTGGAGCTGGTGTCTTCCATGTTCAGCCCAAGTTTTATTGAAAATAGATAAATGAATGGATAAATGAATAAATAAATAGATAAATAAAGCCCCTGATAGTGATGGAGTCCTGATAATAAAAATAAATAAGATTCTTCCCATTATTACAAACTCCCATACAATAATTTTCTACATCATTGTTATTACCATATATCGAGTCAACACGAG
>NC_134809.1:4681540-4689040 GCF_046742065.1 Oratosquilla oratoria
ATGCGAATAAGAACACTACCACTACTACTCTTTCTACTACTACTAATAAATACAAGAAGAAATAGAAGAATGGAAAGAAGAAGAAGAAGAAAACGAAGAACAACAACAAGAGGAAGAAGAAATAGAAGAAGAAGAAGAAAAAATAGAAGAAAGGGAAGGAGAAGAAGAAGAAGTAGAAGGAAAAGTAGAAAAATGGGAAGAAAAAGAAGAGCAAGAAAACGAAGAAGAACAACAAGAGGAAGAAGAAGTAGAAGAAGAAGAAGAAAAAATAGAAGAAAGGGAAGGAGAAGAGGAAGAAGAAGAAGAGGAAGAAGTAGAAGGAAAAGTAGAAAAATGGGAAGAAAAAGAAGAGGAAGAAGAAGAGAAAGGTAGTTCTGGTTAGCCTACTAGTAACTAATACATTCCTTCCACGTCGCGTGGTATTGTCCTCTTCCTTCCGAGGAACAGAAAGAAAGAGAAAAGAGGAAAATAATAATGAAAGAAGAGAAAGTGTAACAAGTGGTGAAACCAAGAGAAAGTGAAGAGAAGGAGAAAGGAAGAGAGAGAGAGAGAGAGAGAGAGAGAGAGAGAGAGAGAGAGAGAGAGAGAGAGAGAGAGAGAGAGAGAGGAAAATAATAATGAAAGAAGAGAAAGTGTAACAAGTAGTGAAACCAAGAGAAAGTGAAGAGAAGGAGAAAGGAAGAGAGAGAGAGAGAGAGAGAGAGAGAGAGAGAGAGAGAGAGAGAGAGAGAGAGAGAGAGAGAGAGAGAGAGAGAGAGAGAGAGAGAAGAGAAAGTATAACAAGTGGTGAAACCAAGAGAAAGTGATGAGAAGGAGAAAGGAAGAGAGAGAGAGAGAGAGAGAGAGAGAGAGAGAGAGAGAGAGAGAGAGAGAGAGAGAGAGAGAGAGGAAAATAATGAAAGAAGAGAAAGTGTAACAAGTAGTGAAACCAAGAGAAAGTGAAGAGAAGGAGAAAGGAAGAGAGAGAGAGAGAGAGAGAGAGAGAGAGAGAGAGAGAGAGAGAGAGAGAGAGAGAGAGAGAGAGAGAGAGAGAGAGAGAGAGAGAGAGAGAGAGAGAGAGAGAGAGAGAGAGAGAGAGAGAGAGAGTTTTGAGGGAGTGCGAAAAGAGGGAAAAGAAAATGTGAAGGTGATAAGAAAGAGGTCAAAAGAGAAAAGAGGAGAACTGTGGAGGAGAGGGGCGACAATGGGAGGAAGAAAGAGTAAGAAAGAAGGGGAAAAGGGAGGAAATGGGGGGAAAGGGGAGGGAATATAGGGGAACAAACGAGGGAGGAAAGAGAGAGGAGGGAAGGAGTGAGAGATGAAAGTGGAAAGGGAAGTAGAGGGGAAATTTTGGAGGTAAAGAGAGGGGAAAGTGGAGGAAATGTGAGGTGAAATTAGGAACGGAGAGAGAGGGGAAAATAGAGAGGAAGGGAAAGGGGTAAGTATTGGGGAAGGGAGAAAGGAAAAGGAGGGACGGACGGAAGGAGGGTGAAGGAGAAGTAGCGAGGGAGAGGGGAAAGGAGGGAGGGAGAGGGAAAAGGAGGGAGGAGGAGGGTACTGAAGGGAAGCAGAGGATATAAATTGAAGAGAGGGGAAGGGAGGGGAAGTGAGGGGAGACATAGTGCAATAGAACGAAAATGAATGGGAAGGTAAAGAGAGGGGAATGGAGATAAAGAGGGGGAAAAGGGGAGAATGGGGAGGGGAACAAGGTAGAAATGGGTCGAGCAGCAAAGGAAAAGGAAACGAAAAAATGGGATGCGAGAAGCACACGAAGGAAAAAAAGGAAGAAGAGGAAGAAGAGGAAGAAGAGGAGGAGGAAGAGGAGGAAGAGGAAGAGCAAATCAAAGACGATAGGAATTGTTCATGTGAATAAAAGGGATGGAAGGAAAAACGAGACGAACTAGAAATATTCAAAGAGAGAGAGAGAGAGAGAGAGAGAGAGAGAGAGATGAAAATAATGGCGGGTAAGTGAAAAGTGTTAGCAGTTCGAGGAGGAGGAGGAGGAAGATGAAAGGAAGGAGGGAGGAGGAAAGAGGGAGGAGGGAGAAGGAGGGAAGGTGGATGTTGAGGAGAGTGGGAGAGAGGACGTGGAGGTGGAGGAGGAAAGGAAGGAGGAGGAATGAGGGAGAAGGAGTGAGAAGGGAGGAGGAAGGATGAGGAGGAGAGTGCGAGGGAGGAAGTGGAGGAAGGAGGAGGTGGAGGAGGGAGGAGGTGCAAGAGGGAGGAGGTGGAGGAGTAAAGAGGGAGTAAGAGGGAAAAATTATGATGAAGAAGAAAAGGAGGATGAAAATACAGAGAAGGAGAAAGTGGAGGAGGAAGGTGGAGGGAAAAAGGGTTAACCAGTAAGGAGGAGGACGATGAGGAAGAGGAAAGGGATGATGAAGAGAAGGAGGCGAAAGAGGAGGAGGAAGAAGAGGAGGAAGAGGAGCAGTAGGAAGTGTAGGAGGAAGAGGAGAAAGAAAAGGAAAACGAAGAGAAAGACGAAAACAAGTAGGAGAAAGAGGACGAAGAGGAGTGAGGGAAGAGGAAGAAGAAGGAGGAGGTAGAGAGGTCTAAATACTCGTACATATGGTCTGTGTTGTCGCACCTGGATGAAGGTATATAATACGAATATATATATATATATATATATACATATATATATACATATATATATATAATATATATATATATATACATATATATACAGTATGTATATGTATGTTTAATATATACGAATGGAGGAGATTGCAAGAGACCATAAAGCCTACACTAGGCAGTTCCATGTCCATTACCACCTGTCATCTCCATCCATAAACTTATCTAATCTTCTCTTAAAGCAACCAATTATTTCAGCGCTCACTACATGGTTACTAAGTTTACTCCATTCGTTGGCCACTCTGTTGATAAACCAATTCTTGTCTATTCTTAAACCTAAATACGTTTAATTCAAACACACTACAACGAGTCCTGTCCTGCTGTCTTAATATGATGACCTTTTCCTGAATCACCCTTGTTAAAGCCTTTGACCCATTTGAATACCTTTATTAGATCACCCCACACTCTTCATCTTCCAAAGGACTGTAAACTAAGGTGCCTAAATCCGTTTTCGTAATGTAAATTTCTTAGCTTTTGTAACATTTTGGTCATTCTCCTCTGTGCTGATTCTAGTGTACGGTTAATTTTTATTACGAATTGTACTCTGATTCAGTTCAGACGATTTTATGAACTTTATGGATATTTTGTGGTGTCCACGCTTTCAGACACAAGATAGACACCCCTTGTCATGCTTATTATCATCACCTTCGCTGGTATCATCATCAACTCGATATTCAGCGGTCTCTTCTCCCTACGATGCCTAGCGTACACGCGCGCGCACGCACACATAGGCTGCAACTTAGTACTCCGAAGACGGTGACCATCTCCCAAGGGACGGGTCATTGTCCAAGTGACCCAACTCACCGGGTTTTCCTGGCCACGCCCCCTTTGACGAAGAATAGATTCTCTGCATCTCAGGTCAAGCCTCTACTCGAACAAAGGAACACCTGCGCGGACACAAAGGCTCTCCCGGCATCTCTCGTCGCGTCGGCAACCGACGCGACCCAACTTTCCAAATTTCCTTATGATTAATATGTCAACAACCTACTATTACCATGTCTGGCAAACCTTGTACACATGTAGATAGAATATGTTTTTGGGAACCCTCCGAGTTTTGATTGGAGCTTACTGTGTATTTGTGAGCCAGAGCACTATCGGGCTTTGTAGTCAAGAAGATCTCCTGAGTTTATTATTTCACCACAAATTTTTCAATGTAGTGTAACTTACAACCTTCATGCCATCCATGACAAGGTGGGTAAGGGGAGGTGACAAAGAGCGACAAGAAGGCAACATTTCATGAAATTCATGACAAATGCATGACAAGTTCGTCCTTCGGAAAGAATGGCTCCAAAACTGCCAGGGAAAAAAATCTTAAAAAATGAATTGATATATAAATACAAAAATAAATAAATAGGTGAGTGGACAAATAAATATACTAACTAAATAGAAATTAACAAATAAATTTTTTGTAAATGAAATGTATCTAATACGTATACAGTACACGTACATATAGCCATCCATCTGACACAACTCCTCCCTATCCCCCACCTCCTCCCCAGCCACTCCAACTCCACCCGACTCCACTCCTGAGAACAGGTTACGAGAGGAGAGTCCACTTGACGGTTAAGGAGAATCCACTTTCTTTCATTCTTTCTTTCCTTCCTTCACTTATCGCTTCATCATCGTCGGGGCCAGTTGCTTCCTGGCGCGCTGAGTGCCAAACTTGCTTCGTAATGACATGACCCAGTGTTCGAGGCTGAAGGTGAGTGCCACATACCCGAGGAACTAGGTCAAGGGTGACGGCTTGGGTAGAAGCTAAGCGTCTCCAGGCGTGAAAGGCCTTCCTTGGCCTTGGGTCCCCAAGAAGCTTCTGCAAGAGTAACCGACAACCCAAGAAGCTTCTGCTAAAACATTCATGTTTTCCATAAATATCTAAAATATTTTCACCCAAAAATATAGGTTTATCTATCCTTAATCATATACCAAATGCTTCTTCCCCCTTATAAGGGAGGTAGCCGTTCAAAAGCGTGTACCCATCCCTATCCCATCTATTTACCATTTGTTTTTCTCTCATCTTACCTAGTTCTCAAATATTATAATGTACAAAACAGAAAAAGACTGGAGTAGATTAGGTTAGGTAGGGTAAGTATCCTGACACAATACACACGCACGCACACACACACACACACACACACACACACACACACACACACACACACACACACACAACTATATATATAGGGTCTGGCATGGCTCAAGGCTATCGTCTCTGCTTCATAATAAGCAGTCATTAAGGCAGAGGTTCGAGTCCTTGCTGTGGAGCTAATTTCCAATTTCCATATATATATATATATATATATATATATATATATATATATATATATATATATATATATATATATGCAGACACACACACACAATACACATACCTGTTTCCCATCTCATATATTCATACAAATTATAACAATATACGAACATGCATGAAAAAATCTTACAAGAAGGCTTCCAAGGTCGAAAATACCTGAAAAGATAAAAAGGGAAACAAGATAATAATGTTTTCTCAGAAGACGGCCTTGAGGTTGTTGGGGGCTTGGAAGGATCTTAAGGTGAGGCTTTGGGATGGGTCGGTTACGAGGAAGAAAAAAAAAAAATGAAAAAGAGAGAGAAAAAACGTTCAGCGATCTACAAGTGACCGGAACGTGACCCTGGTCAGTGTGGGCTTTAAGTAAATAAATAAATTTAAAAAAATAAAAAAAAGTTTGACCCCAGTTCGATTCTTTCAGTTTCGAATAACATCATATGACTTGGCCAGAATAAAAAAACAACATCATTTTTTTTGTAGTTCGAATTATTTGTTTTTCCTTGACTTTCTTTTATTTTCTTTCCATTTCTTATCAAATACACTGAGGTGTTTGAGGTTGCGATGCAATAGAAAAAAAAATCAACCTTTTTGTTCTTCAAGAAAAAAAAAATCAAAATCTCTAAGAAGCTATGTCACCTGCGGTCATTCTTCTCAGTGCTACCGGGAGGGGCAAGGCACGGTGGAAGAGGGCAAAGACCAGTGTTGCACAAGACTTATGTAACACCCTGTAACCCTTTCTATACCCCGTGTGACACATTCCACGTAACAGTTGCAACACAAAGGAAAGATAAAAACCAAGGCTCTAGCAACAAGTTTTTACACTGTGGTGGGGGATAATTTTAGCTACAATAACGGGGTTGACACTTTGTACCATATTTCTGGACAGTTCTTTGGATCATGGATTTTTTTTTTTAAATCTGTAACACTTTTACTCATTTCGACGATTTTTTTTTTTTTTTTTTTTACTTTAATGAAATATATCTCTTAAAAGATTTGTTTTTAACTCCGGGAACCCCAAAGAAACCATGACAAAGAAATTAGGGGGATCGTGACCTGCTCATACAATTTATTTTTTATTTTATTTATCTTTTAAAAAAGTGAAAGTTTCGGTTGTGAAGTCCACTGCATGGTCGCCGCCCTATCCTTTTCTTTATTTGAGTAATTTATTCCAATTCAGGCGTATGAGGTATTTGGTGTGTACTTATTGTGTGTCATGTTCAAATCGTGCAACACTCTGGGGTCAATTTTAGTTATAGTTTTATTTTTATTTTATTTTTTTAAGGATAAGAATCATGTCGATTGTAAGATTTACCTCCTTAGCTGCAAATAAATAAAAATAAATAAATAAGATAAAAATAAAATAAATACATAAACAAATAAAATAAAAACAAAATAGAATACAATGAATTAATTAATAAATAAAAGGTAAGAGCATCTTGAACTCACATAACACATGGAGCTCCCATCCGGGAGGGTAATTCCTGTCGCTCACAAGTGATTCGAGATCATGTTGAATCACGCGATCCTAAATGGGGTCTCGGACGATAGAAAACTCCTTCAGGCTAGGGTCTTTCATCCTTAACCAGAATAAAACCAACGAAGAGCGGTGCCGTACTGAAGGGATTGAAGATGGTTTGTGTTGTGTCGCCAGGGTTGTTCAATGGGACACGGAAGATCTGAGGGCGTACTTACACACCATTTTTCATTTATTTTTCTTCTTTATCTATTTATATATCTTATGTGTGCGCGCGCGCGTGTGTGTTTTCAAAATAATGTCGCACAGAAATGTTTATCCAAATCAAAGTAAAATTGATGCTTTCATTTTAATTTTTTTTTATTTCTTATTCTTATTATCAAATCATCAAAACTAAATTTATTGTTTATATATATTTCTTTAGTATTTCTGTCACATAACAAGACCCAGTTATTGAAACAATGATATAGGATTTTTTTCAGAGATGAGATAGACGGATAGGCGATGAATGTCCTTTAAATGAGTAATAGTAGTAAGGTGAAATAAAGAAATATAGAATAAATATTTATACAGAGAAAAATACATATTGGAATGGTTGTTGTATTTTGAATAAAGTAGTCTGTTATGTCGCCTTCTTACTAAAGGGGTATCACACTGGGTAACCTCCACGGCTTCAACAGCTCCGACAGTTGAGAGTTCATACATACATATACCAAGGCATTTTCCCCCTTACAAGGGAGGTAGCCAAAAAGGAAAAGGCATAAAATTATTCCCACCCATTCCATCCCTGAATACACTCCACACCCCTCCACCCTCCCTCTTATCTTAGCACCTCCTGGATGACGGGTCATCCCTGCACCTTGTCCACTGCCCTGGGTCAGAAGCAGTGTCGCAAGACACAGCACATCCACAGCAAGGCCGCTTCATTAAATCGGCGACCCCCCCTCTCCGTCGTTTGAGTAAAAACGACTTCGGTTACAATATTTGAATTTTCCAAATCTCCAAATATCAAATTATATCTTTCGTCGTATATAACAAAGCTGAATGATGAACTGAGAGATTGTAAACTTATACAAATGTTTGACATACTGTTGAAATGTACTTAGAA
>NC_134809.1:4694040-4704040 GCF_046742065.1 Oratosquilla oratoria
CACGGGTTCTGGCCTGAATAAAATCACCTGGCGTCAATATAATAATGTAGACAATGCGCCGCGGTATTAAGGAGGGCTGGGGGGAGTATTATTTGTTAGCAATAACCAGCGCTTCTATCCTTTGGGGCAATATCGCACCAAAGATGTGATGTGGAGTAATATATGTGGTAAATGAGATTGAAAAAGGTAGCAACACGGAGGGATTCCTGAAGTTATTATTACTATTATTATCATCATTATAATCATGATCAATATCATTACGTTATCATTATTATTACTACTACTACTACTATCATCATCACCATCATCATCATTATTATTATTATCTTTAATGGAGGTTAATCTCCATTTATAAAAGCAGGCTACGTGCCTCTGGTCCATAGGGATGTCACTAAGGTCAATACCCCATGCAGGGAAGGAGAGCCGTGGGAGCAGTGACCAACCAGAGGTCTTTGCTCCCCTCTCCGCCTCCCCCCCTCCCCCCAACTTGACTGACGGGAAAGGGGGGAAAGTGTGACACCTCAGGTGGTGGGAGGGGGGAGGGGTGGTGGAGGTTGTCGGGAGTGGGTCAGACAAGGACGAGCTTACGCTAGGAGGCGCTTAGCTGTCGGGAGTCGAACTCGGACCCAAACCAAGTGTTTTCTTTTAGAATTCTTTCTTTCTTCCTTTCTTATCTGCTCTCGTTCGCTACTTTCCCCATTTTTTTTGTCTATCTCTCCTTTTCCTGTTCCTCTTTATACCTCCCCCTACCTCTCTCTTTTTCTCTCCTTCTCTCTTTCTCTATTCATACATACCCTTGCCAATCACCCTCTCCCATACTTTAATTTCCTCTCTCTTTCACTCTTTTAATACTCCCTCTTCATTCCTCTTTCTATATTTACTCTCCTCCTCCTTATCCTTATCCTTTCCACCATCAACTATTCTTCCACCAACCTGTACCACCATCTCCTCTTCCTTACTCTTTCTGCCATCAACTATCCCTCCCTTACCTCCTCCTCTTCTCCAGCCACGGTGCTTAGCATAGTTCTTGCGTTAATGTATGCATAAGTCTAATTCGATATTGCACGATGTTGAAAGCCGACCCACGACCCCCGGCGTTTAACAAAGGCGGCGGGCGTCGTAATGCGTGTTCTTCGCGACATCTCGTTAACTAAGAGCAAGAAGAAGAAGAGGAAGCTCGACCACCCTGCCTTCAGGAGTGGGAGGTGGTGGGGGGGGGCGTGTACAGGCTGTTCTTGTCTGATACCGTGCGTTGTGTTAACGTAGCTTCTTGCGGTAGTATTCTTAAAAAAATATTTCCTTATATAAATCTTTCCTTATATAAATCCTTGGAAAGAAAAGATTTTTCTTTTCTTTTCTTTTTTTAAGAATATCACCGTTAGAATCTTATGGTAGTATTCTTAAAAAAATTCATTCCTTATATATTTCCTTACATAAATCTTATATGAATCCTTGGAAGGGAAAGATTTTTTAAAGAATACTACCGCAACGTTTTTATTCCAGTATCATGCAAATACATTTTCCACTTCTTTCTATTTTTCATCTGAAAAACTATTTTTCTTATGACACTGTTGTATTAGGTTAGGTTAGCTTATATTAGGTTAGGAGCTATTGGGGAACGCAAATTTCATGTTAAATATATATCCGTGCTTGCGTGATTTTGGAATTTAACGCTTCTTGACAATTTAGGAAGCATAAAGAAGGCGAAGAGCCTACGCCAGGAGGCGCTGAGTAGCTGCGGCCGAAGCCGTCACATTTGCCTTGTTATGCGCTTTAGGGACTGCTGGAGCAGGTCACAGTCACTGCTGGGAATCTGGGAGTAGTGCGGGATTCGAACTCGCAAGTAGGCGAATGCGAAACCAACACGTTTCTGATTACGCTACCAGAGCACTCAGTGGCTGGTGTACTTCCAGATGGAGACCAGATTTAGAAAGAAAGTTTGTATGTGTACATCCTTCTCGTGTCACAAGTGAGGTCAGGGCTACAACTAGAAGGAGAAAGAACAGGGAGGGAAATAGAAGACAGAGGAGTAGGAAGACGAAGAAAATGAAGAGAAATAGATGAAGAAAAAGAAGGAAGAAGGGGAAGTTAAAAGGAAAAAAGAGGAGGAGGAGGAGGAGGAAGAGGAGGAGGAGGAAGAGGAGGAGGAGGAAGAGGAGGAGGAAGAGGAGGAGGAGGAGGAAGAGGAGGAGGAGGAGGACGAAGAACACAAAGGGGAAAAGGAGAATGATGGTGACATCTGAAACTGAAAAGATTTAGGTGGTTATCACACTGGGCTATTTTTCCTCCGCCTTTTTGGAGCAAATTTGCAGCCCGTAGCCTTCGGGAAGTTATCTGATCTGCTGGAGGAAAATAATTTTCCTCCAGCATATCAAATGACATTCTTTGTATTTTTGTTCGCCATAGTGATTTTACGGAGCTGGGCTGTACCGCCGATTAATCGGAGGTTGGAGGAAAAAATAGAGGAGTGTGATAACCCATTTACTGTATATACTCTGGAGATCGCTCACTGGGAGAGCTCACTCCACGTCCAGCCCGAGAGAACGAGGATAGGAGGGGAAGGGGAGAGTGGCGACTGGGTAAGGTTATACAATGGTTAATCTTTTCCGTTCTTAATCTTCTATTCTGAAAGCCTCCGCAGACTACATTGCCACACAATGCAACTATTTACACAAAGTACATTTCTTGCTTCATAATTTCCTTGTCACTTCCCTGACACAATGTTCTACGCTTTTATGTGGATGGAGTGAAAAGGACCTAGGGTATAAGGGGAATGCCTGTTGAACAGGGAAGGGAGAGGGCAAGGGAGAGGTGAAAGTGTGAATGGAGGGTCACCATGTAAATGAAGCGGTGGGGATAACCCAGCTTCAACTGTCGGGTCCTACTGTGGAGATGCTGTGTCTTGCTGCATTGCTTCTGAATCAGACAGTGGGCGGGGGAGAGGGGTGGCCCTTCATCCACAAGGAGCTAAGATGAAAGGGATGGGTGTGGGATGGATGGTATGGGTGCATGCCTTGGTTGATTACCTTCCTTTTAAGGGTAAAGTGGTATCTTGGTATATGTATGTATATAACTATCATTGATATATGAAACAATCCCACAACCTAACCGCCAGATCGATCCTGTTTAAAAAAATCTTCACTTCAACAAACAAAACGATGACGATGCTGATTTCTTAATACTAAACAATATAAATAATAATAAAAAAATCCTGTTCAAGTGGAGCTCAACCTAAAGTTTTGTATTTTTGCCCACCAGACGGTTTTATTCAGTTACAGAGGTCTCCACTCCTTTAGCCAGCGCTAGCAAAAAATAAATAAATAAATAAATAAATGAATAAATAAACAACCCATAGCCCACTTAAACACAGTGGCACATTCCCTTACAGTTTTTGTCATGACTGAAACCAATGATGATAGATTCTATTAAGCGAGAAAGGCCCTCAGGGTACTAACAGGTTCAAGGGTAATGACCAATCTTCTGGAAGTGCTTCTTCTAGGCTCAGAAGCCTTGAAGCGGATTCATAAGACCCCGAGGCATTTTACGGTCTGAAAAAAAAGGTGACAATTTACGAGCTCATTTCCGGCTCCGGGGATTGAAGAAGACTAATGGCCTGGGCACGTCGCCGGGAGAGAGCGCCTCGCCGCCGTTGTTGAGTCCGAGGAGATAATCCGGGGGAGGGGGGGGGGGCAGGTTCGCGAGGATTGGATTTCTACTTGGTCGCCGGAGAGGTGGGGCTGCCAACGATCTCATCTTTATGCTCCAGTTTCCAGCTTAGTTCCATTTACATAATTATATGCCTACAAGGTACGTGTGCGTGTGTGTATTTACCTAGTTGTATTTACCTAGTTGTATTTTACAGGAAGGGGAGCTATGCTCGTGATGCCCCGTCTTCATATCTCATTTTATCTAAACTATTTTTATGTGTGTGTGTGTGTGTGTGTGTGTGTGTGTGTGTGTGTGTGTGTGTGTGTATACATATATATTGTGTATATATGTGTAAAAGGGGGAATTACGCAAATCAATTTAATGATTTTTGAATGCTGTCTCTGTGTTCATATGAAATATAAAACTGGCATCTATTGATCTCACTTGCCTTAAATTTATGTATATGCAGGACTTGAATGTTTATTTTCTATTTATTTACCTATTTATCATTTATTGCCTACCCACCTGATATGGGTGTATGTTCGTCACCGAAGCTGAATCAGACTTGATCACCTTAACCCAAAGTGCTCGCATGGCCAAGAGCAGTTGCAGCCGCCGTTGATCATCTGGACTCGAACCGTGGCCTCCCACGCCACGAGCCAGTGCCCAAACCGAACGCTCCATGTAACAAACGTTTCTGACATCATTGTCTTCGTGGTGAATGACATCTCTCACTCGTACGCTAACTTTATGGTACTCATAATTAGGTATTACCAGCACTCAAATTAGGGTGGTTTTTGGCACTATAATTTGGGTGAAACTTGACACTCAAATTAGGGTGATGTTTCACAGCAATTAGGATGGGTCTTAGCACTGATATTTGGGTGATTTTTGGCACTAATTTTGGGGTGAAATTTGACACTCATAGAAGGGTGATACTTCAACCTTAATTAGGATGGGTCTTAGCACTGAAATTAGGGTTACTCTTGGCACTATAATTAGGGTGAAACTTGGCACTCAAATCAGGATGAAATTTCACACTAATTAGGGTGAGTCATATCACTCAAATTAGGGTGACGGTTGGCACTATAATTATTGTGATTTTTGGCACTCATATTAGTGTATTAACACTCAAATTAGTGTGACTTCTGGCACTATTCAGGGTGAGATTTGACATTAAATTAGGGTGATATTCGATACTATAAACTTGATCTCTAGCACTAAAATTAGTAGGCTACACTGTCCTCACATTAGGGTGTTTTATGGCACTCATTAGGGGGACTCTTGGCATTAAATTAGGGTGAATTTTGTCCCTCAGATTTGTCTTTACTCTTTCAGTCCGGTGGCCGCACTAAAAATTGACGAAAGAACTCAACTTTCGCCAGAAGAAAATACACAAAGGATGCCAACAATAGCTGACGGATACTTAAGATCATTTCAACACTTTAAGTCCTGATTAGACAGAATTAAAATAATAAACGCTGCCACACAAATCTAGTTCATCTTTAGCTCACAACGAACGAATGGGACTGCCAAAACGTTTCGGTTGTGTTGGTTACGTCGGCGGGCTGAGTAACCAGATTTAGAATAATTATTCTAATTTTAACATATTTCCCCTAGAGATTATATTAATGGGAAATATTATATAACAAAAAACCGAGCGTATTAAGAGGAACAAAAATGTTTTTGCGCTAATTTTGTCAATTTATCGTAATTTCAGCTGTTACTCGAAATACTCCCGCTTGCGATATCTGGTCACCCTGACTGCGGGCAAAAACGTTTTCGATGCTGATGACATCAACAAAGATAACGTAATGGTGACGGGGCACTAATCTTTTCTCGATAGCATGTTACTTGCTTTTGCTATTTCGTTTGAGTAGAAACAACTTCGGTTACGATCTTTCGTTTTTCAAAGTTCCAAATGTCAAATTACTCTTCTTGCGTCATATCATGGTGAGAAGCTGAATGACGGATTAACTGCTGTCAGATTATTTTATTCATCAAATGATAGAACCCCGCAGCAAATTTATTATATCTGTCCTTTTATATAATAAAATAATAAAAAATTATAAAAAAAGAGGAGAAAGACCAACTGTAATGCATTGTTCTGGACATAGGATTCTGACCTAGTACATACTAATAATGAGCACCTAATGAGTAACGTAAAAGTGGGAGACGGTCTAGGCTCTAGCGATCATCAAGAAATAAGATTTAATATTATTTGGGAAGAATTAAAAAGTACGAATAACGTTCAAGTACCAGACTTCAGGAGAGCAAATTTTGACAATATAAAAATCTATTTGAAATTTAATATGAAATGTCATGCGGACGTTTCGGACATTGTCGAGTCTCGGTGCGTGACCGGGGGTCAAGTCATGACTAAAGGTCGGGTCACGGAGGGTAACATGCATACCTTGGGTCAGGTCATTTGGGGGCAAGGGATCAACAGACAGGTCAGCGATTTCGATGAAATGTACATCAATCTAACTGAGTGCGAGAGAGACTTGGGAGTTCTAGTGAGTCCGGACCTTAAAACAGTGCATTAGCGCCAGGAATAAAACTAACAGAGCTTCAGGTTTCATTGCTAGGACGGTAACGAATACAAGTGCAGAGGTGATTATTAAACTCTATCTAGCGATAGTTAGACCCATCTTTGACTATGCGGTACAGTTTTGGTCTCCGTCCTACAGCATGGACATCAATTCACTACAATCAGTACAGACAAGAATGACCAAAATGACACATGGACTCAAAAATTTGCCTTACGAAGAAAGGCTTAGGCACCTTAACTTACACTCTCTGGAAAGACGCAGAGTGCGGGGTGATCTAATATAGGTGTTCAAGTGGATCAAAGGCTTTAATAAGGGTGATGCAATCAAGGTCATCATATTAAAACAACAGGGCGGGACTCGCAGTAATGGTTATAAATTGGACAAATTTAGATTTAAAAAGGAAAAAGGCAAGAATTGGTTTACTAATAGGGTGGTCAACGTACAAAATAAACTTAGTAACCATGTAGTAAGCGCTGAAACTATCAGTTGTTTTAAGAAACGATTAGACAACTTTATGGATGGGGGTGACAGGTGGTGATGGATAAGGAGCTGCCTAGTGTAGGCCTTATGGTCTCTTGCAGTCTCCTTCATTCTTATGTTCTTATACCAAAACTACGTAAGGTTATTCCACTTTCAGCTGTGTACCTATTTCTATGTGTAGTACGTTCAATATATCAAATGCTATTTTCATAAACAGAAAATATATATTATCATATATATAGTTAACAAAAATATATACAATTAACACAGAGTATATCAACACATATCTGATACGATATATCACAGATATATTGAAGTAATTCTTCATTATCAAGAAGATGGATGCATTTTCAAATGTTTGTGTGTGTTGCCTCGACTGTCCAATGCAGGACTTAAGGCCTATCCACTATGGGATGATATGGCCTTAATGTATGGAAAAATTAAAATCTCTTTTAATACTGGTATCAAAAGGATTTTATTCCCAACTGTACGGTTATTTAATATTATATATTAATATCTTAGAATATAATAGGTTTAATGTGGAAGCAATGATGTACACGCAATCATTACATTCTACTAAACTGTCCCGAAGGTAAAGGAGGGATTATCTGTGTATAATACACCGTATTCTTAAAGTTGAAGTTCTTAACACTAGGACTGAAATAAGTAAACGAAAAAAATAAATACATAAATAATAATGAATTAACGATTAAGTAAACAAATAAATATATATATAAACAAATAAGTAGATAAATAAACGAACCAAAAGATAAATAAAAATTCAGTTGACTCAGACGCACTCACGCGATTATGTTATGAACGCTCCACCCCCCCCCCCCCCCCCCCCCCCCCCCCCCCCCGACCTCCTCTTCCCGTTCGCCGCTTCCGATCTCGGTCGGCCGCCAGCCGGTCGGCCTTCTACCCTTCCTTTCACCTTCCGGACAAAGCGTCCGGCCTTCTTTCCGTCTTTCGTCTTCTCGGCCTCCATTCTATCGTTTCTCTTTCCGGCCGGCTATCCTCTCTTCGCTCTCTTCCGGTCCTCTTTTTCCTCTCTTTCGGGTCTGGGCCGGTGAAAAAAAAGTAAATAGATAAAATAAAGTAAAATAAGATAAAGTAAGCAATAATTATAATGGTGAAGGTGGGTGAGGAAGATATAAATCAGAATCCAAGTTTATTTCTGACTAGTTTCGCACAAATAGGCTTCTTCAGAAACATAATGTGTATTTCTCTGAGGAAGCCTATTTGTGCGAAACTAGTCAGAAATAAACTTGGATTCTGATTTATGTCTTCCTCACCCACCTTCACCAACCTGTCACAATGCCTCAACAAATAATAATAATAATAATAATAATAATAATAATAATAATAATAATAATAATAATAATAATAATAATAATAATAATAATAATACATACATACATATACCAAGGCTTTTTCCCCCTTCCAAGGGAGGTAGCCAAAAAGGGAAAGGCATAAAAACACTCCCACCCATTTCATCCCTACATACACTCCACACCCCTCCCACCCTCCCTCTCATCTGAGCACCTCCTGGATGACGGGTCATCCCTGCACCCTGCCCACCGCCCTGGATCAGAAGCAGTGTCGCAAGACACAGCACATCCACAGCAAGGCCGCTTCATTTAATCGGCGACCCCCCCTCTCCGTCCCCCCTTGCATATAAGGAAAGGACGGGGAGAAATCCCTTCGGGCTGCGTCAAAATTTACTCACACATACTACCCCACCCCCCACCCCCCTGCCCATTCCTCCTCATGCAATCACAACATCAATAATAATAATAATAATCACAACAATCACAACAACAATAATAATAATAATAATAATAATAATAATAATAATAATAATAATAATAATAATAATAATAATAATAATAATAATAATAATAATAATAATAATAATAATAATAATAATAATAATAATAATAATAATAATAACAATAATAACGATGATAATAATAACAACAATAATAATAAATAATAATAGTAACAATAATATATAACTAAAACAAATGAATAGATAAATGAAACAAATAATTAAATTAATTGAGCTACGTTAGGGCCCGGCGAGAACACAAACTTAAGACTATTTTACAGCTTCCACGATGTTCAAAAATGAGGTGTTCAAAAAGTACATGTTCCAAGTATCCGAGTAAGATATTCCGAAGAACTAGGTTCGAATTCTCAACGGAGTTCGAAAGGCAAAAGTTCGGAGTAGATTTCGAAAATGATTCAAGAGTTCGAAGTATCCAAATTCGAAAAGCAGTTCGAAATGAGAGGTTTCGAAGCAACAATGTTCGAAAGATAAGTGTTCGAAACTGATTAATTCGATGTAGAAATGCTCGAAAGGTACGAGTTTCGGGAGGAAGACCCCATGAGGCAAATGTTCGAAGGATAAACACTCAAATAAATAGATAGATAAATAAATAAATAAATTCATACATACATACATATACCAAGGCTTTTTCCCCCTTACCAGGAGGGTAGCCAAAAAGGACAAGGCACAAAAACATTCCCACCCATTTCCTCCCCGAAAACACTCCACACCCCTCCACCCCCCCTCCCATCTTAGCACCTCCTGGATGACTATAAATAAATAAATAAATAATAAGAAAAAAAAAAACGCTCGCAAAAATATAAACCATCCCCCACATGACTGGTTGAGTGACGTAGAAGAGATCGCAGCAATGGACTCGGAATGCCTGTGTATCAAAGGATGGATTACTTCAATAAAGAAAAAATCGTCAAGCGTTCGCCAGCTACGACTAGTTTCAGGTCTGCAGAACCTTTGGGAAATATCTGAAGATCCCTCGATGGGAAGGGGGGAGGGGGAGAAAAGGGAAAGGGGGGAGGGAGGGGGAAAGGGAAAGGGAAAGGGGGGAGGGGGGAGGGGGAAGGACCTCTTTGGTTGAGAACCAAAGTCTAGAGAGAGGCACAGTGCCAAAAAATTGGCAGTCGATGACTCTCGAGGACAGTTTCTGTCCAGAAGGCAAAAAAAAAAAAAAAAAAAAAAAAAAAAAAATCCCGTTAACTGGTAGTTGTTCTCGTTGTTACAGAGCTGATAATTACCTCGACAAGCCACGTCCATACAATACTTAGTTTGTCAATTTTGGTCCACCACTAGACAATGAAGGAAACAATAGACCCGTTAAAAAAATCCTGATAAATTCACTATATCTACAGGCAGGCGATATTCAACTTTAGCAGAACCTTCCCTTCTCAAAGGTGTAAAAGAGAAAGTAACAGTAACAATGGGGCCACATTAGCGTAGACAGTGCCACCAAGAAGCCAGGAACTGAGGAACA
>NC_134809.1:4711540-4726540 GCF_046742065.1 Oratosquilla oratoria
GATGTAGCGATGTGTTTCCTTTATCAAATGCCAATGATCCTGTAGTAACAATAGTGATATATCAAATATCACTCTTGCTACTGCAGGGTCAATGGCATTGCATTTGATAAAGGAAACGCATCATTACATCCTCTGACCTTCTGACTTGTTTCTTCTGAGAGTTTTATATAGAAATTCAGACATTTGACCCTAAAACTGTGTGTATGCGCGTGTATAAAAACAAAGTCATTCTGGCGAGCGAGTTCGCAGAGACTTCGGTCAGAGAAGCTGCCGCCGACTGTTGACCCGACGCCCGACCAGAGGGATTTTCCTTCCCACGCAAAGCCTTTTCTGTGTTCCACATAGACCAGGTTGGTTACCTTGCACCAGTCAACATTCTCAAAGCCCCAATATGGAGTGAGAATCTATTGGAAATGTTTAAAAGAATGTCCATTATAATGAACACATTTGAGGGACTCTGAGGATGCTTAGGAGGTTAACGAAATTTGGCTGATATTGAAAGGACGTGAAATATGAAATTTTTCTAATATCAAGAATAACGGTTCTAGGTCTTTGAATTATGTCCGAACTTTGAATTATGTTCCCGAACTCCGTCTCCGTCTGCCCAAATCTGTCGGAGTCTATTAGAATCTGTCATTCAGTCAGATTCTGTTCCAGTCTATCAGAATCCACCATTACGTCGGAATTGGTCAGATTCTGCTACGTTATCTGTCAGAATCTGTAAAAGTCTGTCTGAGTACGTCGGACTCTGCAGAGGCCTCAGGTTCTCCGCCAACCTTTCGACGATTTTCACTCTTGGGGATTTCTTTCGGTTTTTCGGGAAGAATTCAAGAGGTCGGAAGACGCCTGATCGTTACTGCGTGGTTCCTATTAATTTTTACGATATTCACATAAAACCACTCATGTACACACATATCTACGCGCGCACACGTACACACACGCGCGCGCACATACACACACACACACACACACACACACATATATATATATATATATATATATATATATATATATATCACAACAAAGATATGTCGTAGCACATATGTAAAATAATACTGATGACCCACTTTCGGAGAAGAATAAGCGAAGATATAGAGATCTGTATATTTCGATCACTTACTGTGATCCTCTTCGGCAGATATGAGTTACAAAGTACAGAACAATGTGTATTTATAGTAAAGCAGTTGACCTGAGCCTCGTCCCCTCATGCTACCTCACTGCTTTACTATAAATACACATTGTTCTGTACTTTGTAACTCATATCTGCCGAAGAGGCTCACAGTAAGTGATCGAAATATACAGATCTCTATATCTTCGCTTATTCTTCTCCGAAAGTGGGTCATCAGTATTATATATATATATATATAATATACTTATAAGATTCTGAAAATCTTGTTTGTATTTTGCTTGCTTGAAACCGTCACCCAGCCCATCAGAAGAAGAGATATGACGTCACGACTGAGGACCACCCAATCAGAAGAAGAGACATCATAGGAATCCAAGCAACGACGACATGACGTCACAATCTTCTGCATTTCACTTCTTATAACAACGTACCATCTAAAATTTCATTTGACCCAATATACATATATCTATCTATCTATATATACTTATAAAATTTTCATATTCAGTATTCAAAAGTATAGCCAACTCCTGAATTAGCAACGACGACATGACGTCACAATCTTCTGCATTTCACTTCTTATAACTAATCAAGTCACTGCCTTCGTCTACTGAATAGAGGTAAGAGCTCTAAACTATATTCATTGTGATATAGAAACTTATTTTCTGTGATCTATACTATACGGTGATAGTGACATAGTATATATCATAAAGTTTATATTTATAATCACTGCTACTCCCTCCTCAAGTCCCATGGGACTCCCTGAATGATAATGATAATGAGTGGGAGTGGGATTGGGAGTGCGATGACGAGACGTGACATAACATAAGCATAATTAAGGAGAATGTTGTAAATATAAGAGCATTGTCATAATAAAGATTTTATTGACCATTTTATTAACGTATCATTTAAGATTCTATTTGACCCAACGGGTCACGGGTGGCCTACTATATATACATATGTATATGTATCTATATATATATATATATATATATATATATATATATATATATATATATATATATATATATATATATATATATATATATATGCGCACGCCTTAAAAGTCATTCATATATACTGTTACCGATCGGCTTTTGGGCGACCGCATCTGTGTTCTTGTTTTCGGTCTGCTCTCCGGGCACCCTCGCGCATCGCCATCGAGGGAACTCGGAGGACCCGCAGAGTTCAGACGCCTGACGACACGACTTCGGGAAACCTGACGTCGCCTTGGATCCAGGGATATAAGGTAAGTGACTTTGCCAGTGAGAGAGAGCAAGTGTGTACTCGCTTCAATGCAATATATAGGACAAAAGCTATATTCGCAGGGTCCCGTTCCTGGTCAAAGATAGCTTAGAGTTTGCTTAGATTGCCTAATCGCATTATTTCTTCTCCCAGAAAGAAGGGACGCATAAAGGAACTGGACGTCACTCGACAGCTGGAAGGCACCATGGAAAGTAAGGTAGGTGACTTTGTATGCGTGATTGCCTGAGTGCATGTTTCAATGATTGTTAGTGTTTGCAGTGAATGGAGTCCTGGTCACTCCAGCGTCCCGGTAGGCAGGCGATTAGTCAACGGTTGCCCCAGCGTCCCGATGGGCAGGTGACCAGGAGTTGCCCCAGCGTCCCGGTAGGCAGGTGTCCAGTCTCTGGTCACCCTAGCGTCCCGGTGGGCAGGCAACTGTGTGTTTGAGGGTGTGGCTATTAGTATGTTTGATTATGAACATAAGTGAATACCTGTTTGTGTGTTTGTATGCGTGATTGCCTGAGTGCATGTTTGAATACTTGTGAGTGTTTGCAGTGAATGGAGTCCTGATTACCCCAGCGTCCCGGTAGGAAGGCGATTAGTCAACGGTTGCCCCAGCGTCCCGGTGGGCAGGTGACCAGGAGTTGCCCCAGCGTCCCGGTAGGCAGGTGTCCAGCCTATGGTCACCCCAGCGTCCCGGTGGGCAGGCAACTGTGTGTTTCAGGGTGTGGATATTGGTATGTTTGACTATGAACATAAGTGAATACCTGTTTGTGTGTTTGTATGCGTGACTGCCTGAGTGCATGTTTGAATGATTGTGAGCGTTTGCAGTGAATGGAGTCCTGGTTACCCCAGCGTCCCGGTAGGCAGGCGATTAGTCAAAGGTTGCCCCAGCGTCCCGGTGGGCAGGTCACCAGGAGTTGCCCCAGCGTCCCGGTAGGCAGGTGTCCAGTCTCTGGTCACCCCAGCGTCCCGGTAGGCAGGCAACTGTGTGTTTGAGGGTGTGGCTATTGGTATGTTTGATTATGAACATAAGTGAATATCTGTTTGTGTGTTTGTATGCGTGACTGCCTGAGTGCATGTTTGAATGCTTGTGAGTGTTTGCAGTGAATGGAGTCCTGGTCACCCCAGCGTCCCGGTAGGCAGGCCATCAGTCAACGGTTGCCCCAGCGTCCCGGTGGGCAGGTGACCAGGAGTTGCCCCAGCGTCCCGGTAGGCAGGTGTCCAGTCTCTGGTCACCCCAGCGTCCCGGTGGGCAGGCAACTGTGTGTTTGAGGGTGTGGCTATTAGTATGTTTGATTATGAACATAAGTGAATACCTATTTGTGTGTTTGTATGCGTGATTGCCTGAGTGCATGTTTGAATGCTTGTGAGTGTTTGCAGTGAATGGAGTCCTGGTCACCCCAGCGTCCCGGTAGGCAGGCCATCAGTCAACGGTTGCCCCAGCGTTCCGGTGGGCAGGTGACCAGGAGTTGCCCCAGCGTCCCGGTAGGCAGGTGTCCAGTCTCTGGTCACCCCAGCGTCCCGGTGGGCAGGCAACTGTGTGTTTCAAGGTGAGCCTATTGGTATGTTTGACTATGAATATAAGTGAATAACTGTTTGTTTGTTTGTATGCATGACTGCCTGAGTGCATGTTTGAATGCTTGTGAGTGTTTGCAGTGAATGGAGTCCTGATTACCCCAGCGTCCCGGTAGGCAGGCGATTAGTCAACGGTTGCCCCAGCGTCCCGGTGGGCAGGTGACCAGGAGTTGCCCCAGCGTCCCGGTAGGCAGGTGTCCAGTCTCTGATCACCCCCAGCGTCCCGGTGGGCAAGCAAATGGGTGTTTGATGGTGTGGCTATTGGTATGTTTGATTATGAACATAAGTGAATACCTGTTTGTGTGTTTGCATGCGTGACTGCCTGAGTGCATGTTTGAATGATTGTGAGTGTTTGCAGTGAATGGAGTCCTGGTCACCCCAGCGTCCCGGTAGGCAGGCCATCAGTCAACGGTTGCCCCAGCGTCCCGGTGGGCAGGTCACCAGGAGTTGCCCCAGCGTCCCGGTAGGTAGTTGTCCAGTCTCTGGTCACCCCAGCGTCCCGGTGGGCAGGCAACTGTGTGTTTCAAGGTGTGGCTATTGGTATGTTTGACTATGAACATAAGTGAATACCTGTTTGTGTGTTTGTATGCGTGATGGCCTGAGTACATGTTTGAATGCTTGTGAGTGTTTGTAGTGAATGGAGTCCTGGTTACCCCAGCGTCCCGGTAGGCAGGCCATCAGTCAACGGTTGCCCCAGCGTCCCGGTGGGCAGGTGACCAGGAGTTGCCCCAGCGTCCCGGTAGGCAGGTGTCCAGTCTCTGGTCACCCCAGCGTCCCGGTAGGCAGCCAACTGTGTGTTTCAGGGTGTGGCTATTGGTATGTTTGACTATGAATATAAGTGAATACCTGTTTGTGTGTTTGTATGCGTGATTGCCTGAGTGCATGTTTGAATGCTTGTGAGTGTTTGCAGTGAATGAAGTCCTGGTCACCCCAGCGTCCCGGAAGGCAGGCCATCAGTCAACGGTTGCCCCAGCGTCCCGGTGGGCAGGTCACCAGGAGTTGCCCCAGCGTCCCGGTAGGCAGGCAATTGTGTGTTTGAGGGTGTGGCTATTAGTATGTTTGACTATGACCATAAATGAATACCTGTTTGTGTTTGTGTGTTTGAGGGTTTGCTTGTTGGTATGTTTGACTGCCTACATATGAGAGTAAATGTTTGTGTGTTTGTATGTGTGGTTGCCTGAGTGGATATTTGAATGCTTGTGAATGCAATCAATGCAATTCTGGTCAGCCTAGCGTTCCGGTAGCCAGGTGTCCAGTCTCTGGTCACCCCAGTGTCTCAGTAGGCAAGTAACTGTGTGTTTGAGGGTATGTATATCGGTATGTTTGACTATATACACGTGTGAGTACCTGTTTGTGTATTTGTATGCGTAAATGAATGCATGTTTGAATGCTTGTGAGTATTTGCAGTCCATATAGTCCTGGTCACCCTGGCAGACGATGAATCCACGGTCGCCCCAGGGTCTCGGTAGGCAGGCGACTAGGAGTTGCCCAAGCGTACTGGTAAGCAGGCAACTGTGTGTTTCAGGGTGTGCCTATTGGTATGTTTGACTGTGTACATGTGCATTTGTTTGTGTGTTAGTATGTGAGATGGCGTGAGTGCATGCGAGTGTTTGCTGTGAATACAATCCAGGTCATTCCAGTGTCTCGGTAGGTATGTATCCATATACCATTACTAACCATTACGATATATAACATGCCTGCCACGTGATCCATATGCATGCAAGGTGCCCGACAGCCACTGACGCTTTCCCATACCTCTAATTTTGCCGACTTCTACATTTCAAAATCATAAACACCTGAGTCAAATATACAACACACATCACGGCACCACCCAAAGGAAATTTTCAGAAACAATAACATAGTGTCGCCAGACAGATCATTAACCATTTCCCTATACCTACCAAATGACATAATTATAACTGTAAGTCATACACCATTTCGTAACACATTAACTAATACTTCCATTGGAATGCAACTAACACACAAATAGTATTGTATAAATCTCAAACCTATTATCTGTTAACCTACGCCAAATATGCAAAAATAGGCATATTCACATATATAAGCGGCGACTGCGTCGTCACACACAATGAAGGAGGAGAGACTCCCTTATAGAGAGTATCTGAGAACTCGCCCCGAAGGGAATCGCACCCCCATGTTATATCTCCTTCCAACAAACCAATAAAGTCCGAAGATGCTTTACGTTCCTTGCCACAGGTGTAACCTTTCACAGGGCAAACTCAGGTGATCATTAGATGGTTGCGCCAGCTTATCTGTGGGCAGGTGACCAGGAGTGGAGTGCCGCCCGGTACGGAAGGTGATCAAAGAACATTAGAATGGAACACACTGGAAGAAACCATAAGGCCTACAGTATGTAGTTCCATTTCCCTCACCACCTTTCATCCCTATCCAGATATTTATCTCATCTCTTTTTAAAACAACCAATTCTTTCACCTCTCACTATATGGTTACCAATTATAACCCATTCGTTAACCACTCTATATATTTACACAGGTCTTTAACGGATTATAGGAGTTTGAGACAGACTCCAGAGGAGCATGGAAGAAAAAAGAGGCAAATACATGCAATAATAAAAAGATGAGTTACTGTTTCCATAATTCTTTATTCTAAGCCCTCCATACTCCTAATTATAACTGATGTATTGTCAGCAGCAAAGCCAAGCATATTGGGAAAAGGATTACCATTTGTCTAAAAACAAGAATAAAAATTCCAAATGTTTAAATGATTAATCAATTAGCACTTGAATCTTCTCCATCCAGCAATCCATCATCAACTGTAGCTTGCTCTGTGTTCACTACTCTGACGGCAATGGCCAATAGTTTGGAAGTGGATACGTCTATGCTCTCATCTACTATTATGGAATATCTTTTCAGGATCACTCTTACTTTTAAACTTCCCCTGGTCATCATTTTACAACAATTTCTCTTGAAGCCTCTCTTCTCGACTTTATATATTCTATTTTTTGCAAATCATGGGTTCGATGTCTCAAAACTAGCATTAAATGGTTAATAACATTAGAAGAAATATTGTGAGCGAAAATGGGAGAGCGTCCAGAAGCTGGCAATTCGCAATGACCAGCAATTCGGGAATAATAAGACGTGAATGATACGGGGCGCTTTTAAGCAGTCAGCAATCCTTATATGATGGTCAATGGTGTAAAAATGATCCATTTATATAACCCCCAAAAATAATTAAACAAATGAAATAAATGAAAAAGTATTTACTTTTGGCCTCTTCATTCAATTTCGTATCGTTTTGCTCCGCGTCGTAAAACGTACCAAATGCATCAAAGAGCATCAAAGTGATAATTTCGTAACCTTACTGGGAACCCTGTCAGAGAAACGAGTCTTAGACTACTTTTATTTGGAAAAATACACTCTCGGGCCTGTGTGTATGTGTATGTGGTCGTGTGTATGTGCGTGTATAAAAAGGAAGTCATTCTGGCGAGCGAGTTCGCAGAGACTTCGGTTAGAGAAGCTGCCGCCGTCTGTTGACCCGACGCCCGACCAGAAGGATTTTCCTTCCCACGCAAAGCCTTTTCCTTGTTCCACATAGACCAGGTTGGTTACCTTGCACCAGTCAACATTCTCAAAGGCCCAATGTGGAGTGAAAACCCACTGTCAATGTTTAAGAGAATGTCCATTATAATGAACACATTTGAGGGACTCTGAGGATCCTTAATAGGTTAACGAAATTTGGCTGATATTGAAAGGACGCGAAATATGATTTTTTCTAATATCAAGAATAACGGTTCTAGGTCTTTGAGTTATGTCCGAGTTTTCGTGAATGAAATTATCCTTCTGTTCCCGAACTCCGTCTCCGTCTGCCCAAATCTGTCGGAGTCTATTAGAATCTGTCATTCAGTCAGATTCTGCTCCAGTCTATCAGAATCCACCATTCCGTCGGAATTGGTCAGATTCTGCTACGTTATCTGTCAGAATCTGCAAAAGTCTGTCTGAGTAGGTCGGACTCTGCAGAGGCCTCAGGTTCTCCGCCAACCTCTCGACGATTTTCACTCTTGGGGATTTCTTTCGGTTTTTCGGGAAGAATTCAAGAGGTCGGAAGACGCCTGATCGTTACTGCGTGGTTCCTATTAATTTTTACGATATTCACATAAAACCACTCATGTACACACATATCTACGCGCGCACACGTACACACACGCGCGCGCGCATACACACACACACACACACACACACACACACACACACACACACACACATATATATATATATATATATATAATATACTTATAAGATTCTGAAAATCTTGTTTGTATTTTGCTTGCTTGAAACCGTCACCCAGCCCATCAGAAGAAGAGATATGACATCACGACTGAGGACCAGCCAATCAGAAGAAGAGACATCATAGGAATCCAAGCAACGACATGACGTCACAATCTTCTGCATTTCACTTCTTATAACAACGTACCATCTAAAATTTCATTTGACCCAATATACATATATCTATCTATCTATATATACTTATAAAATTTTCATATTCAGTATTCAAAAGTATAGCCAACTCCTGAATTAGCAACGACGACATGACGTCACAATCTTCTGCATTTCACTTCTTATAACTAATCAAGTCACTGCCTTCGTCTACTGAATAGAGGTAAGAGCTCTAAACTATATTCATTGTGATATAGAAACTTATTTTCTGTGATCTATACTATACGGTGATAGTGACATAGTATATATCATAAAGTTTATATTTATAATCATTGCTACTCCCTCCTCAAGTCCCATGGGACTCCCTGAATGATAATGATAATGAGTGGGAGTGGGATTGGGAGTGCGATGACGAGACGTGACATAACATAAGCATAATTAAGGAGAATGTTGTAAATATAAGAGCATTGTCATAATAAAGATTTTATTGACCATTTTATTAACGTATCATTTAAGATTCTATTTGACCCAACGGGTCACGGCTGGTCTAGTATATATATATATATATATATATATATATATATATATATATATACATATATATATACATATACTATATATACATATACTATATATACATATTTATGTACACATACACGCGCATATATATATATATATATATATATATATATATATATATATATATTTATACATATTTATGTACACATACACGCGCTTTCGGGCGACCGCATCTGTGTTCCTGTTTTCGGTTTGCTCTCCGGGCACCCTCGCGCATCGCCATCGAGGGAACTCGGAGGACCCGCGGAGTCCAGACGCCCGACCACACGACTTCGGGGAACCTGACGTCGCTTGGATCCATGGATATAAGGTAAGTGACTCTGCCAGTGAGAGAGAACTTGTGTACTCGCTTAAATGCAATATATAAGGCAAGAGATATATTCGCAGAGTCCCGTTTCTGGTCAAAGATAGCTTTGAGTTTGCTTACGTTGCCTGACTGAAATGTTTCTTCTCCCAGAAAGAAGAGACGCCTAAAGGACCTGGACGTCACTCGACAGTTGGAAGACACCATGGAAAGTAAGGTAGGTGACTTTGTCTAGAGCATGTGTGAACCTACACAATATAGAGGATAAAATGTGCAGTTGTTGACTTCCATCTGTGTGCTTTCATTGGTTGAAATGGACTTTGAATTCACTTATGTTGCCTGACTGTACTGCTTTATCTTCTATATTGTGTGTGTCTGTGTGTGTTTGTGTGTATATGTGAGTGTGGATGAGCCATGAGGATCGCACGCGAATCCCATGCTGCATAAGATTTTCTCTCGAGATGCGAGATGTGACGTGTGATGCTCGTGCATGTGTGGCATGGTCCCGCGTTCTGAGAATGAATGTCGCGCAGCGCAAAAGACTGATTTGTAAGGTCCATGGCGCACGGACGTTTCGCGAAACGTGTAATAGTCACATGATCGTGGCGTACAAGGTCCATCATGTACGCACATTTTGTGTGATGCGAGAATCGTTTCAAGCGGGTTTACGATCAAGTCTACGTGTGGTGCATCCATGTCTGTGTCCTTGCAGGTAGACTTTATGTGTGTATGACTGTGTGTAGGGAAGTACGCGAGATCTGAATGTGCTTATAAGCAAGTGATCTTAACTTTGAATGTCCGTGTGCCTCTTCTTATGTTTGGATGTAATCCTGGTCACCCCAGCGTCCCGGTAGGCAGGCGATTAGTCAACGGTTGCCCCAGCGTCCCGGTGGGCAGGTCACCAGGAGTTACCCCAGCGTCCCGGTAGGCAGGTGTCCAGTCTCTGGTCACCCCAGCGTCCCGGTAGGCAGGCAACTGTGTGTTTGAGGGTGTGGCTATTGGTATGTTTAACTATGAACATAAGTGAATACCTGTTTGTGTTTGTATGCGTGATTGCCTGAGTACATGTTTGAATGCTTGTGAGTGTTTGTAGTGAATGGAGTCCTGGTTACCCCAGCGTCCCGGTAGGCAGGCGATTAGTCAAAGGTTGTCCCAGCGTCCCGGTGGGCAGGTCACCAGGAGTTGCCCCAGCGTCCCGGTAGGCAGGTGTCCAGTCTCTGGTCACCCCAGCGTCCCGGTAGGCAGGCAACTGTGTGATTCAGGGTGTGGCTATTGGTATGTTTGACTATGAACATAAGTGAATATCTGTTTGTGTGTTTGTATGTGTGATTGCCTGAGTGCATGCTTGAATGATTGTGAGTGTTTGTAGTGAATGGAGTCCTGGTCACCCCAGCGTCCCGGTAGGCAGGCGATTAGTCAAAGGTTGCCCCAGCGTCCCGGTGGGCAGGTGACCAGGAGTTGCCCCAGCGTCCCGGTAGGCAGGTGTCCAGTCTCTGGTCACCCCAGCGTCCCGGTGGGCAGGCAACTGTGTATTTCAAGGTGTGGCTATTGGTATGTTTGACTATGAACATAAGTGAATAACTGTTTGTGTGTTTGTATGCAATACTGCCTGAGTGCATGTTTGAATGATTGTGATTGTAGTGAATGGAGTCCTGGTTACCCCAGCGTCCCGGTAGGCAGGTGATTAGTCAAAGGTTGCCCCAGCGTCCCGGTGGGCAGGTCACCAGGAGTTGCCCCAGCGTCCCGGTAGGCAGGTGTCCAGTCTCTGGTCACCCCAGCGTCCCGGTAGGCAGGCAACTGTGTGTTTGAGAGTGTGGCTATTGGTATGTTTGACTATGAACATAAGTAAATACCTGTATGTGTGTTTGCATGCATGATTGCCTGAGTGCATGTTTGAATGCTTGTGAGTGTTTGCAGTAAATGTAGTCCTGGTCACCCCAGCGTCCCGGTAGGCAGGCGATTAGTCAAAGGTTGCCTCAGCGTCCCGGTGGGCAGGTCACCAGGAGTTGCCCCGGCATCCCGGTAGGCAGGTGTCCAGTCTCTGGTCACCCTAGCGTCCCGGTGGGCAGGCAACTGTGTATTTCAAGGTGTGGCTATTGGTATGTTTGACTATGAACATAAGTGAGTACCTGTTTGTGTGTTTGCATGCGTGATTGCCTGAGTGCATGTTTGAATGCTTGTGAGTGTTTGCAGTGAATGGAGTCCTGGTCACCCCAGCGTCCCGGAAGGCAGGCGATTAGTCAACGATTGCCCCAGCGTCCCGGTGGGCAGGTCACTCAGGAGTTACCCCAGCGTCCCGGTAGGCAGGTGTCCAGTCTCTGGTCACCCCAGCGTCCCGGTGGGCAGGCAACTGTGTGTTTGAGGGTGTGGCTATTGGTATGTTTGACTATGAACATAAGTGAATACCTGTTTGTGTGTTTGTATGCGTGACTGCCTGAGTGCATGTTTGAATGCTTGTGAGTGTTTGCAGTCAATGGAGTCCTGGTCACCCCAGTGTCCCGGTAGGCAGGCCATCAGTCAACGGTTGCCCCAGCGTCC
The DNA here is from genome assembly GCF_046742065.1 of Oratosquilla oratoria. Lineage (NCBI taxonomy): Eukaryota > Metazoa > Arthropoda > Malacostraca > Stomatopoda > Squillidae > Oratosquilla > Oratosquilla oratoria. The sequence goes on from NC_134809.1 coordinate 4,723,323, forward strand.
CGGTGGGCAGGTGACCAGGAGTTGCCCCAGCGTCCCGGTAGGCAGGTGTCCAGTCTCTGGTCACCCCAGCGTCCCGGAAGGCAGGCAACTGTTTGTTTGGGGGTGTGGCTATTGGTATGTTTGACTATGACCATAAATGAATACCTGTTTGTGTATGTGTGTTTGAGGGTTTGCTTGTTGATATGTTTGACTGTCTACATATAAGAGTACATGTTTGTGTGTTTGTGTGTGTGATTGCCTGAGTGGATATTTGTATGCTTGTGAATGCAATGAATGTAATTCTGGTCAGCCTAGCGTTCCGGTAGCCAGGTATCCAGTCTCTGGTCACCCCAGTGTCTCAGTAGGCAAGTAACTGTGTGTTTGAGGGTATGTATATCGGTATGTTTGACTATGTACACGTGTGAGTACCTGTTTGTGTATTTGTATGCGTGAATGAATGCATTTTTGAATGCTTGTGAGTATTTGCAGTCCATATAGTCCTGGTCACCCTGGCAGACGATGAATCCACGGTCGCCCCAGGGTCTCGGTAGGCAGGCGACTAGGAGTTGCCCAAGCGTACTGGTAAGCAGGCAACTCTGTGTTTCAGGATGTGCCTATTGGTATGTTTGACTGTGTACATGTGCATTTGTTTGTGTGTTAGTATGTGAGATGGCGTGAGTGCATGCGAGTGTTTGCTGTGAATACAATCCAGGTCATTCCAGTGTCTCGGTAGGTATGTATCCATATACCATTACTAACCATTACGAAATATAACATGCCTGCCATATGACCCATATGCATGCAAGGTGCCCGACAGCCACTGACGCCTTCCCATACCTCTAATTTTGCTGACTTCTACATTTCAAATTCATAAACACCTGAGTCAAACATACAACACACATCACGGCACCGCCCAAAGAAAATTTTCAGAAACAATAACATAGTGTCGCCAGACAGATAATTAACCATTTCTCTATACCTACGAAATGACATAATTATAACTGTAAGTCATACACCATTTCGTAACACATTAACTAATACTTCCATTGGAATGCAACTAACACACAATTAGTATTGTATAAATCTCAAACCTATTATCTGTTAACCTACACCAAATATGCAAAAATAGGCATATTCACATATATAAGCGGCGACTGCGTCGTCACACACAATGAAGGAGAGACTCCCTTATAGAGAGTATCTGAGAACTCGCCCCGAAGGGGATCGCACCCCCATGTTATATCTCCTTCCAACAAACCAAGAAAGTCCGAAAATGCTTTACGTTCCTTGCCACAGGTGTAACCTTTCACAGGTTAAACTCAGGTGATCATTAGACGGTTGCGCCAGCTTATCTGTGGGCAGGTGACCAGGAGTGGAGTGCCGCCCGGCACGGAAGGTGATCAAAGAACATTAGAATGGAACAGACTGGAAGAAACCATAAGGCCTACAGTATGTCGTTCCATTTCCCTCACCACCTTTCATCCCTATCCAGATATTTATCTCATCTCTTTTTAAAACAACCAATTCTTTCACCTCTCACTATATGGTTACCAATTACAACCCATTCGTTGACCACTCTGTTTCCCATTTCCTTCATGAACCTAAATATGTTCCAATTTAACTCCGTTACCAAGAATCCTGCCCTGCTGGCTTAATATGATGACCTTACCTGCATCACCCTTGTTAAAGTCACTGAGATTAAAGAAAGAGCCCGGCGGTAATTGGGATACAAAGAAAAAGGGCCAACAGGAGGGTAAGGGCTTTCAGATGGGGAATAATGCAGGTGAATAAAATCACTTGGCGGGGGAAAGGGTGGGCGCAAGCCGCTGGTAAACTGCTAATAGGACAACAGACAGTTCTATTCAGTTGTAAGGTAACCACGGGATATTAAGGGTCATTCCTACGTCATCGAGGTTATGGGGTTCACTAATAAAGTTGTCGGGGTCATCTGGAAGTAAGATTTTTATCAGGTCAGATAGGACCTGTAGTGTGGCTGAAGTTCTTCACGGCAGAATAAAACTGTCACATATATATATATATATATATATATATATATATATATATATATATATATATATGTATATATATCCCACCACCACCCCTACCACCACTTGACCTTCCCCTGTTCAAAGCCTTTATGAAATCAATCAAGAGCGTCCTTGTCCCATTTGTTTGGGTGAGAAGGGGGAGTTCCACAATTAGCGGTGACGCTGATTCAGTCTATTCTCCTCATTCTCGGAAGTCTTAAGTAAACCGGTTTTACCGGAGATGGGTTAAGTTAAACCATATATGGCATTAGACTTGGAAAAAATAATGCATACAGGGTCTAAAAAAAATTATGTGGCGCCGTATTGACGAGTTTGCTGCTGTCACCAGAGATAATTGGTAGAAGCAATTGACAATGTTGGCGATCACACGTCCCCCAGCCTCTTGGAAAATGTACTTTTATCTTACTCAATCAGTCGGTTCCACCTTGTCCCCAGCAAGGTCAACAAAAGAAGAAAACATGACAATATAAGTATATAATGATCTCTAAAGAGCACACACACACACACACACACACACACACACACACACACACACACACACACACACACACACACACACACACACATATATATTGATAATTATATAATTGTCTATTGACCACAACTATATTACAAAGATTCCTAGAAACACCTCAAACGCAAATTATATGATGAATACTGAATATATATATATATATATATTTATATACACAAAACAACGATTCACGATAAGGAACAAATAAATATAATTATTCTCTCTCTCTCTGTGTGCGTGCGTGCGTACGTGCGCGCGCGCGCGTGTGTGTGTATGTGTATGTGTGTCCCCCTCCCTCTACCTCTACAGGACCAGATACCTTCTGCGAATTGACGTCACACCGGGAAGTGGAAGTGCCCGGACGGCGAGAAATCGGAGCTCAGTTCGCGCAAGTAACGGTAGGAAGCACGACCGACTGCTCCGTGACGTCACATGTAGCAGTGACGTCACGGTGACCTAATAGAGGTGTTTAAGTGGATCAAAGTATTTAACAAGGGTGACGCAAAAAAGGTCATCATATTAAGAACAGGGCAAGACTCACACTAATGGATTTGAACCGGACAAATTTAGATTTAAAAAGGAAATAGGCAAGAATTGGTTTACTAATAGGGTGGTCAACGAATGGAACAGACTCAGTAACCATGAAGTGAGCGATGAAACTATCAGTTGTTTTAAGA
>NC_134809.1:4729040-4734040 GCF_046742065.1 Oratosquilla oratoria
GGAATATCTCTTCAATATCTCCATTGTTGATTTTAAACTTTCCATGCCCACGCATTTTACAATCATCTCTTTTGAAGCCTGTCTTCCTGACTTTATAGATTTTATTATTTGTGAATCATAGGTTCCATGTTTCAAAACTAGCATTAGGTGGTTCATAACATTAGATGAAATATTGTGTGCGAAAATGGGTGAGCTGGGAATCCGGGAGTGGGACTTGAATGATACTGAGACAACGGGGCGCTATAAAGCCGCCAGCAATCCTTATCAGATAGCAAATGATATAAAAAGATGGTGAATGGTGAAAAAGTATCTAACAAAAATAAATATGTAAATAAATAAATAAATTCAATTTCATATCCTTTTGTTCACCGTCGCAGAACCTACCAGAAACATCTAAAAACATCCAAGTGATACTTTCGTATCCGTGCTGCGAACCCTGCCAAAGAATCGAGCTTTAGACTACTTTTATGTGGAAACTGCTCTCGAGCGCTTGTGTGTATGTGTATGTGATCGTGTATAAAAACGAAATCATGTAGGTGAACGAGTTCGCAGAGACTTCGGTGAGAGGTGCTGCTGGCGACTGTTGACCCGATGCCAGACTTAAAGGATTTTCCTTTCCATGCAGAGTCTTTTCTATATTCCACATACACTAGGTTGGTCAACTTGCACCAGTCAACCTCCTCAAAGGCCCTGTATGCAGTAACAATCCATTGACAAGGTTTCAAAGAATGTGGATAATAGTGACCACGTTTGAGGAACCCTGAAGATTCCACAAGAGATTAACAAAATCTGAATAATATTGAAGGGACGCGATTTTTTTTCTAATGTTAATAATAATGGTTCTATGTCTTTGAAATATGTCCGAGTTTTCGTGAAGGAAATTTTCTGTTCAATTCCCTATATGTCCTTCTGTTCCCGAACTCCGTCTCTTGTCTGCCGAATTCTGTCGGAGTCTATTACAATCTGTCATTCTGTCAGATTCTGTTCCATTCCATCAGAATCCATTATTCCGTCGGAATATATCAGATTCTGCTACATTATCTATCAGATTCTCCAAGTCTGTCGGAAATTACCGGAGTCTGTCGGACTTGGTCAGAGTCTGCAGGAGCCTCAGGTTCTCCGCCAATCTTTCGATGCTCTTCGCTCCAAGGGACTTCTTTCGGTTTTTCGGGAAGAATTCACGAGGTCGAAAGACGCCTGATCGTTACTGGGTGATTCCTATTAATTTTTTACGATATTTACATAAAACCACTCATGTACACACATATGTACACAAACACGCACGCACAGACATGCACATACACAAGACACAAACACACACGCACACGTAAACAAACACGCACGCACACATGGACACACAGACACACAGACACATATATATGTGTATATATATATATATATATATATATATATATATATATGTGTGTGTGTGTGTATTATATATACAGTACACACATATATAATATATATATATATATATATATATATATATATATATATATATATATATATATATATATATATTTAAATGGGCATCCCTTAAAAGCTATTCAAACATACTGTTACCGGTCAGCTTTTGAGCGACCGCATCTGTGTTCTCGTCTTCGGTTTGCTCTCCGGGCACCCTAGCACCTCGCCATCGAGGGAACTTGGAGGACCCGCAGAGTTCAGTCGGCTGACCACACGACTTCGAGAATCCGGACGTCGCTCGGATCCAGGGCTATATGGTAAGTGACTTTGCCAGTGAGAGAGAGAGCACGTGTGTACTCACTTAAATGCAATATATAGTACAAGAGCTATACAGAGTCCCGTTTCTGGCCAAAGATAGCTTTGAGTTTTCTTACGTTGCCTGACTGAAATGTTTCTTCTTCCAGACAGAAGGGTCGCCTAAAGGAACTTCACGTAACTCGGCAGCTGGAAGGCACCATGGAAAAGTGAGGTAGGTGACTTTGTTTACGTAAGAGCACGTGTGAATTTACGCAATATAGAGGATAAAATGTATAGACGTAGACTTCCATCCATGTGCGATGATTGGTCAAAGTGGACTTTGAATTCACTTATGTTGTCCGACTATACAGCTTTATATTCTATATTGTGTGTGTGTTTGTGTGTATATGTGAGTGTAAATGAGCCATGAGGATCGCACGCGAATTCCATGCTGCATAAGATTTTCTCTCGAGATGCGAGATGTGACGTGTGATGCTCGTGCAATTGTGGCATGGTCCCGGGTTCTGAGAGCGCATGTCGCGAAGCACAAAAGACTGATCTGTAAGGTCCATAGCACACGGACGTTTCGCGAAACGTGTAATTGTTACATAATCGTGGCGTACAAGGTCCCTAATGTACGCACATTTCGTGTGATGCGAGAATCGTTTCAAGCATGCTATCCGTATTTACGATCAAGTCTACGTGTGTTGCATCCATGTCTGTGTCCTTGTATGTAGACTATATATGTGTGTGACTGTGTGTAGGGAAGTACGCGAGATCTGAATGTGCTTATGAGCAAGTGCTCTCAAGTTTGAATGTCTGTGTGCCTCTTCTTATGTTTGGATGTAATCCTGGTCACCCCAGCGTCCCGGAAGGCAGGCGACTTAACAACGGTCGCCCCAGCGTCCCGGTGGGCAGGTCACCAGGAGTTGCCCCAGCGTCCCGGTAGGCAGGTGTCCAGTCTCTGGTCACCCCAGCGTCCCGGTGGGCAGGCAACTGTGTGTTTGATGGTGTGGCTATTGGTATGTTTGACTATGAACAAAAGTGAATACCTGTTTGTGTGTTCATATGCGTGATTGCCTGAGTGCATGTTTGAATGCTTGTTAGTGTTTGCAGTGAATGGAGTCCTGGTTACCCCAGCGTCCCGGAAGGTAGGCGACTTAACAACGGTCGCCCCAGCGTCCCGGTGGGCAGGTGACAAGGAGTTGCCCCAGCGTCCCGGTAGGCAGGTGTCCAGTCTCTGGTCACCCCAGCGTCCCGGTAGGCAGGCAACTGTGTGTTTGAGTGTGTGCTTGTTGGTATGTTTGATTATGTACATAAGTGAGTACTTGTTTTTGTGTTTATATGCGTGATTGCCTAAGTGCATGTTTGAATGCTTGTGAGTGTTTACAGTGAGTGGAGTCCTGGTCACCCCAGCGTCCCGGTAGGCAGGCGATTAGTCAAAGGTTGCCCCAGCGTTCAAGTGGGCAGGTCACGTGGAGTTGCCCCAGCGTCCCGGTAGGCAGGTGTCCAGTCTCTGATCACCCCAGCGTCCCGGTAGGCAGGCAACTGTGTGTTTGAGGGTGTGCCTATTGGTATGTTTGTCTATGAACATAAGTGAATACCTGTTTGTGTGTTTGTATGCATGACTGCCTGAGTGCATGTTTGAATGCTTGTGAATGTTTGTAGTGAATGGAGTCCTGGTTACCCCAGCGTCCCGGTAGGCAGGCGATTAGTCAAAGGTTGCCCCAGCGTCCCGGTGGGCAGGTCAACAGGAGTTGCCCCAGCGTCCCGGTAGGCAGGTGTCCAGTCTCTGGTCACCCCAGCGTCCCGGTGGGCAGGCAACTGTGTGTTTGAGGGTGTGGCTATTGGTATGTTTGACTATGAACATAGGTAAATAACTGTTTGTGTGTTTGCATGCATGATTGCCTGAGTGCATGTTTGAATGCTTGTGAGTGTTTGCAGTAAATGGTGTCCTGGTCACCCCAGCGTCCCGGTAGGCAGGCCATCAGTCAACGGTTGCCCCAGCGTCCCGGTGGGCAAGTCATCAGGAGTTGCCCCAGCGTCCCGGTAGGCAGGTGTCGTCTCTGATCACCCCAGCGTCCCGGTAGGCAGGCAACTGTGCGTTTGAGGGTGTGGCTATTGGTATGTTTGACTATGAACATAAGTGAATACCTGTTTGTGTGTTTGTATGCGTGATTGCCTGAGTACATGTTTGAATACTTGTGAGTGTTTGCAGTGAATGGAGTCCTGGTCACCCCAGCGTCCCGGTAGGCAGGCCATCAGTCAACGGTTGCCCCAGCGTCCCGGTGGGCAGGTCACCAGGAGTTGCCCCAGCGTCCCGGTAGGCAGGTGTCCAGTGTCTGGTCACCCCAGCGTCCCGGTAGGCAGGCAACTGTGTGTTTGAGGGTGTGACTATTGGTATGTTTGACTATGACCATAAATGAATACCTGTTTGTAAATGTGTGTTTGAGGGCTTGCTTGTTGATATGTTTGACTGTCTACATATGAGAGTAAATGTTTGTGTGTTTGTATGTGTGATTGCCTGAGTGGATATTTGAATTCTTGTGAAAGCAATGAATACAATTCTGGTCAGCCTAGCGTTCCGGTAGCTAGGTGTCCAGTCTCTGGTCACCCCAGTGTCTCAGTAGGCAAGTAACTGTGTGTTTGAGGGTATGTATATCGGTATGTTTGACTATGTACACGTGTGAGTACCTGTTTGTGTCTTTGTATACGTGAATGAATGCATATTTGAATGCTTGTGAGTATTTGCAGTCTATATAGTCCTGGTCACCCTGGCAGACGATGAATCCACGGTCGCCCCAGGGTCTCGGTAGGCAGGCGACTAGGAGTTGCCCAAGCGTACTGGTAGGCAGGCAACTGTGTGTTTCAGGGTGTGCCTATTGGTATGTTTGACTGTGTACATGTGTATTTGTTTGTGTGTTAGTATGTGTGATGGTGTGAGTGCATGCGAGTGTTTGCTGTGAATACAGTCCAGGTCATTCCAGTGTCTCGGTAGGTATGTATCCATATACCATTACTAACCATTACGATATATAACATGCCTGCCACGTGATCCATATGCATACAAGGTGCCCGACAGCCGCTGACGCCTTCCCATACCTCTAATTTTGCTGACTTCTACATTTCAAAATCATAAACACCTGAGTCAAACATACAACACACATCACGGCACCGCCCAAAAGAAATTTCCATTATTAATTACATAGTGTCGCCAGAGACATCCTTAACCATTTCCCTATACCTACCAAATTACTGATTATAACTGTAAATCATACACCATTTCGTAACAC
>NC_134809.1:4739040-4759040 GCF_046742065.1 Oratosquilla oratoria
ATACTGAGGCAAAGTGGCGCTTTAAAGTCGTCATCAATCCTTATAAGATAGCAAATGATATAAAAAGATGGTGAATGGTGAAAAAAGTATCCAACAAAAATAAATATGTAAATAAATAAATAAATAGATACAGAAAGTATTCACTTTTCCCCTCTTCATTCAATTTCGTATCCTTCTGCTCCGCCTCGTAGAACGTACCAGATGCATCAAAGAGCATCCAAATGATATTTTCGTATCCGCACTGGGTACCCTGTCAGACAAACGAGCCTTAGACTACCTTTATGTGGAAAACTGCTCTCGCGAGCGTGTATGTGTATGTGATCGTGTGTATGCGCGTGTATAAAAATGAAATCATGCAAGAGAGCGATTTCGCAGAGACTTCGGTGAGAGTTGCTGCCGACTGACCCGATGCCCGACCAGAAGGATTTCCCTTCCTGCGTAAAGTCTTTTCCATGTTCCACATAGACCAGGTTGGTTACCTTGCACCAGTCAACCTTCTCAAAGGTCACGCATGCAGTAAGAATCCATTGACAATGTTTAAAAGAGTATCAATAATAATGACCACGTTTGAGGGACCCTGAAGATCCACAAGAGATTAACAAAACCTGAATAATATTGAAGGGACGCGATTTTTTTCTAATGTTAATAATAATGGTTCTATGTTTTTGAAATACGACCGAGTTTTCGTGAAGGAAATTTTCTGTTCATTTCCTTATATGTCTTTCTGTTCCCGAACTCCGTCTACTTCTGGCGAAATCTGTCGGAGTCTATTAGAATCTGTCATTCAGTCAGATTATGTTCCATTCCATCAGAATCCATTATTCCGTCGGAATACATCAGATTCTGCTACATTATCTATCAGATTCTGCAAAAGTCTGTCGGAAATTACCCGAGTCTGTCGGACTTGGTCAGAGTCTGCAGGAACCTCAGGTTCTCCGCCAAACTTTCGACGCTCTTGGCTCCAAGGGATTTCTTTCGATTTTTCGGGAAGAATTCACGAGGTCGAAAGACGCCTGATCGTTACTGGGTGATTCCTATTAATTTTTTACGATATTCACATAAAACCACTCATGTACACATGTACGCACACACGCACGCACAGACATGCACATACACAGACACAGACACAAACACACATGCACGCACACGTAAACAAACACGCACGCACACATGGACACACAAACAGACACACACACACACACACACACACACACACACACACACACACACACACACACACATATATATATATACAGTATATATACACACTTATATTTGTGTATATATAATATATATATATATACACACTTATATATGTATATATATATATATATATATATATATATATGTGTGTGTGTGTGTGTGTGTGTGTGTGTGTGTGTGTGTGTGTGTGTGTGTGTGTGTGTGTGTGTGTGTGTATGTGTGTGTGTGTGTGTGTGTGTGTATAAATATATATATATTTAAATGGGCATCCCTTAAAAGTCATTCAAACATACTGTTACCGGTCAGCTTTTGAGCGACCACATCTGTGTTCTCGTCTTCGGTTTGCTCTCCGGGCACCCTCGCGCCTCGCCATCGAGGGAACTCGGAGGACCCGCAGAGTTCAGACGCCCGACCACACGACTTCGGGAATCCGGACGTCGCTTGGATCCAGGGATATAAGGTAAGTGACTTTGCCAGTGAGAGAGAGAACACGTGTGTACTCACTTAAATGCAATATATAGTACAAGAGCTATACAGAGTCCCGTTTCTGGCCAAAGATAGCTTTGAGTTTTCTTACGTTGCCTGACTGAAATGTTTCTTCTTCCAGACAAAAGGGTCGCCTAAAGGAACTCCACGTAACTCGGCAGCTGGAAGGCACCATGGAAAAGTGAGGTAGGTGACTTTGTTTACGTAAGAGCACGTGTGAATTTACGCAATATAGAGGATAAAATGTATAGACGTAGACTTCCATCCATGTGCGATGATTGGTCAAAGTGGACTTTGAATTCACTTATGTTGTCCGACTGTACTGCTTTATCTTCTATATTGTGTGTGTGTTTCTGTGTGTTTGTGTGTATATGTGAGTGTGAATGAGCCATGAGGATCGCACGCGAATCCCATGCTGCATAAGATTTTCTCTCGAGATGCGAGATGTGACGTGTGATGATCGTGCATGTGTGGCATGGTCCCGCGTTCTGAGAGCGCATGTCGCGCAGCGCAAAAGACTGATCTGAAAGGTCCATAGCGCACGGACGTTTCGCGAAACGTGTAATACTCGTAGTCACATGATCGTGACGTACAAGGTCCATTATGTACGCACATTTCGTGTGATGCGAGAATCGTTTCAAGCGTGCTATCCGTATTTACGATCAAGTCTACGTCTGTTGCATACATGTCTGTGTCCTTGTAGGTAGACTATATATGAGTGCGACTGTGTGTAGGGAAGTACGCGAGATCTGAATGTGCTTATGAGCAAGTGCTCTTAAGTTTGAATGTCTATGTGCCTCTTCTTATGTTTGGATGTAATCCTGGTCACCCCAGCGTCCCGGTAGGCAGGCGATTAGTCAAAGGTTGTCCCAGCGTCCCGGTGGGCAGGTCACCAGGAGTTGCCCCAGCGTCCCGGTAGGCAGGTGTCCAGTCTCTGGTCACCCCAGCGTCCCGGTGGGCAGGCAACTGTGTGTTTCAGGGTGTGGCTATTGGTATGTTTGACTATGAACATAAGTGAATATCTGTTTGTGTGTTTGTATGCGTGATTGCCTGAGTGCATATTTGAATGCTTGTGTGTGTTTGCAGTGAATGGAGTCCTGGTCACCCCAGCGTCCCGGTAGGCAGGCGACTTAACAACTGTCGCCCCAGCGTCCCGGTGGGCAGGTGACAAGGAGTTGCCCCAGCGTCCCGGTAGGCAGGTGTCCAGTCTCTGGTCACCCCAGCGTCCCGGTGGGCAGGCAACTGTGTGTTTCAGGGTGTGGCTATTGATATGTTTGACTATGAACATAAGTGAATACCTGTTTGTGTGTTCGTATGCGTGATTGCCTGAGTGCATGTTTGAATCCTTGTAAGTGTTTGCAGTGAATGGAGTCCTAGTCACCCCAGCGTCCCGGTAGGTAGGCGATTAGTCAAAGGTTGCCCCAGCGTCCCGGTCTGCAGGTCACCAGGAGTTGCCCCAGCATCCCGGTAGGCAGGTGTCCAGTCTCTGGTCACCCCAGCGTCCCGGTAGGCAGGCAACTGTCTGTTTGAGGGTGTGGCTATTGGTATGTTTGACTATGGACATAAGTGAATACCTGTTTGTGTTTGTATGCGTAATTGCCTGAGTGGAAGTTTGAATGGTTGTGAGTGTTTGCAGTGAGTGAAGTCCTGGTCACCCCAGCGTCCCGGTAGGCAGGTCATCAGTCAATGGTTGCCTCAGCATCCCGGTGGGCAGGTCACCAGGAGTTGCCCCAGCGTCCCGGTAGGCAGGTGTCCAGTCTCTGGTCACCCCAGCGTCCCGGTGGGCAGGCAACTGTGGGTTTCAGTGTGGCTATTGGTATGTTTGACTATAAACATAAGTGAATACCTGTTTGTGTGTTTGTATGCGTGATTGCCTGAGTACATGTTTGAATGCTTGTGAGTGTTTGTAGTGGAGTCCTAGTCACCCCAGCGTCCCGGTAGGTAGGCCATCAGTCAACGGTTGCCCCAGCGTCCCGGTGGGCAGGTGACCAGGATTTGCCCCAGCGTCCCGGTAGGCAGGTATCCAGTCTCTGGTCACCCCAGCGTCCCGGTAGGCAGGCAACTGTGTGTTTCAAGGTGTGGCTATTGGTATGTTTGACTATGAGCATAAGTGAATACATGTTTGTATGTTTGCATGCGTGATTGCCTGAGTGGAAGTTTGAATGCTTTTGAGTGTTTGCAGTGAATGGAGTCCTGGTTACCCCAGCGTCCCGGTAGGCAGGCGATTAGTCAAAGGTTGTCCCCAGCGTCCAGGTGGGCAGGTCACCAGGAGTTGCCCCAGCGTCCCGGTAGGCAGGCAACTGTGTGTTTCAGGGTGTGCCTATTGGTACCTTTGACTATGAACATAAGTGAATACCTGTTTGTGTGTTCGTATGCGTGATTGTCTGAGTGCAAGTTTGAATGGTTGTGAGCGTTTGCAGTGAATGGAGTCCTGATCACCCCCAGCGTCCCGGTAGGAAGGCGATTAGTCAACGGTTGCCCCAGCGTCCCGGTGGGCAGGTCACCAGGAGTTGTCTCAGCATCCCGGTAGGCAGGTGTCCAGTCTCTGGTCACCCCAGCGTCCCGGTGGGCAGGCAACTGTGTGTTTCAGGGTGTGGCTATTGTTATGTTTGACTATGAACATAAGTGAATACCTGTTTGTATGTTTGTATGCATGACCGCCTGAGTACATGTTTGAATCCTTGTGAGTGTTTGCAGTGAATGGAGTCCTAGTCACCCCAGCGTCCCGGTAGGTAGGCGATTAGTCAAAGGTTGCCCCAGCGTCCCGGTGGGCAGGTCACCAGGAGTTGCCCCAGCATCCCGGTAGGCAGGTGTCCAGTCTCTGGTCACCCCAGCGTCCCGGTAGGCAGGCAACTGTCTGTTTGAGGGTGTGGCTATTGATATGTTTGACTATGGACATAAGTGAATACCTGTTTGTGTTTGTATGCGTAATTGCCTGAGTGGAAGTTTGAATGCTTGTGAGTGTTTGCAGTGAGTGAAGTCCTGGTCACCCCAGCGTTCCGGTAGGCAGGTGTCCAGTGCCTGGTCACTCAAGTATCTCAGTAGGCAATTAATTGTGTGTTTGAGGGTGTGCATATCGGTATGTTTGACTGTGTACACGTGTGAGTACCTGTTTGTGTATTTGTATGCGACTGAGTGCATGTTTGAATGCTAGCGAGTATTTGCAGTCCATATAGTCCTTGTCACCCTAGCGTCCCGGTTGGCAGACGCTCGCCCCAGTGTCTCGGTGGGCAGGCGACTAAGAGTTGCCCATGCGGCCCGGTAGGCAGGCAACTGTGTGTTTGAGGGTGTGCGTCTTGGTATATTTGACTTTGTACATGGTGGGTGGAGTGGAATGGTGGAGGGAAGGAGAACAAGAGGAAAGCAGAGGGAGAAGTATATGGACGGGCTGATGAGGGCGACGGGAAAACAACTCAAACCAGCACAGATGTTACAAGTAACTAGGGACCGTGAACGGTAGCGCTCCATGGTTGCCGAAGTCCAAGAGGATATGGCACGACGGTAAGGTAAGTAAGTACATGTGTATTTGTTTGTGTGTTAGTATGTGTGATTGCCCGAGTGCATGTTTGCGTGCTTGCGAGTGTTTGCTATGAATACAGTCCAGGTCATTCCAGTTTCTCGGTAGGCATGTATCTATATACCATTACTATTACAATATATTATATGCCTGACACGTGATCCACATGCATGCAAGGTGCCCGACAGCCACTGACGCCTTCCAATACCTCTAATCTTGCTGACCTCCATATTTCAAAATCATAAACACCTGACTCAAATATACAACACACATCACGGCACCGCCCAAAGGAAATTTTCAGAAACAGTTATATAGTGACGCCACACAGATCATTAACCATTTCCTTATACCTACCAAATTATATAATTATAACTGCAAAACATACACCATTTCATGATACATTCACTAATACTTCCATTGCAATGCAGCTGACACACACATTGTATTGTACAAATCCCAAGCCTATTATCTGTTAACCTACACCAAATATGCAAAGATAGGCATATTCACATATAAAAGCGGCGACTGCGTCGTCCCACACAAAAGAAGGAGGAGAGACTCCCTTATAGAGAGTACTTGGGGACTCTCCCCGAAGGCGATCACATCCCCATGTTATATCTCCTTCCAACAAAGCAAGAAAGTCCGAAGAGGCTTTACGTTCCTTGCCACAGGTGTAACTTTTCACAGGTTACACGCAGGTGACCAGTAGACGGTCGCGCCAGCTTATGTGTGGCCAGGTGACCAGGAGTATTGTGCCGCCCGGTACGGGTGATCAAAGAACATTAGAATGGAACAGACTGGAAGAAATATGTAATTCCCTTTCCCTCACCACCTTTCATCCCTATCCAGAAATTTATCTCATCTCTTCTTAAAACAACCAATTCTTTCACCTCTCACTATATAGTTACCAATTATAACCCATTCGATAACCACTCTGTTGGCCATTTCCCTCATGAACCTAAATATGTTCCAATTCAACTCCATTACCACAAGTCCTGTCCTGCTGTCTTAATATGATGACCTTACCTGCATCACCCTTGTGAAAGTTACTGAAATTAAAGAAATAGTCCGGTGGTAATTGGGATAAAAGAAAAAGGACCAACGGGTAGGTAAGGGCTTTCAGATGAGGAATAATGCGGGTGAATAAAATCACTTGGCGGCAGAAAGGGTGGGCGCAAGCCGCTGGTAAACTGCTAATAGGACAACAGACAATTCTATTCAGTTGTAAGGTAACCACGGGAGATTCAGGGGCATTCTTACGTCATCGAGGTTATGGGGTTCACCGTCCAATAAAGTAGTCGGGATCATCTGGAAGTAAAAAGGTTTTTATCAGGCCAGGGAGGACCTTTAGTGTGGCTGAAATTCTTCACAGGAGAATAAAACTGTCACAAAAAAAAAAAAAAAAAAAAAAAAAAAAAAAAAAAAAAAAAAAAAAAAAAAAAAAAAAAAAAAAAAAAAAAAAAAAAAAAAAGTCTATGACCACCCCTACCACCACTTGACCTTCCCCTGTTAAAAGCCTTTATGAAATCAATCAAGAGCGTCCTTGTCCCACTTGTTTCGGTGAGAAGGAGTGTTCCACAATTCGCGGTGATGCTGATTCAATCCACGTCTCATCAGTCTCGAAAGTCTTACGTAAACCGGGTTTACCGGGGCTGGGTGAAGTTAAACCACATATGGCATTAAACTTGGAAAAAACAATCCATGTAGGGTCTATTTTTTTAATGTGGCTCCATATTGACGAGTTTGCTGCTGTCACCAGAGGTGATTGGTAGAAGCAATTGACAATGCTGGCAATCACACGACCCTTCGCCTCTTGCAAAATGTACTTTTATCTTATTCAATCAATTCGGTTCTACCTTGTCCCCAACCGGGTGAAAAAAAAAAAAATCATGACACTATATATAATGCTTTCTCTGAAGAGCACACACACACACACACACACACACACACACACACACACACACACACACACACACACACACACACACACACACACACACACATTGATAATTAATCTATTGACCACAACTATATCACAAACATTACAAAATTTCCTGGAAACACCTGAAACGCAAATTATAATAAATACTGAATATATATATATATATGTATATATGTATATATATATATATGTATATATATATATATATATATATATACAAAAGCAACGATTCACAATACGGAACAAATGTAATTATTCTCTCTCTCTGTATGTGTGTGTGTGTGTGTGTGTGTGTGTGTGTGTGTGTGTGTGTGTGTGTGTGTGTGTGTGCGTGTATGTCTCCCCCTCCCTCTACCTCTACAGGACCAGATACCTTGTGCGAATTGACGTCACACCGGGAAGTGGAAGTGCCCGGACGGCGAGAAACCGGAACTCAGTTCGCGCAAGTAACGGTAGGAAGCACGACCAACTGCTCCTTGACGTCACACTGGAGCAATGACGTAACAATGACGTAGCGAGGTCGAAAGTGAGGTCACGGTAAGCCCTTGTTATCGTCTTGGGCTTATAACTCTAGTTCGAGGACCGTGGTGATTTCTCAGAACAAAACGTTCAGCGTCCCCTGGCGTCAGCTCCTTATTCTATGTTGTTCTTGCGTAGTGCCGCGACTGCAAACTACATAAAGGGGCTATCACACTGGGTAATTTTTCCTCCAACATCTTACCTCCAACCTCCATTTAAATAACTAGAACATTACTTCGTTTACAGAAATCTAGACTTCTCTAAGAACACTTCAAACGCATTTCTAAAGGGCCATTTACTCGGTCAAACTGTTTGACAAACCGTTTGGCCGTCTAAATGCCCCTTAACATTAGTCTAGATTTAAAATCTCTTAGTTCACCTTTCAGCTTTGCTATACATCACGGAGAAGTAATTTGATACTTGGATATTTGAAAAATGAAATATTGTGACCGAAGTCGTTTTAACTCAAACTTTTTGTCAAATGAAAAATAACACGAGTGTAGAACGATTGGTGGGAGAGAGCGGGAGAGAGAGAGAAAGAGAGAGAGAGAGAGAGAGAGAGAGAGAGAGAGAGAGAGAGAGAGAGAGAGAGAGAGAGAGAGAGAGAGAGAGAGAGAGAGAGAGAGAGAGAGAGAGAGGTTCCATCTTTAAGAGAAGACGCCTGAAGAAATGACTGGTTTTATTCAATTTACTCTGGCTAGCCTCCAGACCATTATATATATAAAAAAAACGGACTACGAGTATTCCCAATTCAAAAAAAAAAAACGAAAAAAAACGAAAAAAAAACGAAAAAGAAAACATTTAAACACAAGATGTATCAACTCCTTTTTACATGGATCGTACCCAATATGACCTTAGAGCTCTCATCCTTGAAGGTAATAACTGTCCATCACGAGTCCAACACGTGGTCCAAGACAATGGGGAATCACGTTGTAAATGAATAGTTTATATATTTTCTTTGGTTTGATTTAGAAGGAAGATGAGAATCCTTGTGCGTGGACCGAAGACTTGAACTCGGGTTAAAGCATTGCGAGGCGACATCGAATCCAATGCACTACAGCGTGGAGGGTATAATTGGATCCTTTGACAACTATGTGGCTCTACCGACACAAGTGCCCTGCTTCCTCAAATATATACCGGACACTTTCAACCACTTCCTTGGTGCCGTCCTCTGGAAGCAAGAAGCGGTAGTCGAAGGCCCCAGCACCGGACCCAGACCCCAAGAACCCCCCTCTCCCCTCCCCCTTTCCCCTTCCCCCCTCCCCCCTCTCCGCTCCGGACGTTTCCGAGAAGCCCCATCGGCGACGGACACACATCCACGCACGTCCACACGAAGCGGCGTGTGCAATCCGTGACGTCATGGGGGGGACCTCGTGACGTCGTCAGACCGGTCCAGGCCACAGCGGGCGAACCGCAAAGACAAGGTGAAGGCTGTGCACTCTCTCTCTTTCTTCAGCGGGTAATGATGGACGGAGACCGGCAATGGCCGACCGAATCAACCGTTCTGGGTCATGTGCTGATACAGGGCACGAATGAGTGTGGTGTGCAAGTACCCCTTAAGCATTCTAGCATCGGTGCAAATTGTATGCATTTGGAGTTGGAGTGTATAGGACCTGGCGCTGGTATTGACAGGCCGGAAAGGGTCACCGCAATTAGTTCGCGTCTGGTCATGGCGTCGGGTCAGTCCCGCGTATATATACTGCCTGCTTCGAGCAGGCAGGCAAGTTAGTTAGTCCTCTGTACTTGTAGCGCGTCACTAGGCCTTCGCGGTCGGTCCCCCACTAGGAGTCCACGCCACGTCTGCCTCTGACAGTCGTACCTTCACTAGAATAAAGTATACAAAGAAAACTGCGCACCACTCTCTCCCTACATCACCTAGCCCAAGTAACACTCAAATGTTACAATCACACCCTTATACACGAGTGCCGTCGTGTGTGTGTGTATAATATATATATATATATATATATATATATATATTATATATATATATATATTATATATATATATATATATATATATATATATATATACACGGGTCTACTACGAGCATAGCTCTCTTCCCGTAAAATACTAGGTAAAACACACACACACACACACACACACACACACACACACACACACACACACACACGCACATATATATATATATATATATATGTGTGTGTGTGTGTGTGTGTGTGTGTGTGTGTGTGTGTGCGTGTGTGTGCGTGTGTGTGTCAGTAAATTATTCTATTCTGTTGTAGGTCACCCCTCACCGCTACAGGTGATATGATGCATCCCTGATGACAATGATGATAATGGTGATAATGATGATGACGATAGTGATGATGATGATGATGATGATGATGATGATGATGATGATGATGATGATGATGATGATGATGATGATGATGATGATGATGATGATGGTGATGATGATGGCGATGATGATAGAGATAATATGGCGATAATTATGATCCCGAAAATAAAAATAACGATAAAAACGACAACAACAACAACGACGACGACGACAACATTCACCCCAGCTTCAGCCTCCTCCAACAAGCGCCTCTAGGCGTCCTGACATCCCCTCCCCCTCCCCCCTCCCCCTCCACGCCTCCCAAGTTCGTAAAGGGCTAAGAGGCAACATGACCCCTCCGAACATAACCCCAACACACACTAGCCCAGACACAACAAACCCAAGCCCCTTTCTTAAGCAAAGGGGACCCATACGGTCGATTTATAGCCCAACCTTATCACGAACTAAGACAAGGGAAAGACAAACGGCGGACCGGGGGTCCTGCTACTACGATGCGACACCGAACTCCGAGCCACTACGTGTCTGAAACGACACAAATCTTCGTCGTCTGACACGCGCACGAGAGGAAACACGCACACACACACACACACACACACACACACACACACACACACACACACACACACACACACACACACACACACACACAGACAAAGATAAAAAAAAAATGAAATAAAAATTAAATAAAAAACACTACCACTCCTAGTCTGCTCCTTCATGTAAATAAAATCATCTGCCGCTAACCAGCACAAGACACTCCATTGTTCAGGTTGGCGTTGGAGATGGTGGGAGGGAGGGAGAGGGGGGGAAAGCGGTGGGGGGAAGAGGAGGGAGGTGTGGCAGAGAGAGAGAGCGCGGTCACGTGACCATAAGTGAGGAGGAGGGCGGAGGGAGGATATGAGGATTGGGAAGAAGAGGCAGGAAAAGAGGAGGGAGAAGGAGGGGAGAAAAGAGTATTGGAGGAAGGGAAGGAGGAATGGAGGAAGGGAAGGAGGAATGGAGGAAGGGGAGGAAAAGAGAAGGGATGAGGAGGGGAGAAAAGAGGAGTGGAAGGAGTGGAAGGAGGTGGGGAGAAGAAGAGGGAGGGCAGAAAAGGGGAGGGGGAGAATGTGGAGGGAAGAGAAGGGGAGAAGAAGAAGAAGAGGGAGGGGACAGAAGGGGGAGGGGGGAGAGAAGGAGAGGTAAGGATAAAGGTAAAGGATTAGGAAAGGATTGGTAGGGAGAAAGAAAACAAGGAAAAGGGAAGGTAAGAGGGAAAGGGGGGCGAAGGAAAGAGGGAAGGTAAGCAAACGATGATGATCTGAGGAAATGCAAAGTCGGGGGAAGGGAATGGGAGAAGGGGGGGGGTTTGGGAGAATGGGGGAGGATGAGGGGGGATGAGGGTGAGGTGGAGAGGCAAGGGGGGAATGGGCTGAGGGTGTGTAAGGCGTTGAAAACAAACTGTAAAAGGGGAGGGAAGGGAAGGTCTGGTTGTGTAAGCAGGGAGTGGTGGTAGTGGTGGTGGTAGAAGCGGGGGTGGTAGTAGGTGTAGCATTCATGGTATTGGTTGTAGGTGTGGCAGTGGTAGGTGGTAGTGGTGGTAGTGGTGGTAGAAGCGGGAGTGATGGTAAGGGCAGTGATGGTGGGGGGTGGGAGAAATGGTAGTGGTGGTATGAGTGGTGGTGGTAGGAATGGTGATAGTGATAGTGGTGTAATAGAGGTTGCAGGGGTGGTGGTGGAGGAAGTGCTGATGGTGGGAATGGAGGTGATAAGAATAGTGATGGTGGTGGAAGGAGTGGTGGCAATGGTGGTCATAGGTGTAGGAGTAGTGGTGATCATAGTGTTAGAATAGTAGTGATAGTGATAGTACCAGTAGTGGTGGTTGTGATGATGATGATGCAGGTGGTGATAGTGCTGCTGGTGGTAAAGGTGATGATGATGATGATGATGATGATGTGGTGGTTATTATTATTATGATGATAATGATGGTGATTATGATGATGATGATGAAGATGATGATGATGATGATGATGATGCAGATGGTAATAGTGCTGCTGGTAATGATGATGATGATGATGTAGGTGGTGATAGTGCTGCTGGTAGTAAAAGTGGTAATGATGATGATGATGATGACGATGATGATGATGATGATGATGATGATGATGATGATTATGGTGATGATGCTGGTGGTGATACTGATAGTCATGGTACTGATGCTACTAGTACTAACGGTGTTGATGGTGATAATGATAGTGATAGTGGTGAAGGATGGATGACCGATGTCATCACTTTCCGTGGAAGCAAGTCACCACGAATTCGGAGGAACCCCACGGACTGACGGATGGCCGGATGGACGGAGAGGCCGGCGACGTCGACTCCGCCAGATAAGAAATTCTTCCGACGCAGAAGACTCACAGAACGAACGTCCTTCCCGTCACGTTCTCAAGGGGGAGGCGATGATGGTGCAAGTGGTGGTGGTGGTGATGGTGCAAGTGGTGGTGGTGGTGGAAGTGGTAGAGGTGGAAGTGGTAGTTGTGGAAATGGTAGTGGTGGAAGTGGTAGTTGTGGTTGTGGCTGTGGTGGTAATGGTAGTTATGGTGGTGGTAAAAATGGTGATGGTGGAAGTGGTAGTGATAAAAGTTGTGATGGTGGAAGTGGTAGTGGTGAAAGTGGTAGTTGTGTTGGTGGCTGTAGTGGTGGTGGAAGTGGTAGTGATAAAAGTTGTGGTGGTGGAAGTGGTAGTGGTGAAAGTGGTAGTTGTGTTGGTGGCTGTAGTGGTAGTTGTGGTGGTGGTGAAAGTGGTGGTGGTGGAAATGGGGGATGGTGGAAGTTATAGTACTGGAAGTGGTAGTTGTGGTGGTGGCTGAGGTGATAGCAGTACTTGTGGTGGCGGTGAAATTGGTAGTGGTGGAAGTGGTAGTTGTGGTGGTGGCTGTGGTGGTAGTGGCTGTTGTGGTGGTGGTAAAAGTGGTGGTGGTGAAAGTGGTGGTGGTAGTTGTGGTAATGGTGGCTGTGATGGTGAAAAACTAGAATCTTCATACCTATGGCGTATATTCAAGCTGCCAAGGCACGTGGCAATCACTAAAAGGCATTGAGATCAGGATGAGGTCACGTGACCGCCCTTGCACCCTGCCCAGAACACTCGGCTCGATGGCGTGGTGGTATCGCGCTCGATCGCTAATTCAGCGATCCGAGTTCAGATCTCCCCCAGGCCTGAAAATTTCAGCATCACTGCACTGCGAGCCGGCACTTCAACTTTGGTGGGCACGGAGCTGTATGTTCGCGCGCGCGTGCGTGTGTATGTTTGTGTATGTATGTGTGTGTGTGAATGTGTGTACGCACTCGCACGCGCGTGCATATGTTAGGTCATAGCATTACCCATCGGCCGGACCATATACAAACTCTAAGCTCTCATCCGTGAGAATAATAGCTGGCGATCACGAGTCCAACACGTGATCCAAGACCGTGGTGAAACTTCACCGTGGTTGCAGTCTTGATCACAGTGGTACAACGAAACACTCTTGAAAAAGAAGACCTGCCGACAGTCACTCTTGTATTCAGGCTTGTGGCAGAATACTTTTATCGACTGAACCTAATTTCTTTTGAATACTCAGAATACTATTCCGTGAGCATCTTAGGTATTCACCGGAGTCTGTCTGGTACCAGACCCCATACGCTCCAGATGCATTCACCACATAGACGATACAGAATTTGTTATCTAACACGCATATCACACAACAATGCAAGATTCTTTTCTGGGTGATGTGTGGTCTAACCTGGTTACCGTGGCCGGATGCCTTGAGGCAGCGGGTTTTCTACAAGAGAGAACCTTGGTCAGAGGCGTGTTTGACCTTGGAAAGGTAGACATGAAGAGAATATTGCTGGTGTAGTTCATGTAATGACATTCCATGGATGTCCTGGTGGTTTTATTTAGTCCAAGAGGTACACTCCAGCTTGGAGGAGGTGGGGGAAGGGGGGGAAGGGGTCTCGATCCATCAAAATCCCTTCAGACTAGTGTCCGCTTCCCCTCATTCCTTCCGTCCCTTCTGTTGCATAAGAATTCCTGTCCTTAAGTACAGTGACAAGATGCGTTCCCGCGTTGAATGGGTTAAAGGAACATTTGGTGTCAGGCGAGACGGCATCCCAATACGGACATCCTGACTGTCTCGACTGACTGAGTCGACTGACTGACTGAGATGCCCCGGGTTCCGTGGCAACGGCGCAGGAGACCCTGCGCCGTTTCATAAGGCCCAGGGGCGTTTCGTAAGACCGAAGCGAGTTTCGTAAGGACCCACCAACAAATGGTGTATGCAGATGCGTCGATCTACTAAAGTAGAGGTCTTTCGACAAACCACGACTGTTTTTTTTTTTTTTTTTTTTTTTTTTTGTCTTAGGTTCAGACCCACTAGTGTCGTAACATCCTCAATCCCATTTTTCAATAGGATACCGCACGTATATCTCGCAGGAGCTTTTCCCCCTTATAAGGGGTTAGCCAAGTCAGGGCACTGTTTAGATTTCTGCTCGGGCCAGTGGTTCCAGATATTATATATCTTTGTGATCTGCATCCCTATCAGGGATTTCTTATTATTATTAATTTTCGCACCTCCTAAGGAATAGTAACGTATCTGAAGATAAATGGCTAAAACTTCTTATCACTAACTTATTTTCTATGCCCCGCACTATCAAGGAAAAAGTTTTTACTAATTTTCGCAACTCTATAGAAATAATATCCTTGAAGATGATACAAAAGTCTATCAACCAATTAATTGCTTTAACTAAACATGCACCACTGGGCAAATAAAATGAATTTGAAAAAAAAAAACAAGTTCATCAAATTCAAGTATAAACTGAACAATTATAATTCAATCACGACGATTAAATCAATAAATGCAGAATATTAAAAAAGTCTCATTTTGAAACTGTATAGTCTTGTGAAAAAACAACAACTAATACTTCTTTTTAACGGTCAATGGATTCCAACATCGGTATCGTTCTTGCTTTGTAAGAATCAGTCGATCATGCAAAGGTTCGAATCCTACCGGCGGAGTCTATTTCCAAGCTAATATATGCCCAACCATTTTCATGTAATAAATTTTCATAAATCATGAAAGACTTTGTGAATAGATCGTACTTTCACTCTTTTGGTCCAACGCCCTGAAATATGTTATCTTTCACCCCAGTGGAGGGACGGGGGTGAAAGGGGGGTGGGGTGCAGGTTCCCTAGATTGGAAACTTTTTTTTATTTTTTTTTTTTTTTTTTTTTAGGACAAAATGGGTTCTCGTGGAGCCATGACTAAAAATAAACAAATAAAAAATAATAATGATAGTAAGAAAAAATAGAAAAATAAAACAAAATAAAAATTAGATAAATAAACGATGAAAATAGATCAATAAACGAACAGATAAATGAATAAAATCAAATAAAATCTATAGAGTACGCGTTAGATGGCGTACGCATACGCGTTAGATAGCGTAAGCAAAGGCGTTGGGACGTGTACACAAACGCGTTAGGACACGTACGTACGCATAAGCGTTAGATAGCGTGAGCAAAGGCGTTGAGGATGCGTACTAAAACGCGTTAGGACGCGTACACAAACACGTTAGGACGCTTACGCAAACGCGTTAGATGGCGTACGCATACGTGTTAGATAGCGTAAGCAAAGGCGTTGGGACGTGTACGCAAACGCGTTAGGACACGTACGCAAATGCGTTAGATGGCGTAAGCAAAGGCGTTGGGACGCGTGAATATACGTGTTACTGCGTACATGCCCTAAAGAGAGAGAGAGGAGAGAGAGAGAGAGAGAGAGAGAGAGAGAGAGAGAGAGAGAGAGAGAGAGAGAGAGAGAGAGAGAGAGAGAGAGAAGACGAAGGAGTCAAATCAATAAAATAACCCCTGCGGGACCCCACGAATCGCTCCCCGGTGGTTTCGTAACCGCGGGGGCGAGTGACGTCACGTCACGTGAGGATCAAGGCCGCCGCCGCCGCAGCGTCACCGGAGGATCAACCCGACGACGTAGTGAGGTGCCAACTAGAGTAGGTGACACTGCCATTTTGCCATAAACTGCTCCCTTATATTTTGACTATCAATTTCCTCCTCACTTAATAGGGGGGGGGGATAAAAACAGTAATAATAACAATAATGATAATAATAATAATAATAAAAATAATAATAATAATAATAATGATAATAATAATAATAATAATGATAATAATTATAATGATAACAGTAATAACAATGATGATAATAATAATAATAATAATAATAATAATAATAATAATAATAATAATGATAAATGATAATAATAATAATAATAATAATAATAATAATGATAAATGATAATAATAATAATAATAATAATAATAATAATAATAATAATAATAATAATAATAATAATGAAAAAATAGGTATCCCCAGTCCTCATCTCTCCGCCCCATTTAAGTAAGAAAATAAGTAAATGAATAAATGAATCAAT
The DNA here is from genome assembly GCF_046742065.1 of Oratosquilla oratoria. Lineage (NCBI taxonomy): Eukaryota > Metazoa > Arthropoda > Malacostraca > Stomatopoda > Squillidae > Oratosquilla > Oratosquilla oratoria. The sequence goes on from NC_134809.1 coordinate 4,755,459, forward strand.
TAACAAATAAATCAACAATAACAACGGTAACGTCGCAAGAGGGTCACGCCCTGAACACAGCCTGGAGGGAGAAAGTGCGCATCTCCCCCCCCCTCTCACAGTCCCCCCCTACCCCCTCCACCCCTCTCTGCCCCCTCACACTCTCGTGGGAGAGTGTACTTCGTCGTATGCCGTCCCGTCATCTCGCGTCACGTAACCATTACACACACACACACACACACACACACACACACACACACACACACACACACACACACGCACACACACACGCACATACATTATATATATATATATATATATATATATATATATATATATATATATATATATATGTATATATATATATATATATATATATATATATATATATATATATATGTACACACATACATACATAGTAATCAATTATGGAACAAAACATAAAGAGGTTGAGCCCTTCGGTACTGAATAAGTAAAGTGGTTCTTTTATCCCTCCCTCCCGGCCATCATCATCATGCCGTTTCCCATTCGGCGGCTGCGTAGTAAAAAGGGTTAAGGGGTTAAGTAACGAAGCTGGCCCCCCCCCGACCCCCGGCCCCCCGGGGGTGGGGCGCGCCTTGCGTAAAAAGGGGGGAGAATGGGAGGGGGAGAGGGGAAGGGGAGGGGAGAGGAGAGGGGAGAGAGAGAGGAGGGATGGGGAAGGGGGAGAGGGATGGGAGAGGTAGAGGAGAGAGAAAGGGATGGGGAAGGGGGAGAGGGAGGGGAGAGGGAGGTGGAGAGAGAGAAGGGGATGGGAAAGGGGGAGATGGAGGGGGAGAAGGGAAGAGGTAGAGGGAGAGAGGGGGATAGGAAAGGGGGAGAGGGAGAGGGAAAAGAAGTTAGGGTGAGGGGGAGAGATGGGGAGTGGGGTGGGGAAGGGGAAGAAGGAGTGAGGGAGAGGTGATCGGGAGAGGGAGAACGGGTGAGGGGGGTGAGGGGGGAGGGAGTGGGGGAAGGAAAAGGGGGGAAGGGAGAGGGGGAGGGGTACGGGGAGTTTCCCCGGGTGTGGCTGGGCAGGGCCAATAGCCCCCCACCCCCTCTCCCCACCTCATCCCCCCGTTATAAAAACGTTGATGAACACTGTCAAACCTTAAGCAATTTTATTCTGACTAATCGGAAGCGCGTTGATCTCGTATTCATTCGCTTAGTTGTGGGTTCGAATCCCGCACTCATCTCCGGTTACCAGCAGTAACTGTCAATTACTTTCTCCAACGGTAAAGGTGGCGGCTTCGGCCGCAATTACTCAGTGTCTATGAGATTCTAATTTAAGTACTAATTATTGATTAATTGATTATTATCTAATTTGATTATTTAATCTACTTATACAATGATAATTTACTTATAAATGATAATTTTGGCCTCCGCCCTCTTTCTAAACCTTTCGCCAGCCCTAGCAAATGCTATTTAGAATTTGAGCATAGAATTAGATAATGATATCCGGTAACATTTGTCTGACTTGGTTGCTTATCTACAAAATATTAAGGTTAATTTCTATTCGTATACCTAACGAAGTTAGTTTAAAAAAATCCTTTCTATCGGTAGAAAGCGTTCAGCGAAACGTTTTGATATGCATGGTCAGTATTAATGAAATTACTTAGAATATTGTCAAAATATAGGCCCTGTTCACACTAGCGGTTTGAACCGCCCGGAAACCGCGGCAGTACCACATAGTCGAGGCAAAACTGCGCGGTTGTGTGTGAACGTCCCCATTGACTTAGGCTGTAAATGAACCGCCGCAGTTTGAACCGCGGCGGTTGGAACCGCTAATGTGAACAGAAGACTACATTATGGGACCCTGGCGACTGGGATACAGCCCGGTGACCGTCAGGTCATGTCACGGTTACGTGACGGGTCATACAAGGTCGATGATATAGTACGGACAGGGTTCGAGTCCTGTAAGTACCCAGAGGTGATCCCTTTTGGTGCTTGGACAGGGACTATAGATACGGCCAAGAAAACGATTCAGATCTCCCTTTCCTCTACCTGATGATTGTCCCCAATACATATACACACACACACACACACACACACACACACACACACACACACACACACACACACACACACACACACACACACACACGTGATCCAAAGACCAAGTGAATATATATAGATATATATATATATATATATATATATTCATATACATATATACAAATATTCACCATCAAGCCGTGTGTGTGTGTGTGTGTGTGTGTGTGTGTGTGTGTGTGTGTGTGTGTGTGTGTGTGTGTGTGTGTGTGTGTGTGTGTGTGTGTGTGTGCGAGCGAGCGTACATACGAACAAGTTTTTTATTCCTTTCCTTAGTTCCCAACCATCTCATTACCCATCATTTATATGCTCACCTCGTACTCTATATATTAAAAAAAAAAAGGCGACAAGGTGGGGCGGGGTGGGGGGTGGGCGTCTTAGGTGCGTTTCCGCGGGCGTCGCCACACGCCCGCGAGGCCGCCCGCACGCCAGGGGCGGGCCGAGACCGACTGTGTCTCGCACGCACTCGGACGAGTCCATGCACTTGATAACTTGATATCGAATGTGGACCATCGACCCGCACGGAGCCGGGTACAACTGGATCCGCAAGGCCATGGATCCTCAGTATCCGATTCCCATCCCTCCCCCTCCTTTGCCTGTCGCCAGGCGATTTTATTAAGCCACCCTCTTACCTCACCCTCACACACACCCTAGGTAGCTATAGGGTTAATAAGGTTAATTAACAGATAACTGCAATTCTCCGGAGTACGTAAGTGCAAGGATGCACGGGTGTCAGGGTGCAAAGGTGCCAGAATGCCAATATGCCAGGGTGTCAGAGTGTCAAAGGTGCCAGGGTGCCAATAATGCCGGAGTGTCGAGGGTGCCAAGGTGTCAGGGTGTCAAGTTGCCAGGGTATCAATGAGGCCAGGGTGCCAATGGTGCCTGTGTGTCAAGGTGCCAGGTTGCCAGGGTATCAATGAGGCCAGGGTGCCAGGGTGCAAGAGTACAAATGAGGCCAGGGTGACAGGGTGCCATGGTGAAAAGGTGCCAGGATGCCTGGGTGCCAATTGTGCCAGGGTGTCAGAATGCCAGGGTGTCATGATCCCAGGGTGTTATGGTACCAGGGTGCCAAGGTGTTAGGGTGCCAAGGGTGTCAGTATGACAAAGGTGCCAGGGTACCATAATGCCAATGGTGTCAGGGTGCCAGCATTCAGTGGAAAATGACAGTATGTTCCATCTCAGAACACATGCCATAGGGCGGTATTCTTAAACCTTACTTAACTTTACACTTTTGACAGTGACCAAAATACTTTTAGGATGCTGTTGTGACCAACGCAAGACGATTCTATTCAGCTTAGGAGGAACCTCGTATAAAAAAAACTTTTTACAACAAAGACTTAAATGCCAAGGTCACGCATAAAATTTCTTGATAATGTACCTTAACCAGATAAAATGAATAAATAAATAGAAAAAATAATAATAAAAAATAAAATTATGTGTATCATTTCCAATGCTTTAAGCGGCCCTTACACAATGAACATCTATATCAATGTCAATATAGTGACTGAATATATTGCTGTTCCTACAAAATGG
>NC_134809.1:4764040-4766540 GCF_046742065.1 Oratosquilla oratoria
AAAAATACAGATAAAGATAAATAAATGAATAAATAAACAGATAGATAAATATACAAATAATTAAAGACGTTTCCGAGCTGAAGTCATTATAGCGATGAAACCTCAGTTTCCTCTTGTACTTCATGACATCTGTTTGACTCCAAGAACCAAAAGGACACAAGAGGGGGAAGAACGCCCCCCCATGTCCCCTCCCCTCCTACCTCCCCCCTCCCCTCTCCCCCTCCCTCCCTCCCCCCGGGGCCCAATTAACCAGATGCCATGATGTTGGCTTCTTCTGACAATCAGCCAACACGAGAGCTCTGACAACAATCCCGAGGTTGACAACAACATCGCTACGGTAATTGCGAAGTCAGCTATGAATGTACAGTCCCACTTGATGAGGACCCGAGGGGATCCCTCCGTCCCTTGGCCTTCCTACGGGCTAATGGGTCTCCACTTGACTCGCAGTCTTCTTCTATTCTATCTCATCGCTGCTGGCGTCGTCGGTAGCGTGCTGGTCTCGCGTTCGCTTAGTTGTGGGTTCGAATCCCGCACGCCTCTCCGGTTATCGGCAGTGACTGTTACCTGCCCCAACATCTCCTAAAGCGCATAATAGGGAAAAGGTGACGGTTAACGACCGCACTACTCAGCGCCTCATGGCGTAGGCTCCTTTCCTTCTTTCCTTCCTTCCGTACCGAGTGGGACTTTTTCTTTGTGTTCAGAATGTCGTCAGGCGATTTTATTAATCTCTGAGACACACCCGTGGAAACGTCAAGGCTATGACAATATTATACATACATATATATATATATATATATATATATATATATATGCACACACACACACACACACACACACACACACACACACACACACACACACACACACACACACACACACACACACACACACACACACACACACACACATTATATATATATATATATATATATATATATATATGCACACACACACACACACATATATATATATATATATAATATATATATTTATATATATATGTACATATATTTATATATATATATATATATATATATATATATGGGCATTATATTATGACTTCAGTTGTTCATTCAATTGCCACTTGCCACCAGGTAATTTTATTCAGCTATGGTAAACTACCATTACCCTCATCATTACCACCACCATCACCAACACCCCCTCCACCACTACCACCAACACCACCACCAAAATCACCTACATCACCACCACCACCATTACCACCACAACCTCCACCAACACCTTCACCGACACCATCCACACCATCATCAACACCGTCACCACCAACACCACCACCATCACCTCCACCACCTCCTCCATCACCACCAACACTATCTCCACCACCAACACCATCACCACCATCTCCTCCATCACCACTTCCTCAGCAGCAAAATATTGGGGAGTGAAATAACGAAAAAACTATGGGAGAAGGTGAGAAAAAGAGCAATAAAGATGGAAAAAAGAGGCAAATGGAAAAATGAGAAGCAGAAGAAAAAGAAAAAAAGGAAAGACAAGAAAAGAGGAGGAACTGAAGAGGATGGCGTGAAAAGAGCAAAAAAAGAGCAAGAAGAGAGAAAAAAAGAGTGAAAAATGGGGACAAGGAGGGAAAGAAAGAAAACGAGGAAAAACTGGGAGAAGAAGAAGAGAGGGGAGGGGAAACGAAGAACTGAAGAGAGAAGAAGAGAGAAAACAAAGAATGAATCACAAGAGCATTTTGAAAGAAAGAGAACGAGAGCGAGAGAGGGAGAACTTAAGAGGGGAAAGGAGAACAAACGGAGGAGGGGGAGGGAAGGGGGGAGGAGAGGGGGAGGAGAGGGGGAGAGAGGGGAGGGGGTGGAAAAGGGGAGCAATTGAGGAGGCGCTCATGAGGGAATACATGAAATGCGTGACTGCGAGGAAGTTAGAGAGGGAGGAGGAGGAGGAGGACGAGGTACACAAGGAGAAGAAAGATGAGGAGGAAGAGGAGAACGAGGAAGAAGAGGAGGAGGAGAAAGGATAGGAGTTAGAGGAAGAGGACGAGGAAGAGGAAATGACGAGGAATAGGAAAGGAAGTAGGAAGAGGAGGAGGAGGAGGAGGAAGAGAAGGAAGAGGAGGAGGAGGAAGAAGAGGAGGAGGAGGAGGAAAGGAGGAGGAGGAGGAGAAGAGGAGGAAAAGGAGGAGGAGGGAGAGGAGGAAGAGGAGAAGGAAGAAGAGGAGGTGGAAGAGGAAGAGAAGGAAGAAGAGGAGGAAGAAGAAGAAGAGGAGGAGGAAGAGGAGGAAGAGGAAGAGGAGGAGGAAGAGGAGGAGGAGGAGGAGGAGGAGGAGGAGGAGAAGGATGGGGAGAGATACAGGAAGAAGAGAAACATGAAAAGGAAGAGGAAGACTAGGAAATGGAAAAGGAAGAGGAATAGGTGCAAGAAGAGGAGGAGGAGGAAGAGGAGGAGGAAAAGGAGTAGTAGGAGGAGAGGGAAGAAGAGGAGGAGAAGGAAAAGGAAGAGGAAGAGGGGGAGAAGGAACATG
>NC_134809.1:4771540-4776540 GCF_046742065.1 Oratosquilla oratoria
TGGTAGATGAATGTCTAGGAGATTTTGGTGGTAGATTACGTCTTCTAGGAGGTCTAGATGCTACAGTTGCTCGGCATACGCTACCAGTGTCCGTCCTCGCGACACCATGAGCTTGAGATCCACATAGGCTTGGTGCACGAACTGTTAAGGAGATAGAAGAAGGAGGGGTGTGCCTAGGTGAAGGGGTTGACCTTCCCTGAGTGGCAAAGGTGATCTGCACAGCTAGAAGGGAGATACTTGGTTATGGCATGATAAGATGAACATGAATGATAAATATTGGTTTTGGAAATAGATGCTTGGATTTGTTGGGGCTAAAGAAACTTATACAATTCTATTTCTGAGGCTATAGCGTGGTGTCGGGATCGGTGGAGTGGTAAAGGTGTTTGTGTCTAGAGTCTCGGTCGTATGTGTTGGTTGTAGTATGGGCGGGGATGGAATGTCATCCATGTCGAGACCTCTAGGAACTAGTTTGATATGATCTAAATGTAGGATAGCCTCTGTGAGTTCGCGTAAGTGGAGAGCTTTGATCTTATTGTGCGGAAGTATGTCGGTGACCCGAAATGGACCATGGAATTTGGGTGCAAGTTTTGATGTGGGTTGGTGGTTGGTGTGGTATATTATGTCACCTACAGAAACATTGCAATCTCTGGAGTGAGCGTTCTTCAACCTAAGCATATCTGCTTTTGAGAGAGTCAGTGACTCATGTATTCTCTTGAAAAGAGTGTTGAAATTATTGAGAGTTACCTTGACAAAATCATTGAAATCATACACAGGGGGGGTTTCTGAAGTGAGTAGGTCGTATGGCATTTTCTTATCAGATCCAAAAAAGACCAAATGGGGTGATTCTGAGATTGATCTATTGATTGCGCTGTTGATGCAGGCTTGTATCATGGGTATGTGTTCGTCCCAAGATGCGTGTATGTCTGTGGCAAGGTGTCTGAGAATATTGAGTATCTTCCGATTTTGACGTTCAACGAGTCCATTTGAGCTGGGGTGGTATGGTGTGGTGTTACACTTTGTAATGTTGAACTGTTGGCAGATATTTGTGAGGATGTCGTTATTAAATTCCGTGCCGTTGTCTGAGATTAGTGTTTTCGGTGTGGTGTATGGGCAGATGACGTTATTGATTATTGTCTGAGCTACACTTTTTGCTGTCTTGTCCGCTAAAGGAGAGAGGATGCAGAACCGAGAGAAATGATCGATGCATACGAAAAGGTACTGGTTTCCATTGAGAGTGATTGGAAGTTTGAGTAAGTCAATGGCAATGGTTTCAAAGGGTTTGGAAGGTGTTGGGTAATTGTGTATTGGTACTTGACCGCTAATGTGACCTTTATGAGTTATGCATGAGTGGCATGCGTCTATGTATGTGTGTATGTCTTTACGCATGGTGGGCCAAAAGTACTTTAACCTAGCTTGCGAGAGGCACTTGTCCTTTCCGCAATGTCCTGCTAATGGAGAATCATGTAGTATTTTGAGAACTTCTGGAACAAGACTTGTGGGAACTACTAATTGTGTAACCATGCGGTTTGGTTCGCATTTGTTTGTGAGCAGTGTTGTGTGGTAGAGAACCTGATCTATGAGAGAGTAGTTGTCTATGTTGGGAGGAAAATCGTCTGTGTTTGTAGTGTCACCTGAATTTAGATAGTGTATGATTCTTTTCCATAGGGGGTCTGTCGCTTGAGCGGCAATGATGCGGTCTCGCGTAATGTCAAGTGGCTCTGATGCTTGACGTATTGTTGCTACGTTTCTACTAAGGGCGTCGGCGACATAGTTTGCATGGCCCTGGACGTAGTGGAAGGTAGGCATGAAGTCCTGGATAGTAAGGAACCATCTGGCTAGTTTCCCAGTTAGGTTCTTGCCTTTGAAGAGGTTTAAAACGGGTTGATGATCTGTGTGTACATGTATTTCGTATCCTAGAATGATGTCTTTAAAATGTTTGAGGGCATATATGATTGCGAGCGCTTCAATTTCAGTGACAGAGTAGTTTTGTTCGTGCTTGTTTAATGCGCGACTGGCGTAAGCTATAGGTCTAAGTTTGGAGTCGTGTTGTTGCATTAGTACCGCGCCAAGGCCTTTGTATGAAGCATCTGTGCATAGTGTGAAGGGTTTAGAGAAGTTTGGGAATGCCAGAACCGGGGCTGTTGTGAGTGCTTGTTTGAGCTTGTGGAAAGCGGTGTTGTGTTCAGACGTCCAGTTAAAAGGAGTATCTTTCTTGAGAAGGGCTGTTAAAGGAGCTGCCATGTGAGCATAGCCTTCGATAAAACGTCTGTAAAAACCTGAAAGTCCTAGAAATGATTTCACGTGTTCTGTAGAGTTAGGGGTTGGAAAATCTAGAACAGCCTTAACCTTGTCTTGAGAAGTAATGACACCGTGTGAGTTTATGACGTGTCCTAGGAACCTTATTTCCTTTTTGAGGAAGGAGCACTTTTTGAGTTTAAGTTTTAGGCCTGCCGTGGCTAATCTTGAGAAGACAGTTTGAAGTGTGTTAAGGTGTTCCGTGAGTGATCGTGAGGCAATGATAATGTCGTCAAGGTATATGAAGATAGTCTTTCCAATCAAACCTTCTAAGACTTTGAACATAAGTCTTGTGAAAACAGAGGGAGCAGAGACGAGTCCCATGGCCAACCTTTTGAAGTGGTAATGGCCCGTATTGGTACTGAAGGCTGTTAGAGGTTTCGATGGAGTGTGGTGCGATGATGCAGATCTGGAAATATTGAAAGAATGAGAAGGGTGGCAAATGGGTTAGTTCGTGTGTGGAATTCTTCAGTTTTTGAAAGGTGTCGGTTCGACTTCCGGACGTAAGAGCGATACTTCCTTTGAAGGATGTTGTTGAGCTGGGTCACGGCGAGGGAGATGGGCTTTTGTCTCGTTGCCGGTTGCTGGGGTGAATCGCTGGGATGGCTCACACAGCGAGAGAGATGGCTTGAGCTGTTGTCCGCTTCGCTGGATAGGTGGGTCGCTGGGATAACTTGTCCTGTGCGTTGGCTAGCTCGTTCGCTTCGCTGGGTAGGACTCACAGCGAAGGTTCGAGTTGATGGGCTTGCTGGCGTTGGGTAGGTTGCACAACGTTCCTGCTCCGGGATCTTGTGCTTGCTGATTTCAGATATGTTGAATCCCGCGCAGTTTACCAGATATTTTGAATCCCTTGTTGGTTCCAGATAAGTTCATATCTCACCGCTGCTGCCAGATATGTTGGATGGTATCTCAACATATGAGTTGTGGTAGTACGTGGTCGTAGTTGAGCGGTGTTCGGAGCTTTGAATAAAAGCAGCAGAGCAACGTGTAGCTCTGTCTCTCTCTGTGGTCTTTCTCTTCTTTATTTGGTGACAGGAGGTGCTTATATACATGGCTCGTGGTTAGGTTGCCGACGAGATAATATTTATTTACAAGATGCAGTTTTAGCAAATATTAGAGATCAGGATAGGTTTTAACTACCTTATACATTGCATATACATATTTACAAATGACATACAGTTGTCCGAGGTTGGACAGGATAGACATATCCCGTAGGAAAGGGATTTAAATATAATGTGTATCAATGCTTGGCTTGGTGGCAATTCTTTAGGGTTCGTGAGCGTCCAACTGCGCGTGAGGTGTCTGCCTGGACAATAGCGACCTGACCCGTAGTGACCAGGTGCATGAAGATGTCAGGTCGAGTACCAGGCTACTCTGACTGCACCGAAATGCATCGGTGTCGTGCCGATAGTATAAGCAGAGGTGGTAGATGAATGTCTAGGAGATTTTGGTGGTAGATTACGTCTTCTAGGAGGTCTAGATGCTACAAGTATTATACTGCAAAAATTACTTGCAAATTATTCTTTAGTAAGCAGAGCGTGCGCGCGCGCACACATACTCACACACACACACACACACACACACACACACACACACACACACACACACACACACACACACACACACAAATATACACAAACACAATTTGCAACCATATTCACTAAGAACATAAAGGGTTCAAAATATTTTTTTTAGATCGCAATGTGACATTATGAGTTTGACTCTTAATCTAACCGTCGAATCAAACACACACGCGCGCGCACACACAAACACACACACACACACACACACACACACACACACACACACACACACACACATAAATTGATGAATTGGTGAATATATAATACCCTTTTGTGTACACCTGTTCGAAATATAATGGTATATCTATTAATGGTATGAACACTTGTGGTGGTGGTGGTAGTGGGAATTACTTATGTAGTTTGTGGTTGCTGCAGTGAGGATACCATTATTGGTTACAAAGATAACGATGATTATGATAACAAAGGTAACGATGGTTATGGTGGTGTCTGTGGTTGCGAAGATGAGGCGAGGAGGGAGTTGAGATGGGGAAAGTTGCTGCGGAGTTCGCGGTTTCTGGATGTAAGCGAAGCGTTGTCACTGGATCCGTGTTCCCATGGTAACCATGTGGGGAAGGAAGACACTTCGCCCGGGCAACAACACGTCCGGGCTGGCGGGAAGAAGAACACATCAACAAAAGGAGAAAGAGACAGAGACACAAGTTGAGGGAGAGTCTGCCGATGACCATTCTGAACCTTTCAAGACGGCGACATAATATCTCGAAGTCAGGGGCGTCTGCAGGTATTTTTGTAGTCAAGGGCAAAATTAAAGATATTATACATATAGTACTAGTAATAATAAAGAAACCTGAGTAATAGAATAATTAAGGTAATAAACATTTGATAAATGTAGAGTACATGGTATTTTATTCATTTTGCATTTGCTATGTAATTTTTTTTTTATTAATTTTGTATTTTCCATAAATCTCAGGGGATGGGAATAAATATACACACAAATATGTGGGTCGTATTTGTGGAAGTTTGATGATACTGACAGTGAGGAGTTGATGCCATTTCGCAAAATAATTGAATAAATAGATAAATAAATGAAGAGATGAATAGATAATGTAAACAGAAATAAATTCATATATGAATTAGCGAAAAGATACCTGGTAAGCGCATGGA
>NC_134809.1:4781540-4791540 GCF_046742065.1 Oratosquilla oratoria
TATATTGAGAAAAGTGGAAAAGGAAAGCCACAGGGGGTCTGGATCTGATTCTTGATTTTCATTCCTGACTGGTTTTGTCCTTAGCTTCTTCCTTTGAAGAAGCTGAGAGTGAAACCAGTCAGGAATAAAACTCAATGATCCGATCCAGACTCGTGGCTTTCCCTTTCTACCTTTATCTGTCACAATGTCTCAATATATATATATATATATATATATATATATATAAATATACATATACATATATATATACATATATTCTTTGATAGAAATGGCTTTTCCAGAGAGACAGGGGATCCATTTGGGAGGAACAACCTTCCCGGAATTAAAGTAAACACTGTACGAAATGGAAGTTTGTTCCTCCTGGTTTGGTGCCAACGACGAGGGTGCCAGGTGCTCTGAAACAGAGAATGTGGCACTCTGGGTGCCAACGAAGGACTCTGTACTGGAGAGTGCCAGGAATGTCCCTGGCGTGAGTGGATGTCCTTGTGTCAGAAGGAGGCTAGTCTTTGCCGCTTTCCTAGGATGCCATCCTAGAGTGCCATCCTCGGGAGTGCCACGAAGGTCCGAGGGAGTGCCATCAGAGTCTACAGGTAATTGCTGTGACCGTAATAGGACACAGGACGGAACGTGGCGTATTATTAAACTTAATCCGATTATGGGGATGACGCTCCCCCAAATTTTATGACCAGGAGTTCTCGTGTGAATCCCAACCCTCTTACCCTCCCTCTCCCCCTCCCTCCAACTCGCGGTGACGTCATCTGTGGATCTTGTTCTCGACCAATCAAGGTTCACTGTTGTCCTGAGTGTTTTATTACATACATACATATACCAAGGCTTTTTCCCCCTTTCAAGGGAGGTAGCCAAAAAGGGAAAGGCATAAAAAACACTCCCACCCATTTCATCTCTAAATACACTCCACACCCCTCCCACCTTCCTCTCATCTGAGCACCTCCTGGATGACGGGTCATCCCTGCACCTTGCCCACCGCCCTGTGTAAAGGTGTTATTTTGGGTAAAGATGTTAATTTAACATGTACTCAAGTTATCTAATGCTAAAATCGAATCAGTGAGCAATCCTAGACGAGGGCCTGTGCTAGATGAACTACTAGATAAGCTACTAGACAAACTAGAAACAACATATACAAATCTGCTCGTTCAAAATTTAACAAAATATACATAAAAGTAAATCATTACATATATTACATATATATTTGAGCAAAATGCAGCATCACCAACAAACATGTGTAATTACTAATGCAGGTTCTTACATCTCAAAGCATGTTCATTAAGTTCAAAAACATGCGCGCGCACACACACACACACACACACACACACACACACACACACACACACACACACACACACACACACAAACTACACATAGACACACAGAGCACACACACTACAGATAAACACACACACACACACACACACACACACACACACACACACACACACACACACACACACACACACACACAAAGCACACACACACACACAAAGCACACACACTCACACATACACACAAGATACATAACACACTATGGTAACTCTATTAAGTATTATGATATTCTACTTTTTAATGATGTGCTGAAGATGTTTCCGTACCAGACATTCCGAAACGTGACACAATCGATCAATCAGCTGTTCTTCCGATTTCTTTCAATACCTCCATAAAACTGTGGCGCTCTGGTTTCGATCTCACCAAAAGCCACAGACACCCGGGTTCTACTCCGGAAACCGTTCTCTTCTTCAGGCAGTCGTAGTACACTGGGCAAAGGTGACGACCTAATATTTTCCATTACATTACGTTACATGTACAATTGTGTACACTTGATACACGAATTTTATATATCATGGATTATGTAACTTATCTTTGCATCATCAAAGAACTCAGCATCACAACCCAACCTCACTCAACTTCATCACACTTCACCGGAGCACTATTGTCGATCATCGACTGACCGCCATAAATAAACAACTATATTACTTTTGTGATGAAGAATATTTTCTATGAGCAAAACATCAACACAGTTGCCACAAAAGATATATTTACATAAATTTGGTAAAAAACGGGTCAGATTCGGGTGTTACCTTGATACTACGTCAGCTGGCACTACCGCAGTGCCTACGCTAGTGCCATGAGGCACTTGGAGAACCGTCAAGAGCACTGAAGATTTTTTTTTTTTTTTTTTTTTTTTTTTTGTAAGATGGTAAGGGCGTCGGAGATCAAAATGAAAATTTCATTTTGAAATTCCTCCCTTTCAGTGACGCGACCTGGAGGAGGCGTGGGGGGAGGGTCGGGAGGGAGCTTCTGGAACCAGAAAGGCGAGAAAGTGAAGTGGTGGAGGACGAGGAGGAGGAGGTAAAGGAGGACGAGGACGAGGAGGAGGACGAGGACAAGGAGGAGGAGGAGGAGGTAAAGATTGAGGAGGTAAATATGGAATAAAGAAACGTGGTTGAGGAAGAGTAGGAGGAGGAGGAAGTATAAGGGAAATAGGCAAAAGAGGAGGAAGGAAAGATGGAAGGGGGAAACGTGGAAGAGGAAGAGGAGGACGAGTTGGGAAAGCAAAGGAGGAGATAGGGAACGTGAAGAAACAAGAGGAGGAAGAGTAGGAGGAGGAAAGATGGAGGAGGAAGAGGATGGGAAGGAAGAGGAGGAGGAAGAGGACGAAGAAGGACAGAGAGGAGGAGGAGAAAAGATGGAAATAGAAGAGCAGGAGGACGAAAGACTGAGGAGGAAGAGGAGGAGGTGGAAGAGTACGGAGATATATGTTAGATGGACCGAGGTGGAGGTGGAGGAGATGGAGGGGCAAGGGATGAAGACAAGTTACCGAGGGTCGAGTAGGCCGACAGGCACGATGAAGAGGGTCGCTGGAACATGTGAGAGAGAGAGGAAAAGAGAGGAAGAGAGAGAGAAAGAGAGAAATAGTGAGAGATATAGACGGAGAGAGAGTGAGAGTGAGAGAGAAAGAGAAAGAGTGAGAGATATAAACGGAGAAAGAGAGAGTGAGAGAGAGAGAGAGAGAGAGAGAGAGAGAGAGAGAGAGAGAGAGAGAGAGAGAGAGAGAGAGAGAGAGAGAGAGAGAGAGAGAGAGAGAGAGAGAGAAGGGGGGGGCGGTACGAAGGTGGTGAGGATCCTACGCTAGGAGGCGCTGAGTAGCTACGGCCGAAGCCTTTACCTTTCCCCTGCTATACGCTTTGGGGGCTGTTAGGGGCAGGTAATAGTTACTGCTGAGAATCGGAGAAGAGTGCGGGATTCGAACCCATGACTAAGCGGATGCGAGGCCGCCACGCTTCCGATTACTCCACCAGTGCACGAAAGGGAAGGTGGAAAGAAGCAAAGGTGAAGGAAGAGAAAAGTGAATGCAGTGGAAGAGGGAACACGGGAAAGAAAGAAGGAAAGAAGGACGGATGGAGGGTAAGTTAGACGAGGAATACATACATACATACATATACCAAGGCTTTTTCCCCTTTACAAGGGAGGTAGCCAAAAAGGAAAAGGCATAAAATCATTCCCACCCATTCCATCCCTGAATACACTCCACACCCCTCCACCCTCCCTCTTATCTTAGCACCTCCTGGATGACGAGGAATAGGAAAAGAAAAGAGAAGAGAAAGAGAAGACGACGAGAAAAAGGAAAGAAGGATTTGGAGAAGGACAGGAGAGGGGAAGGAAGAAGGGGTGAGGGGATGAAGAACAGAGGGGAAACGACAAGGGAGGAAGGCTGGGCTCCTTGTGATGGTGAGGATTACCCTAAATACCTCGGAAAGTCGAGGTAACCCAAAGGTTACCTTGCTGGTCCTAGAACCCTTGCCTTCGCCTTGGGTCCTTACGTACATCACCCTTGAATTTCAAGTTCACTGATTCTTGGGAACGTCTGTACCCAGACAGACCTTGGTAAAGGTCGACCTTATCGAAGATTAATTATCATTTCAAGGTCCACGTACCTCCTTGGTAGTGTCTTCACTCTCAAGTAGTACTCCAACCTCCTATTCGGTCTTCCGGTCGATGGAGCAAGAGTCACCTTGTCCTTAGGCATCAAGGCCGACGTTCTGTCTGTCTGTTTGTTCGCTTTATCTTTCTTATCTTGGTCTTTCTCAAGATTTTTTTTTTCTTTCAGTTTTGGGTTTTTTATCAATGACATTAACTCGCCTTTGTTCATTTTATGAATCTGTCCTTGGTGTGTATGTGGTGTGTATGTACACGCACACACATATACATACACACACACACACACACACACACATACACACACACACACACACCGGCTCGACGGTGCAATGGTACCGTTCTCGATCACTGATTCAATGATCCTGATTTCGAGTCTTAACCAGGACTAAAAGTTTCAGGATCATTGCACTGCGAGTCGGTACTTCAACTTCGGTGGTGCAAGGGGTTGGGGGTGTGTGTGTATGTTTGTGTGTGTAAAGGCATTACATCCTCTGAGCTCTCATCCGGGGAGGTAATTGCTGTCGATCACATGTCCAACACGCGATTCAAGACCATAGTGAATCATACACACACATACACACGCACACATATACACACACCAGATTTTGCAAATTTCGATTTTCTTCTTTCAAAATTTAAGAGTTGTACTGAATTTGTACTCTCTGGTCCTTCACGAAATTTTGACCAAAAATTTTCATCAGTGACGTGGCGTTTCGTACAGCAAGTTCCAGCAAACAAAAATGGATAAATAAAAAATAATCAAATAAATATGTGAATCAATAATAAAAATCAATAAACACATAAATGAATTAAACCAATCAATCAATCAATAACATAACATAGAAAGAAAATAAAGAATAATGCAAATAAAACAAAATAATCGAATAAACAAACAAGGTTAATAAAAATATATACAATTTTACAATTTCAGCAATAATAAGCGTAAAAAAAAAAAAAAAAAAATCTCAATCCGGGGTCCGGCCCTGTGACGTTGGCATTGCCACCGGGAGTCCGGAGGAGGCGTCACCTGACCCCCGGGGGTTTTGTAACTTGGGTCGAGCGATGCCCTCGACGATCTCGAAGCTTATCTCTCGACAAAGTCGAGATTAACACAACCGAGGAGGGTGGGGGGGAGGGGGGAGTGGGGAGTGGGAAGAGGAAGGAGAAGGGGAAGGTTACATGAGTACAGGTGCCCATGAGAGATAAGGGAAATGAAATAAGAAACGTTGTGATGGTATTTGTGGTTGATTGGTTGGTGGGTGGTGGTAGGGGTGATGGTAGTGGTGGTGGTAGGGTGGTGGTCACTGATGATGGTGCTGGTGGTGGTAATGGTGCTGGTGGTGGTAATGGTGCTGGCAATGGTGCTGGTAATGGTGCTGGTAATGGTGCTGGTGGTGGTAATGGTGCTGGTGGTGGTAATGGTGCTGGTGGTGGTAATGGTGCTGGTGGTGGTAATGGTGCTGGTGGTGGTAATGGTGCTGGTGGTGGTAATGGTGGTTAGTAGTGGTGGTGGTAGTTGTGGCGGCTATGGTAGTGGTGCAAGTCGTGGTATGTGGTGCTTAGTCTTCATTCCTGAAACCTCGAGGTAAAATGAGGTATGCGCACCATGAGACCAGAAAAAAGGCAAAAACATTATATTATATTATGTATATATATATATATATATATATATATATATATATATATATATATATAACCGTGAAGATTTGGAGTCTGGAATCCATATTGGTGAAGAGAGTAAAGCACCAGACTCGATTTGAAGGGTTTATTACGCCCGACGTTTCGATTCCCCTGCAGGAATCGTCTTCAAGGGTTATAATGGATTACATACAGTGAACTCGTTTTTATGTTGTCCGAGATACAACTGGGAGAGGACCTTGGTGAAGTCGTCACCCCGTTAATCATGACGAAATGTGTACCATTTAATGTACGAAAGAAAAAGATAAATACACCATGAGTGAGACAAAAACAATGACCTACAATAAAAGTGAAACAAAAAGGTAAGATGAGAAACACAAAAAGGTAACACAAGAAACACACCCACTAAAGTGGCGGACCAACTGTCCCGTGTGAAGGGATAAATAGTCATGCGTGCAAATAAGTAATTATCATGTGAACACGTATAGAATAGAATTTACACAAGAGCTAAGTGAACAGGACAAACATCGAGATTTCAACAAACTGGACGAGGATAAAATTAATGTTTTAACTGAAAAAGGAAATTGACTGTTGGATGGGAAGGAACTGGGCGAGTCATTACCCTTGAGACCAAATGTCACACGTATGGAATAGATTTATACAGAAGAGGACAAACATCGAAATTTCAACTGGATGAGAAAAAAAAAATGTTTTAACTGAAAAAGGAAAGTGTCTGTTGGCTGGGAAGGAACTTGGCGAGTCATTACCCTTGAGATCAAATATCACACGAAGCCAAGTAAAACAGAAAGTGAAATGGTAACTGGGACTTGGGCAAAACCAAATGAAATAAAATAAAGCACATTGATGAAATAGAACATAGTGACAAGTATACATGAAAAGGTGTGTTGAACTGAGAAGTAATGGTAAGTGTCTGATGGGGAACTGGAAGAGTGGAAACCAAGACATCACTGAGAATAGGATACCAAGTGCATCAAGAACCTACTTGAAAAAGAAAAAAAAAAAGAACGGAAAAGAAAAAGAGAAAACAAAACAGGAAAATCGGTGGTAGAAAAAATATAACACATTGTTGAAAAAAAAAACAACATAAATACAAAATACTAGATATCGTTGACCCAATATCACTCGTTGCTATGGGTGCATTAAACAGTCGTTCTTCTAGTACCTAGATAGATTGGATTGAGGTCAATGCTCCTGTTTATGCAGTTGTACTTGATCTCCCATTTTCTGAAAATAGTCTTTTGTTTTTCTTGCTGTCTACGTGTATTGTATTGGCTCCGTCCCAGTCTATGGTGTGTTGGTGATCTAATGTGTGCTTGCGTAAGGCAGATTTCGGGTCTTCTCGTCTCGCTGCTCGTTGGTGTTCTACTATCTTTGTTGCTAGCTTCTGCGTTTCCCTTATGTACTCTGTGTCACAATCAGAGAAGCCTATACGGTAAACTACCCCGGCCTGCTGTGCGTGGTTTCTGTGTAATGTGTTGCACGGTTTGTGGGCCACTTGCCTTCCGTTGTCTCGAAGAACTCTGTCAGTGACTTCAGAAGCGACTTTAATGTATAGCATTCTCTGTGTGTCGGGCGTGGACTCTACTCGTGTGTTGGTGCGTCGCGTTTTTGTCCAATTGCGCAAAGTTCTACGAAGGTAATCATTGCCTCGGAAAACTTGCATAAGGAGTTTCTTTTCTTCCTTCTTTGATTCCACCGTGCTCACATGACAATTATTTATTTACACGCGTGACAATTTATCCCTTCACATGAGACACTTCGTCCGCCACCTTGGTGGTTGGGTTTCTTATCTTACCTTTGTGTGTTTCTCATGCTACCTTTTTGTTTCACTTATATGTTATTGTTTTTGTCTCGTTTCCTTTTTGTGTTTCTCATGACACCTCCTTGTTTCACTATTATTGTATGTTTTGTTATTGTTTCTGTCTCACTCTTGGTGTATTTCTTTGTTTTTCCGTACATCAAATGGTACACATTTCGTCATGATTAACGGAGCGAGGAATTCACCAAGGTCCTCTCCCAGTTGCATTCCGGACTAAACAAAAACGAGTTCACTGTATGTAACTCATTATACCCCCTGGAAGGGAATCGAAACGTCGGGCTTGATAAACCTTTCAAACCGAGTCTGGTGTTGTACTGTCTTCAAAAAAAAAAAAATAAAAAAACATATATATATATATATATATATATATATATATATATATATATATATATATATATATATATATCCCCTTCTGTAGTCTTGGTTGCATGTTATTATGCAGCATAATTTGCGCAGTAGCATATAGTCGATACTTTAGGGACTATATGGGGCACCCATACAGACCAGAGCCACACATAGTTTTGTCTATGTTAGAGTAAATATCTACTCAGAGTGAAATGATGCTACTTTATTGTACTGCGACTGTCCCTCCGTTATATATACTGAGAGTGAAATGGATGGGAAAGGGTACTTGCCTTTTCACTTGGCTACCTCACTTGTAAGGAGGAAAAAACCCTTAGTGGTATAGACATATAATACGTACACACACACACACGCACACACATACACACACACACACACACACACACACACACACACACACATATATATATATATATATATATATATATATATATACACGAGTGTGTGTGTGTGTGTGTGTATGTGTGTATCATTATATACAGAATAATAGTTAAAATAAACAAATGCGATAAAATGAAATACATACATACATACATACATACATATACCAAGGCTTTTTCCCCCTTCCAAGGGAGGTAGCCAAAAAGGGAAAGGCATAAAAACACTCCCACCCATTTCATCCCTAAATACACTCCACACCCCTCCCACCCTTCCTCTCATCTGAGCACCTCCTGGATGACGGGTCATCCCTGCACCCTGCCCACCGCCCTGGGTCAGAAGCAGTGTCGCAAGACACAGTACATCCACAGCAAGGCCGCTTCATTTAATCGGCGACCCCCCTCTCCGTCCCCCTTTGCATATAAGGCGAGGACGGGAAGAAATCCCTTCGGGCTGCGTCAAAATTTACTCACACATACTATCCCACACCCCACCCCCCCGCCCATTCCTCCTCATGCAGTCACATAAAAACCAAACATCTCACCAAAATTTTCCTACTTCCTCCCCTAAAGTAAACAAATAAACGAGTAAATAAATAAATGAACAAATTAATAAATAAACAAATAAAAGGATGCTGCCCAGTCTCGTCTGTCCAAAACAAGAGATTAGACCAAAGCCGTTTCCTCCTCCTCCTCCCTTCCCCCTTCACCCCTTACTTCTCCCCTTCCACCTCCACCACCTTCTTTTCCTCCTCCCCTCCTCCTCCTCTGCTTCCTCCCTCTACTCCTCCAACTTGCTCCCCCTCCCACTCATCCTTCTCTTCCACGTCCTTCTCCTCCTCCTCCTCCACTTCCTACTCCTTTGCCACCCCTCCACCTCCTTTGCCACCCCTACTCCTCCTCTTGCCTCTCTTGTTTCTCTTCCTCCTCCTCCCTTCCTCCTTCCCCTTCTCCTCTCACTCCTTCTCCTCCTCCACCTCCTCTTTCACCACCCCTCTTCCTCCTGCTCTTGCTTCCCTTGCTTCTCCTCTTCCGCCTCCTCCTTCACATTCTCCTCTTACTCCTACTCCTCCACCTCCTCCTCCTCCCGTGGAAGACACGCCAATGTGACCGCCGCACCCCCCGACGTCTTGTAACATGATGATAATAATGATAATAATAATAATAAATAATAATAATAAGTTTATTAGGCAATAAATCAATATACATGAAATGCAGATAACGAAAAGAACACATAGTTCGAAATAAGAATTACAATTGCTGAGGATAACACACAAAAAAAGCATGTAAGCTTATTTCGGTGTAACCATGGCAACGGGGCTTAACCCTTCCAGGACCTCCGTCAGAGGATTCTATTCGGTCGAGAAGAAGCCCCACTCCCCGGCAGAGGTCTCTTCGGCATCAACTGATTACATTAAATTGAAAAATAAACTTCAAAGGACTTCGAGAGGATCACATTTTGCCCAAAATAGGACCATGTTTTTCGCCTTTGAAACTCCTCGACCTCTTTACAAGTTTCATTATCGTGACACACTTTAACAACTCTGTTCTGGCCATCGCCAAAAGTGTTTAATTCACTTCAGAAGAGACCCCGATGTCTAAGTTGAAGACTTTTCTAATTGTATTTTTTTTATTATAATTTTTCTGATTGATGCCAAACAATTTTATTAACGTCAGAGGACCATTTCCAACCCCTGAACCCCTTGCAGTCAAGCTGAGGTAGTCCATCACGCTAACGCCTAGTTACATTAACTGCAGACACTGGTTTAAACCACTGGTGGCAAATCCGTTACTTGACTCTTTAATTGTATGCCCCAAACATATTCAA
>NC_134809.1:4799040-4804040 GCF_046742065.1 Oratosquilla oratoria
TAATAGCAAGAAATTTAATAGAGTGCAGTTTGATTCATACCACTAGTAATCAAAATACCAACCTACATAAAGGCTTGTACAAACTTGATAATTTCATTTGTCAAGAAATTAGTAAGATAATATCAGGTAAAATGTAATCCAACGAATTGACTTAATGTCGCCCTATATAATTAGTAGAAACAGTGACCCTTGGCGACTGTGACCTGATGTCGCCCGACCATCGTAAGATAATTGACAATGACCTTCCGCTCTCCAGGGGGTAATTGGTCGCTACGCTTATTCAAACTGTCCTTGTTCCTTTGTATCATGTATATATTGTCTATGTATTCCTATCACTATGTACTTGTTGCACTGAAGATGTAATATACGAAAGCGCTCTGCTTCGTTAGTTTCTTTTTCCAAGTGGTCTACTTTGCATAAGTGAACACACGTACCCGTGTTCTTATTAGCATATATATATATATATATATATATATGTATATATATATATATATATATATATATATATATGTATATATATATATATATATGTATATATATATATATATTTATACACATATACATGTATATACATATATATGTATATATACATTATATATATATATATATACACATATGTATATATATATATATATGTATATATATATATATATATATATATATATATATGTATGTGTGTGTGTGTGTGTGTGTGTGTATTCACTTGGTCTTTTGGATCACGTGTTGGACTCGTGATCGACAGCTATTTCCCTCCTGGAAGAGAGCTCAGAGCTCGTAGGTCCGATCTATGGGTAATGCTATGACCTTGCACACACACACACACCCAACTCCCTGCCCACGAGAGTCAGAGTACGACCCGAGGCACAGCGATACCGAAATAATTTCGGCCCTGGGCAGGATTCGAACTGGGTACTAGGAGCACTTCTGCTTCCCATTCCAGCGCTCTACCAACTGTACCACCGAGTCGGTGTGTGTGTGTGTGTGTGTGTGTGTGTGTGTGTGTGTGTGTGTGTGTGTGTGTGTGTGTGTGTGTGTGTGTGTGTGTGGTGTGTGTGTGGGTGGTGTGTGTGGTGTGTGTGTGTGTGTGTGTGTGTGTGTGTGTGTGTGTGTGTGTGTGTGTGTGTGTGTGTGTGTGTGTGTGTGTGTGTGTGTGTGTGTGTGTGTGTGTGTGTGTGTGTGTGTGTGTGTGTGTGTGTGTGCACGCGCGCGTGCGTGTGTACATGTATTATACAGAAGAGGTTAGTGAGTATCTCTCGGTTAGCTTTACCAAAGTACAGTTAATGGTGTCGTCGCAGCTGGGACACTTGTCTCTCTCCTCCCCTCTGTCTGCTACGCCTGGGGGGGTCCCGTCCCCTCAAGATCGATCGGAAACCATTATCGACTTACTTCTCAGATTGCTTTGTCCATATTTCATTTCTGATCGGTCTGCCGACACGCACACAATGCCACACATGTTACACACATATGGGGATCATGTACGAGAAGGTTAAGGAAAAGGACTCAAAAGTGGAAAAATTATAGGGCACCGAATATCAGCCCTTCAGGGGTGCACCTCCAGATGGACGCGAAGGGAGATGATTTTCTCAAATGCCCATCTCAATTCTAATTGTGTTTCTTTGTGTGTGTGTGTGTGTGTGTGTGTGTGTGTGTGTGTGTGTGTGTGTGTGTGTGTGTGTGTGTGTGTGTGTGTGTGTGTGTGTGTGTGTAAAACACCCAATCAATACTCTACATGGACCAAGAGGAAAGGACGAAAGTAAAAATTCAGAAAAGGGTGTGGAAGAGGAAAATTATGAAGAGGAAAAGGAGGACAAGGAAAACAAGGAGGACAAGAAATATGAAGACGAGGAAGACAAAGACAAAAGAAGAAAAAGAAGACGAAAAAGAGGAGGATGAAGTCCAAGATGATAATGAGAAAAAAGAAGAAGTAGAAGAACTTGAAGTTGAAAAAGAAGAAGAAGAAGAAGAAGAAGAAGAAGAAGAAGAAGAAGAATTTGAAGTTGAAAAAGAAAAAGAAGAAGAAGAATTTGAAGTTGAAAAAGAAAAAGAAGAAGAAGAAGAATTTGAAGTTGAAGAAGAAGAAGAAGAAGAAGAAGAAGAATAGATCCTCGTGATTAACACAAGGTGGTTGTGATGGAAGAAACTGAGCAGGCAAAAGAAACAATGGAGTAGCAGGAGACTAAGGAGGGAAATGGAGTGATGGGAGGGGCACAGAGGGAGTGGGGGGGGAAGGAGGGAGTCGAGGGGGAGGTAGGGAGGGTGTGGAGGGGAGGGGGAGAGGGTGTGGAGGGGAGGGGGAGAGGGGGCAGAGGTAAACCAGGAGACAAATGTCGACAGTCAAGACAGAGAGTCAAAGGAAGGAGAGTTAAAGACAGAACGAGAGGTGGAGAAGTATGGAGGTGGAGAGGTATGGAGGTGGAGAGGTATGGAGGTGGAGAGGTGGAGGTGGAGAAGGTGGAAGCGGTCGAATGGATGGGAGGAGGTGGTTGGCAGGGAGAGGAGGTGGTTGGCAGGGAGAGGAGGTGGAAGGGTCACAGAATGGGAAAATGACAAGAATAAAAGGGGGGAGAGAACCAACGAAGAAGGAGATGGAGCAGAGAGGAGGATTAGGATAGGCGAGGAGGAGGAGGAGGAGGAATAAGGGAGAGGAGGAGAGGAAGAGGAGGAGGAGGAGGAGGAGGTGGAGAAGGGGTAGGGAAGGCTAGGAAGACGGAAAGGAGGAGGCAAAGAGGAGATATGGAGGAAGAGAAGGAAAGAGGAAGAAAAAGAAGAGGAGGAAGAGAACAGAAAGGAATAAACAAGGAATAGGAGGAAAAGAAAGAAGAGGAAAAAGCGCTTGGTAGGAGGAAATGTAGAGAAAGGAGGAAAAAGGAAGGAGGTGGTGGAGGAGGAGGAGGAGGAGGAGGAGGAGGAGGAGGAGGAGGTGAAGCGCAGGGAGAGGACAAAGTGGAGGGAAATGAAATGCAAGAGAAGGAAAGTGTAAGAGGAAAGAAAAGGAAGAGAAAGTAGAAATGAGGTGGAAAAAGAGGAAGAGGAAGAGGAGCAGGAGGAAGAGGAGGAAAAGGAGGTGGAAGAGGAGGAAGAGGAGGAAAAGGAGGAGGAAGAGGAGCAGAAAGAGGAGGAAGAGGAAGAGGATGAGGAGGAAAAAGAGGAAGGTGAGGAGGAGGAAGAGAAGGAAGAGGAGGAATAAAATCAAGATGAAGGAGAGAAGAGGAGGAAGAGGAGGAATAAAACCAGGATGAATGATAGGAAGAGGAGGAAGTGGAAGAGGAAACAAATTAGACTGAAGAGGAGGCAGGAAATAAACATGAGGATGAAGAAGAGGAGGAGGAGGAAGAGGAGGAAGAAGAGGAAGAGGGAAAAAGAAGACGAGAATGAGGAGGAAGAGGAGGAAAGGAGGAAAGTTAGGGGGAAATGAGGAGAGGAAGGAGAAGGAGAAGGATGAACAGATGGAAGAGGTAAAAGGAGGAAGAAGAAGGAGGAAAACGAGGAAGAAAATGAAGAGGAAAATGGGGAGGAGAAGGAAGAGGAGGAAGAAAAGGAGTTACATGGGAGTTACATGGACAAATGGACAACAAAAGACCTATTGGTCCTTACATTGCTGTTTCGGTACTTAAGCTAAGGATGAGGAAGACACTTACGAGGAAAAGAGTGACGAGAAAGAGGAAGAGACGTTGGAGGAGGAGGAGGAAGAAAAGTAAGAGGAAGAGGAAGACAAATAGGAAGAAGAGGAGGAAGTAAAGAAGAAAGAGGAGGAAGCAGAGGAATCGGAGGTGAATTAGGAGGAAGATAAGAACGAATAGAAAGAGGATGAAAAGAAAGAAAGAGAGAAGGAAGAAGAGGAGGAAAAGAAGAAGAAGGCAGAAGAATAGGAAGGGGAACATAGGAAGATAAGAACGAGTAGAAAGAAGAAGACGAAGAGGAAGAAAAAGAGAAGGAAGGAGAGGAGGAGGAGGAGGAGGAGGTAAAGAAGAAGACAGAGAAGAAAGAGATTGATCAAAAGAGGAGGCAGAAGTCAAAGAAAGAGCAACGCAAAGAACTACAACGAAGAAAGGACAAGACGACATCGGTTGAGTTCGAGAATAGACTCTTGGGGAAAGAGAGAGAGAGAGAGAGAACCGAAGAGAGAAGAGTAGGGGGGGAATGGGGGGAGATCTGGGGGAGGCTGGGGGAGAGTATGGGAGAGTAGGATACGGGGCATGGAGAGGAGAGGTATGTGGGAAGAGACTTTGAGGATGAAAAGCGAGATGCAATGCAAAGCGAAGCGAAGCGATGAGTTGACAAAGAAGAAGGCACCGTCATGACTGGCGGGTTCGGGGTATGATGTGTTGCATATACAGAGGTGGGGGGAAGAAAGAACGAGGGGAGGAAGGGGGGAGAACAAGGAGGAGGGGGGAAGGAAAGGGAGGATAGAGAAGAAAGGGAGAGAGAAGAAAGAGAGGGGGAGAGACGGAGAGAGAAGAAAGAGAGAGGGATGAGAGGGAGGGGCGAGAGATGGAAAGGGAAGAGAAGGAGAAGAGAAGGAAAGGGAAGTGAAGAAAGGAAACATGGAGAAAGAGAAGAGGAAAATATGAGAAAAGAGGGAGGAAGAATTTGGGGATGGGGATCTGGAACTAGGGAAGAATGATGATGATGATCATGATGATCATGATGATGATCATGATGATCATGATGATGATCTTGATGATGATGATTGTCATGATGAGAGAGAGAAAGAGAGAGTGAGACAGAGAGAGAAAGAGAGAGAAAGAGGTGGGGGAGAGAAAGAGATAGAGAGAGAGTGGGAGAGAGAGGGAGAGAGATAGAGAGAGAGAAAGAGTGAGAGAGACAGAGAGACAGAGTGAGACAGAGAGAAGTGAAAGAGGTAGAAAGAGAAAGACAGACACACACACACACACACACACACACACACACACACACACACACACACACAAAGAGAGAGAGAGAGAGAGAGAGAGAGAGAGAGAGAGAGAGAGAGAGAGAGAGAGAGAGAGAGAGAGAGG
>NC_134809.1:4814040-4819040 GCF_046742065.1 Oratosquilla oratoria
GCTTTGAGTCGCCCTGCCTTAGTATACATGTAGGAGACTATCACACTAGGCAATTTTTCCTCAGACATCTTACCTCCGACCTCAATTTGAATCAATAGAATATGACTTCGCTTTACACAAATCTAGGTTTCTCTAAGAACATTTCAAACGTATTTCTAACATTCGTCTAGGTTTACAATCGTAAGTGGAGTAGGAAACACAGGAGTCTTAGTCTGAGTTTATTCCTGACTAGTTTCGTAGGCATGCTTTTTTTAAAAAGCATACCAGCGAAAGTCTGAGTTTATTACTGACTAGTTTCGTAGATATGCTTTGAAAAAGCATACCTGTGAAACTAGTCAGGAATAAACTCAGACTAAGTATCCTATGTTTCCTACTCCACTTAAGTCAACCTGTCAGAATATCTCAACAAGATTTACAATATTTTAGTTCATCATTCAGTTTTGCTATATACGACGAAAGATTTAATTTGATATTTGGAGATTTAAATAATAAAATAATGTAACCGAAGTCGTTTTTCACTCAAACGAACTCTCAACTGTCGAAGTTGGTGAAACCCGTGGAAGCCCAGTGTGATGATAACCCATACAATTAAGACATTTAACTGCGGCCGAAGCCTTCACCGGTAGCTGCTAGGTGAGGTTGAAACCAACCCACTACAGCGGCACACTCGGTCCTGAAGGGGTTATCACACTGGGCTATTTTTCCTCCAACCTCCGATTAATCGGCGGTACCGCCCACCTCCAGAACTCAAGGAGGCCCAACGTGTTTGATCTTATGGAGTAAAATGTCATCAAAAGATCTGCCAGTATCATAAAAGGATAGAAATCTCTAAGAAAGTTCACTTACTAATTACATTAATTTCTTTGTACTGAATACTAATCTCTTTGTATAGAAAATAAATTCTCCTCTTAGGGTGGGCATTGTCTATATATATATGTATATATATATATATATATATATATATATATATATACATATATATATATATATATATATATATATATATATATATATATATATATGTATGTATGCGCGCGCGTGTTTGTATGCAGTCTTCGAAAAGTCTGCAATGGTGAGAGAACTCAATGTGGTTCGTAACTACGCCGGAAAAAGGGAGGGAGAAAGAGAGAGAGAGAGAGAGAGAGAGAGAGAGAGAGAGAGAGAGAGAGAGAGAGAGAGAGAGAGAGAGAGAGAGAGAGAGAGAGAGAGAGAAAGTAGACAAGGCGACGTTAGATTATGCGGAGAACCACTTTTCAAAATGAAATTATGGACTTAAATTCTGTGGCCATGAAGAAGAAGAAGAAGAAGAAGAAGAAGAAGAAGAAGAAGAAGAAGAAGAAGAAGAAGAAGAAGAAGAAGAAGAAGAAGAAGAAGAAGAAGAAGAAGAAGAAGAAGAAGAAGAAGAAGAAGAAGAAGAAGAAGAAGAAGAAGAAGAAGAAGAAGAAGAAGAAGAAGAACAAAAGAAGAAGAAAGAAGATCAAGAAGAAGAAGAACAAGAAGAAAACAACAAAGAAGAAAAGAAAAAGAAGAAAAGAAAAAAAGAATGAAGAACTGAGTAGAAGAGAGAGAGAGAGAGAGAGAGAGAGAGAGAGAGAGAGAGAGAGAGAGAGAGAGAGAGAGAGAGAGAGAGAGAGAGAGAGAGAGAGAGAGAGACCCTCGAAGAAGATTTTGACCTAAAAGTTGAGTTCTTCCAAGCCTCAGCAAATGCTGCATTCAAACCGGAAGACCTGAAGTTTACAAAGCTGAAGCCAAAGTGCTCGTGACGCTGTGGACTGGATGCCAAGAGTGACACACACACACACACACACACACACACACACACACCAAAAAAAAAAAAAAAAAAAAAAAAAACGACGAGCTGAAAATTTCAGATTTCATGGCCATTGGAAGGAATATATTTTGATGACGCTTAAAGATAAATAAATAAAATAAATAAATGAATACATAGATAAGATAATAATAGTAATAATCATAATAAATAAAATAAAATAAAATAAAAAGAATCAAGATACAGCCATTGTACGGAATATATTTTGATGACGCTTAAAAAACAAATAAAATAAATAAATACACAAAATAATGATCATAATAATAATGAAAATAATAAATAAAATAAAACGAATCAAGATGTTTTCTGAGTTTGAATTACACGGTACCGTCTGCAGCGACCCAATCTCACACATCATAAGTGTAATCCAACCAGACCAATTCTTTCTTATCAACCACAAGAAAAATTGATTCAAAAGGGTGAATTATTTCCTACTAAACAAAGAAAAAGTTGGTTTGGAAATATGATTCTTTTCCTATTAAACATAAGACCAACTGGTCTAAAAATGTGATTTTTCCTACAATTAAATATAATTTTTTCTAATTAAATATATGAACTATTGAAAATATTTTTCCCCAATTGAATAAGTTTTCAAAAAGGTGATTTCCCATTAAACTTAGGAAAAATTGGTTTGAAAAAAGGCGATTTACTCCCATTAAACATAGGAAAATTCGAGTTGAAATTTTTATTTTCTCCCATTAAACATAAGATTCTTTTTTGAAAAGATTATTTTTTCCTATTATTATATTATTATTATCATTATTACTATTATCACTATTATTATTATTATTATTATTATTATTACTATTATTGTTGTTATTATTATCATCATCATCATCATCATCGTTATTGTTATTATTATTATTCTTTAAAGGTGCAATCACGTCTCCGCTCTATAAAAACTTATCTGTGTGTAGAGTTCTGCACAGGCGAACAAACACCGAAGGATTTCCGGGGCGGAAGGAGCAATCATCCCGGGGGGGAAATTGGGAAAAGTACTGCCCCCGGGGGCTTCCAGGACGGCGGCCAGAGGCCCGGTGCACAAATCTTGTACCATTAGCCCAGTGGTTCCCAACATTATTATTCTATTTTATTTTATTTTATTTATTATTATTATTATTTTTTTTTTACTTCTTTCACTCTTTTCATGGTCTCAACATTTGTGTGGCTCTCCTTCATTTTATATATATATGTATATATATATATATATATATATATATATATATATATATATATGTATGTATGCATGCATGTACAACACTGAATGGGTCCCAGTGAACAGATTTACATTTATTAACCACAACTCATTCTAATTCTAAGCCAACATCGAGAAACTCGAGGAGGCATACATGCAGAAATTGAAACGTGGTACAGTCAAGGACTCGAACCTGCGCTAGCACGTGACAAGTGATAGTGACTTAACCGATTGACTCTCTTGATGGCGCAATCGATAAAGTCGCTATCACTTGTCACGTGCTAGCGCATGTTCGAGTCCTTGGCTGTACCACGTTTCAATTTCTACATGTATGCCTCCTCGAGTTTCTCGATGTTAATGGCTTAGAATTAAAATGAATAAAAATGAATTGTGGTTGATATATATATATATATATATATATATATATATATATATACATATATATATATATATATATATGTATATATTTATAATAATAATAAAATATTTAATTTTCAGTTACAGTTTTAGTTATAGTTTTGCAGTACACAATCATTTGACAATCAAACCAAGACAATACCAATGCGAATGAAGTATTCAACAAATATACAGAATATAGAACTTAAACAAAATATGACGTTGTGGTCACTTACACCATAGCTCCCCCAGAAATCAATGGTTGTGTACTTTTAGCAAACGTTTGTTGAAGGTGTGTGAAAAGTATGTTTAGTAACTGCAATATTGGAAATCTATCAATGTAAAATCGAATACAGTAACAAAATAAATCCATTTTGATTAAAAATTTCTCTTGATAGGCGATGCTAAGTAAAGTGCAATAAGAACTTTAAATAAACTTTTGACAAACTTTGAAAGAAAAAGTACTATTTTGTCTCATGTATAAATAAAAAACCTAAAGCTCTACAGACAGCGTTCTTTATGTATGATCTATGTGAATACATATTTGAAATATCCTAAAGAAAAACACTGTTTCATCACATACAGTATGCATGTTATGTGATAACCTTTCAACAACCATTTGTATAACATTTGCTTTCTAGGGGGAAGGGAGGCTAATGTCCCACTATTAGAAATTTCGTGATTATCTGTTTCCAGAAACAGATCAATTACCGAACTACACATTTTCGATATTCTGGTGGACTCATTGATTAATTGTTTGAGAGATAGTGTTCGGCATATGGTTTTTGGACCTTTACTCAAATAATTACTAATCCGCACTATTGACATTGGTATTGAAATCACCTAACATGCTACAATCGTACAATAAGAAACCCTTTGCTGTATTACTAAGCTGACAATCCTAATCATCTTATATTTCTTTCGCCTGGACAAGAAATTTGTTCTTTATATCCAGATTCCTCACATCATACAGAAATATGTAATTTGTAACAGAAGACCATAACATCCCCCTAAATTCTTGTCATGGCCACCCTGGGGTTCCCCATAGCTCCCTTGGGGGTCCCCAAGGCCCCCAGGGTGAGGACCAATGGTGTGGTTGCCCAGAGAGAATCCCTGGGAGGGGGGATGGCAGGATAGATGGTTAAATCGTGAGTTGTGGTGAAAGGGTTTATCGAAACAGGCTTAGCTAACGAGACAAGAGATTCTAGGTACTGATGAGGGAAATGCTCAAAGGTTAACAAATAACATGAAGGGTTGGAGATAAACATGTATGAATAAATAAATAAATAAATAAACAAATAGATAAATAAGATAGTTAAATATATTAATACATAGACAAATGAATATATAATAAATTAATAAATAGATCAATACCGATAAATGACTAAATAAATAGATAAATGAACAAATATATAAATGAATGAAATAAATATATTGATAAATAAATTAATAAATAGAAGTGGGAATAGAAGTAGGACATGGAACAAATTAATCCTAATTATAGCATAAAGACAAAAGAGAAATTAATTAACTCATGAAAAAGAGCATAAACGACTTGAAATAATCAAGAATGGGTATGAA
>NC_134809.1:4829040-4849040 GCF_046742065.1 Oratosquilla oratoria
AGAGGAAGAGGAGGGAGAGGAGGGAGGGGCGGAGGAGGAGGGAGAGGGAGAGAAGGGAAAGGAGGAGGAGGAGGAGGGATGGGAGGAAGGGGGAGGTGGTAGGGGAGGAGATGGGAGGGGAGGAGGAAAGAGGAGATGGGTGGGAGGAAGAGAGGAGATGGAGATGGAAGTGACAAGTGAGGGGAAGGGAGGGAAATGACAATAGAAACGAAGAGAGGCCAGGAGAGTAGAGGAAGGAGAGGAAGGAGAGGCAGAGAAGAGGAAGAGGAGGGAGAGGAGGGAGAGGCGGAGAAGGAGGGAAAGGGAGAGAAGGGAAAGGAGGAGGATGAGGATGGATAGGAGGGAGAGGTGGAGAAAAAGTTAAGTGATGAGGAGGGAGGGTAAGGTGAACTGGGCGTTAATGCGTGGTGTGCATGTGTATGTAGGGAGGGGATGGGAGGAGAAGAGGGGAGGGGAAGAGGGGAGTGGAGGAAGAGGGGAGGAGGAGGAGGAAAGTGGGATGGGTGGAGGATGGATGAGGAAGGAAGGGAGAAGAAGAGAAGAGGAAGAGAGGGGGAAAGTGGGATGGTTGGAGGAGGGATAAGGAAGGAGGGGAGGAGAAGAGAAGAGGAAGAGAGGAGAAAGTGGGATGGGTGGAGGAGGGATGAGGAAGGGAGGGAGGAGAAGAGAAGAGGAAGAAAGGAGGAAAGTGGGATGTTGGAAAATGGGTGAGGGAGGAGAAGAGAAGAGGAGGAGAGGAGGGGAGGAGGGAGACGTGGACAAGGAGGGAGGAAAGGGAGCAGGAGGAGGGAGGAGGAGAGAAGGGGAGAGAGGTGGGGGAAACAAAGGTGGCAGGAAGAAAGGAGGAAGAATAAGAAAGAAAAGGGCAGGTGGAAGGACAAGGGGAGAAGGGAGAACGGAAGGGAGGATATGTGGGTACGAAAGAGGGGTAGGGGAGAGGAGGGGAGAAGGAGGAGGGGGAGAAGGGAAGAGGAGAGAAGAGAACAGGGGGAGAAAAGGGAGAGGAAGGAGGATGAAAGGGTGACAGAGGGGAAGTGGAGAGAGGAGGAGAGAGGAGGACAGAGGGAGAAGAGGAGGGAGGGAGAGGAAGAGAGAGGGAGAGAAAGGAGGAGAAAAGGGCAAGAGAAGGGAGATGGAGAGAGGAGGACAGAGGGAGAAGAGGGAGAGGAGGAGAGAAGGAGAGGAAGGAGGAGGAAAGGGCGAGGGAAGGGAGGTGGAGAGAGGAGGACAGAGGGAGAAGAGGGAGAGGAGGAGAGAAGGAGAGGAAGGAGGAGGAAAGGACGAGAGAAGGTAAGTCGAGATGTGAAAGGAGAGGTGGAAAATAGAGGCGAGAGGAGAGGAGATGAGAGAAGAGGAAGAGGGGTGAAAGAGGAGTAGGAGGAGGAGTAGGAAGAGGCTCTCTGTCTTCAACTACTGCACAAGTTCGTGTTGGTTTGGTTAGGTTGGGGTGGTGGTGAGGAAATGCCACATAATATTGTGCTGCTCTCTCTCTCTCTCTCTCTCTCTCTCTCTTTGTGTTCTGGTGTCTCACAGATCTATCCGTGCTGGGGAGTAGCCTAGTGGTCGCTCCTGTTGCGTGATGGGCGGTGTGGGTTCTTCATCGCGGATGTGTATGTGTGTGTGTGTGTGTGTGTGTGTGTGTGTGTGTGTGTGTGTGTGTGTGTGTGTGTGTGTGTGTGTGTGTGTGTGTGTGTGTGTGTGATTCACCATGGTCTTGGATCACACGTTGGACTCGTGATCGACAGTTATTAACCTCCCGGATGAGAGCTCACACACCCATACACACACACACACACACACACACACACACACACACACAACTCCCCGCCCAAGAGAGTTGGAGTAACACCCCGCAGCGAAGCGATACTGAAATCATTTCAGCCCTGGGCGGGAGTCGAACCCGGACCGCCGTAGTGGCAGGCGAGAACTCTAACCACAGTGTGTGTGTGAGAGAGAGAGAGAGAGAGAGAGAGATAGAAGAGAGAGAGAGAAGAGAGAGAGAGAAAGAGAGAGAGAGAGCGAGAAGAGAGAGAGAAGAGAGAGAGAGAGAGAGAGAGAGAGAGAGAGAGAGAGAGAGAGAGAGAGAGAGAGAGAGAGAGAGAGAGAGAGAGAGAGATTCGCCATGGTCTTGGATCACGTGTTGGATTTGTGATCGACAGCTATTATCGCCCCCTTCCAGGATGAGAGCTCAGAGGTCTTATATGGACCGATCTATGGGTAATGCTGTTAGCCCCCCCCTTTTCTCTCTCTCTCTCTCTCTCTCTCTCTCTCTCTCTCTCTCTCTCATACACACGCCATACTCCTTGCCCACCCGAGTTAAAATACCAGTTCTCAGTGAAGCGACAGCTCGAACTCGGGTCACTGAATTAGCAGTCGAGTATGGTACTACCACACCAGCTGTGACCTGTAGTTCATAATGTGAAGTGTGTGAGGCGAATGCTGTTCATGCTGTATCAGCATGACCCACCACGATCTACACGTACCGTTTTTGTATTACTTTGATGGTGTTGTCTTGTCTTAAGTGTGTACCAATAACTAACTCGAACGTGTCGATGCGTGCGAGCGTGCGTGTGTGTGTGTGTGTGTGTGTGTGTGTGTGTGTGTGTGTGTGTGTGTGTGTGTGTGTGTGTGTGTGTGTGTGTGTGTGTGTGTGTGCGCGCGTTTGTGTGTGATCAACGCCAAAAACCTCAGGATCACAACCCAGCTTCAATTATATCATCACACTTCACCGGAGCACTATCGTCGTCGATCACCGACGGACTGCCGTAAGCAAATGTGAGTGTGTGTGTGTGTGTGTGTGTGTGTGTGTGTGTGTGTGTGTGTGTGTGTGTGTGTGTGTGTGTGTGTGTGTGTGTGTGTGTGTGTGTGTGTGTGTGTGTGTGTGTGTGTGTGTGTGTGTGTGTGCGTGCGTGTGTGTATGCGTTCCACCTCGAGTCGTTTAATGACCATCCACTACTCTAGTCTGTGCATGCACGACCGAAGGTAAGCAATACCAATTCGGGGCTTGAGCGTCTTGCATTCACGAGTGACTTTAGAACGCCGCGTGGGTGACCAAGTGTCATGGAGACTGGGAAACCAGGAGACGTGGTGAGGGAGAGTGGGAAGTGACGAGGGCAAGGTGAGCAAGTGGTGGGCACAAGAGGCTCGGTCCAAACCGTGAAGGAACAAGGAAATACAAGGCCAAACGCAGCCAAGCGCCGAGCCAGATGCGGCCCCCAGGAGCTTGGGGTGGGGTGGGGGGAATTTGAGCAGAGAGGGGAGACGGCAAGAGGGGAAAGGGGGGAGGCGAAAACGATGGAGGCGAGTTCAACGGAGGCGAGTGGGGAGAATACGAGAGGGGAGGAGGTGGGAAGGGGGGGGAAGCTTAGAGGAGAGGAATGAGGGGAGAGAAGAGGGGAAGAGAGGGGATGATTGGCAATGGAAACCAAGAGGGTGGGGATCTGAGAAGACGATTATTGAAAAAGAAACTGAGGGGGTGAAGGGGGAGTGAGAGAAGATGGGGAGGGAAGAGAGGGGAAGGGAGGAGAGGGGGAGTGAAGACAGTGGAAGGGAACTGAGGGGAAGGTTGGAGAAGGAAAGGGAAAAGAGGTATAGATGAAGAGAGAAGAGAGGAAAGGGCAAAGAAGGAAAAGGTACGAGGCAAAAGGGAGGAGAGGGGAAGTTAGGAAGGAACGGGGGAGCGATAAAGGGGAAGGAAGGAGGAGGAGGGAGGGGAAGAGAGGGGAGTAACTAGAAAAGAAGGGAAAGGAAGGAAAGGGAGGGAAGGGAGGGGAAGAGAGGGAAGGGACAGTAACTAGAGGGGAAGAGATGTTGAGGAAAAGGGGAGAGAAAGAGAGGGGAAATGGTCAGAGGGGAAGAGAGAATTGCTGAAGGTTATGAAAAAAGGAAACGGGGTGGGGAAGGAGGGACTAGTAGAGAGGGAATTGGGGTAGAGGGGAGGGGTGGGGAGGGCAAAGAGGTAAAGGAAGGGAAGGAAGGGAAGGAGGGGTGTGGAGGAGAGAGAGGGAAAAGAGCAAGGAAGAAAAAGGGAGGTGGGTGGAGGAGAGGAGAGGGGAAAAGGAGATGAGGAATAGAGAAGAGAACAGGAAAAGGGGGAAACGCAGTGGGGATGGGAAGGAAGGGGAGGATGAGGCGGGGAGAGAAGGAGAGGAAAGGGGGGGAGGAGAGGAGTATGTGGAATGGGGAGAGAAATAAGAGAGGTAAAGTGGAAGCGAAGAGAGCTGAAGAAAACAGAAGAGAGCAAATAATACGAGATTGGGAAATGAAAGATTGACAATGGGAGAGGGGAAAGAGAGGAGAAAAGAGGGGAGAGGAGGGGAAAGGGAGAGGAGGGGAGCGGAGGGAAGAGAGAGGAGAGTGGAGGGAAGAGATAGGAGGGGAGAGGATAGGAGGAGAAGAGATGGGAGAAGATGGGAGGGGATGGGAGGGGATGGGAGGGGAAGGGAAGGGAAGGGAAGGGGGTGGGAAGGGAAAGGGGAGGGAAGGGAAGAGAAAGGAGGGAAGGGATGAGAAGGAGAAGGGAAAGGGGAGGGGAGAGGAAGAGAAAGGAAGGGACGGGAGAAGACGGGAGGGAGAAAGAGGGGAAGGGAGGAAAGGAGAAGAAAGAGGAAGAGGAAAAAGAAAGGGAGAGGAATAAGGAAGAAAATGAAAAACAAAAGGAAGGAAAGGGGAAGAAACGATGGAAGGGAGAGAGAGAGAGAGAGAGAGAGAGAGAGAGAGAGAGAGAGAGAGAGAGAGAGAGAGAGAGAGAGAGAGAGAGAGAGAGAGAGAGAGAGAGAGAGAGAGAGAGAGAGAGAGAGAGAATGTTAACAACACGAGAGAAAACGTCACTGAAAGGAAATCAAGACAAAAGAGGAGGAGAGTGTTGCCATCAAATGATCGTTTCTTTTTTGTTATGATTTCAGAGATGAAAGATACTGTGGAGTGGAAATAGAAAAGATGGAGGTAGAGGTGGAGGTGGAGGAGGAGGTAGAGATCATAATGGTGGAGGTAATGGAGTTGGTATAGTTAATAGTAATGGTAATGGTAATAGTAACAACGGTAGGTAATGGTTTCAGTGGTGGTAGTGTTTGTGGTGACAAAGGTAAAGGTGGTGGTATGGTTGGTGGTAGGGTTGGTGGTGGTATGACTGGTGGTGGTATGACTGGTGGTGGTAGAAACATTGGTGATATGGGTAGTGGTGGTGGTAGGGCTGGTGGTGGGGACGTGTCTGTTTGATGATGAAAGTCTCAGGGTGTTGGGGAAGAAATCATTTGATAAATTAAAAAAGAGAGGAGGAGGAGGAAGAAGGGTAGGAGGAAGAGGAGAAGGAGGGGGAGGGGGAGGAGGAAGAGGAACCAATAGGAGGATGAGAAGGAAGAAAAGGAAAAAGCAATAGGAGGAGGAAAAGAGAGAGGATAAGGAAGTGGAGGAAGTGGAGGGGGATGAGGAGGATGAGGAGGAGGATGGAGAAGAGGAGGGGGTAAAAGGGATGGAAAGGAGGAAGAGGAGCAATAGGTGGAGGAGGATGGAGAAGAAGAGGAGGAGGAAGAGAAGCAATAGGTGCAGGAAGATGGAGAGGAGGAGAAGAATGGAGAGGAGGAGGAGAAGAATGGAGAGGAGGAGGAGGATGGAGAGGAGGAGGAAGAGGAGGAGGAGAAGGAGGCAGCAACATAGGGAAAAGACAAGAGGAAGGAGAAAATGAGAAAGAGGAGGAGGAAAGGAGGAGGAGAACAAGAGGAAGGAGGGTGGCAGTAATACATGAGAATGGGCGTGATCCCATGAAAGGAACAAAGAAGGCGTCTGCCGACGTGGGCGTGGTTGCCAAAGAGGAGGAGGAGGAGAAGGAGGAGGAGTGGGAGGAAGAGGAGGAGTGCGAAGAGGAGGAGGCATAGGAGTAGTGGGAGTAGTGGGAGTAGGAGTAGAATAGAACGAGGACAAGGAGGAGTGGGAAGAGGAGGAGGAGGAGAAGGAGGGGAGTGTGAGGAAGAGGAGGAGTGGGAGGAAGAGGAAAAGAAGGAGAAGGAGAGAAAGAGGAAGAGAGGAAGAGGAGTAGGAAGAAGAGGAGGAGGAGGAGGAGGAGGAGGAAGAGGAGGAGGAAGAGAAAGTCCTTCCCTGTCCGTGATGAGGGAGAGGTTTTCGCTGTACCGGGAGACGCGGCCGGCGTTTCAAGGCGTCCGCGAAATAGGCCTACGGAGAGGGGGGGAGGGGGAGAAAGGGGGGAGGTCGGAGAGGGGGTGGGCGGATGGGGGGAAGGGGAGAAGGCGGTGGTGGGGACGGAGGGGGGCGAAAAGGGAAGCGGGGGAGGAGGAGGAGGATGGGGGATGGGGGAAGTGGGGGAGGGAGAGAGGCGAGGGCGGAGAGGGGGAGAGGGGGGAAGGCGGATGGGGGGAAAGCGGAGAAGGCGGTGGAGGGGACGGAGGGGGTCGAAAAGGGAAAGGGGGGAGGAGGGGAGAGGGGGAAGGGGGAAAGGGGGAAGGGGGAAATGGGGTAGGGTGAAGAGAAGGGGAAGAGGAGGTGGTGGAGGAGAAGGTGGAGGATGAAGTCCAGTGG
This sequence comes from Oratosquilla oratoria, assembly GCF_046742065.1. Lineage (NCBI taxonomy): Eukaryota > Metazoa > Arthropoda > Malacostraca > Stomatopoda > Squillidae > Oratosquilla > Oratosquilla oratoria. The sequence goes on from NC_134809.1 coordinate 4,835,572, forward strand.
GAGAAGTGGAAGCGGGAAGACAAGGGGAGGAGAAGAAGAGGAAGCGGACGAAAGAGGAAAAGGAGGAAGAGGAGGAAGAACAAAAGAAAAAGAAGGAAGACTTGATGGATGTATAGAAGATATACGAAGAGGAAGAGATGGAATATGAAAGAGATGATACGAAGAGGAAGAGGAGAGGGAATATGAAGAGAAGTAATACGAAGAGGAAGGGGAGAAAGAGGTGGAGGAAGAGGAAAAAGAATATGAAGAAGAAGAGGAGAAGGAATATGAAGAGGAATAATACGAAGAGGAGGGGGATGAGGAGGAGGTGCAGGAGGGAGACGAAGAGGAAGAAGAGAAGGAGAAGGCGAAGGAATATGAAGAAGAAAAGGAGAGGGAATATGAAGAGGAATAATACAAAGAGGAAGGGGATGAGGAAGAGGTGGAGGAGGAAGACGAAGAGGAGAAGGAGAGGAAATATGAAGAAGGAATATGAAGAGGAATAATATGAAAAGGAAGGGGAGGAGGAAGAGGTGGAAGAGGAAGAGGTGGAGGAAGATGAAACAGGAACATTAATTTATCTATTTATTTATTCATTTATTTATTTACAAATAAACTTATCAGTTTCACGATATCGAGTTCGATCCCGAGAGATAACAGTGATATTGGCTGTCGAAGAACAAAGGGCAAAGGTGGCGTTCTTTGACATCAGCTAAGCGTGTCCTGGTGTACCACCCCCCGAGGGGGAAGGTCACTCCAATCGTGACTATGGTGGATCTTCATGCGGAAGGTAGTGGAGGAAAGTGGAGGAGTGGAGGAAGGTGGAATGGAAGGAGTGGAGGTAGGCGGGGTGGAGGAAGGTGGAGTGGTGGAAAATGGAGTGGAAGAAGGTGGAGTGAAGGAGAGCGGAATGGAAGAGATCGGAGTGGAGGAAAGTGGAGTGGAGGAGGGCGGGGTGTAGGAAGGAGTGGAGGAAAGCGGAGTGGATGAAGGTGGAGTAGAGGAAAGCGGAGTGGATGAAGGTGGAATGGAGAAAAGTGGAGTGGATGAAGGTGAAATGGAGGAATGCGGGGTGAAGGAAAGCGGAGTGGAGGAAAGTGGAGTGAATGAAGGTGGATGAGTGGTATCCCTTCGGTAGTGGAGAGGTTGCCACACACTTTAAACGTCAATCTAATCTAAAATCTAACATAATCTAATTTCTAGTTTAACCGAACCCAACACCTGATAATCTAACCTAACACCTAATATCCTAACATAACCTAAAACCTAATACCCTAACACCTAATACCCTAACATCTGATATCCTAACATAACTTAGCACCTAATACCCTAACCTAACACCTAATATCCTAACTTAACTTACAGTAATATCTAATACCCTAACACCTAATATCCTAACTTAACCTAACACCTAATACCCTAACCTAACCTGACACCTAATATCCTAACACCTAATACCCTAACCTAAAACCTAATATCCTAACCTAACACCTAATGGCCAAGCCTAACCTGACACCTAATATCCTAACACCTAATACCTTAACCTAGCCAAACACCTAATACCCTAACCTTACCTAAACTAACACCTAATACCCTAGCGTAAAACCTAACACCCTAACCTAATTTATCACCTAAACCCTAACCTAACCTAACGTAACCTAGCATAACCTCATCTTATCTTATCTCATCCAGTCACCTTCTGTAACATACGTAAAAAATAGAAAAAAAAAAAAAAAATTATTATTAATTATTACTATTATTATTATTATTATTATTATTATTAATTATTATTATTATTATTATTATTATTATTATTATTATTATTATTATTATCATTATTATTATTATCATTATTATTATTACTATTAATATTATTATCATTATTATTATTATTATTAACTATTACTGGCGGGTCATGCACATACTAATGTGGGTTGCCAACTGGGCTCTCCACCGGGTGTCGGCCACCGATTCCAAGAACTCACGGGTAATTAGTCGAGATCAAGTGCAGATTGTGGAAATGCCACAGCCAATACGCTTGTGATCACATGTGTACGCGCGCGCGCAAACACACACACACAGACACACACACACACACACAAACACACACACACACACACACACACGCACACGCACACACATACATGCACACGGAAATTTTGTAAGGTCAGCATTACTCATAGATCGGGCCATTTATGAACTCCCAAGTTCTCATCCCGGATGAATCAAACGCACACACATACACACACATCGACACTAGGCGTGGTAAACAACATGAAGAGCTGAACAAGGTAATGTTAGGTTAAGTTAGTTTAGGTTAGGTTAGGTGAGTTTAGGTGAGGTTAAGTTAGGTTAAGATACTATACGTATTACCAAATACTGATTGGAGCTCCCAGAGTGTGCGTGCGTGCGTGCGTGCGTGTGTGTGTGTATTCACCTTGGTCTTTTGGATCACATGTTGGACTCGTGATCGATAGCTATTTCCCTCCCGGAAGAGAGCTCAGAGCTCGTATGACCGATCTATGGGTAATTCTATGAACTTACACGCACACACACCCCCAACTCCCCGCCCACGAGAATTGGAGTAACGACTCGAAGCGCAGCAATACTGAAATAATTTCAGCCCTGGTTGTGATTTTTCAAAGCAACATTGCCATACTGATATCACTGTTTTAATCTATGAATAAATGTATTAATAATCTAGATCTACTCTAACATCTGTGAGCATCAATGAGCATACACGACTCGATGGCGCAGTGGTTAGAGTTCTCGCCTGCCACTACGGCGGTCCGGGTTCGAATCCCACCCAAGGCTGAAATAATTTCAGTATCACTGCATTTCGAGTCTTTACTCCAACTCTCGTGGGCGGGGAGTTGGGGTGTATGTGCTTGTAAGGTCACAGTATTACCCATAGATCGGTCATATATGAGCTCTGAGCTCTCTTTCGGGAAGGAAATAGCTGTCGATCACGAGTCCAACACGTGATCCAAGACCATGGTGAATCACATAACCCAGTAGCATCCCAGTGTCATGCTCTCCCCCTTTCAAGGAAATCTGACACAAGTGACACGGGTTCGAATGACACAGACACTTATGACATGGTACATGACACAAATCTGACACAATGTACAAGAATCTGCGTGTCACAAGACGTGAATGTGACACACGATATGACATGACACAACACATTTGACCAGTCTGCATTACATATGACACAAATACAGATGACACATACATGGCACAAGACTAGATGACACACTTGTACGTCTACTTAGAACACGTGACACGTTTGGCATATGGCACGTGTGTGACACACATGACACGTCCGTTCAGTATGTGACACACGACGTACATCCCGCTACAATATTCGTGATATGAGTGAGACACATACATCATGACTGCATGACATGTGACACGCGTCCGTACGACACAGAGGACACGTGACACGGAGATGAAGGATTTGATTATTCCCGACGGTCGGATTTCCAATAAACCATGAAGGGGGAGGAGGAGGAAGAAGAGGAAGAGAAGGAGGAGGAATAGGAGGAGGAGGAGGAAAAGGAAGTGGAGGATGAGGAAGAGATGGGGAGGAGGCGGAAGAGGAAGAGTATAAGATGGGCAGAGTAGAAGTAGGAGGAAGAGAAGAAGGAGGAAGAGGAGAAAGAGGAGGAGGAGGAGGAAGAGAAGGAAGAAGAGGAGGACAAGGAAAAGGAGGAAGAAGTGGAAAAAGAGGAAGAGGAGGAGGAGATGAAGAAGGAAGAGAGGGAGGAGAAGGAGAGGAAGGAGGAAGAGGAAGACAAGGAAAAGGAGGAAGAAGAGGAGGAGAAATAGAAAGATGAGGAGGAAGCGAAGGAGAAGAAGAAGGAAGGAAAGGAGGAGGAGGAAGATTAAGATAAAGAAAAGGAGGAAAGGAGACGAAAGAGAAGGAGATGGAGGAAGAGGACAAGAAGGAAAAGAAGGAGAAGAAGGAGGAAGAGGAAGACAAGGAAAAGGAAGAGGAAGAGGAGGTGAAAAAGAAAGATGAGGAGAAAGAGGAGGAAAAAGAGAAGGAAGAAGAGGAGAAAGAGGAAGAAGAAGAGGAGGAGGAGGACGAGGAGGAAGAAGAGGAGGAGGAAGAGGAGGAAGACAATGTTGGAGGCCTAGGTCATTTTTAAAGGTGCAAGGCCATCCTTAACGTGACTCACGCCAACAGACACTCCCTCCCTCTTTCCCCCTCTCCCTCTCTCCCCCCTCTCCCCCTCCCCAAGTATCTCCTCTTTAACCCTGTGCACTGTTTCCATCTGCCGTCAGGCGATTTTATTCAGCTCTTTTATGGCGGCGTACTTAATAATCTTTATTTCTGGCTACAGCTAAGTTCCTCCTGGTGTAAGTACCCCCGTGATCTAACATTAACCGGTTTGTAATAATGGTGGTGGTGGGGGAGGTGGTGTTGGAGGTAGTGGTGGTGGAGGTGGTGGAGATGGTAGTAGTGGTATTGATGGAGATGGTGGTGGTGTTGGAGATAGTGGTAGTGGTGGTGATAGTGATGGTGTTGAAGGAGGTGGTGGTGAAGGTGGAGGTGGAGTGGTGGGGGTGGAGTGGTGGTGGTGGAGATAGTGGTGGTAGTGGTGATAGTGGTGTTGTTGAAGGAGGTGGTGGTGGAGACAATGGTGGTGGAGGTGGAGTGGTGGAGGAAATAGAGGTGGTGGTGGAGATGTTGGTGGAGATAGAGTTGGTGGCGTTCTCCCTCACCCTCCATCCTTTCGCCAATATCAGAGAACGCGCGGCGACTCCTCCTCCTCCTCCTCATCCCTTCTCCTCATCTTCTTCCTATCTCTTCCCTCCTCCTCGCTTCTCTTCCTCCTCTTCCTTTCCCAGGTCTCCTCCTCCTCTTCTTCCCGTTATCTTCCCCCTTCTTCCTTTTCTTCCTCCTCTTCCTCTCCCAGTTCTCCTCCTCCCCTCCTCCCTTCTCCTCCTCCTCTTCCTCCTCCCTTCTCCTCTTCCTCCTCCTCCCCTCCTCCGGGCGTAAAACAATCCCTCCATACCCCGTCACCCCCCACTCCCTCCCACCTCCCCTCCTCCCGTATCCCAGAGAGGAGGAGGATACGGAGGAAGAGAAGGGGTTGGAAGAGGAGGAAGAGGAGGGAGAAAGAGAGACAGTGGAGGAGAAAGTGGAAGAGGAGGAGGAGGAGATGAAGAGGGGAGAGGCGGCGGAAGTGGAGGACGAAGAGGAAAAGGAGGAGAGGAGAAAGAGAAAGAAGAGGAGGAAGAGAAGGAGTAAGAGGTAAGAGATGAGGAGGAAGATGAAGAGGAGATGGAAGAATAAAAGATGAAAAATGAGGTGCAAGAAGAAGAGGAGTAGGAAGAGGAGGAGGATAAAAGAAAGAAGATGAAGAAAAGAAAGGAAAAAGAGGAAGAAGAAAGAGGAGGAGGAAGAGGAGGAGGAATAGGAATAAGAAGAAAAGAAGGGAGAAAGAAGAGGAGTGGGTGGAAGAAGAAAAGGGTGAGAGAGGAGGAATAGGAGGAGGAGGAGAAGGAGGAAAAGGAGGAGGAGAAGGAGGAGAAGGAGTGGGTTGGTTACTGAACCACTCTTTCGCCTGCAGGTGTAGGGAGGGAGGGAGGGAGGGAAGATGAGAGGGACGGAGAGAGGTGGAGTGGGGGGGGCAGGGAGGGTGGGAGGGGGGTAGAGAGGGAAGATGAGATAGAGGGAGGGAGGGAGGTGGAGTGGGGGTGGGGGAGGGAGGTGGAATGGGGGTGGGGGGATGGGAGGAGGTGGAGTGGCGATAGGGGAGGGAGGAGATGTAGTGGGGGTGGGAGGGACCCCTTGCTCTCGGCTACCATGCAGGATTGGTGAAGGGTTACTATGTGGAAGGGGAGTGGAAGGGGAGTGGAAGAGGGTGGAGAAGAGTACGAGTAGAAAGGAGTGAAAGAGAAATAGATAGAGGGGGACTGAAGGGGGTGGAGGGAATGGGAGTGGAGAGAAGGGGATGTGGGGAGAGTGGAAGAGGAAGGGAGGGGAGGGGAGAGAATAGGAGAGTAAGGGATAAGAGAGGAGGGGAGAGGAGGGGAGAGGAGGGGAAGAGAGAGGAGAGGAGGGAAGAGGAGTGGAAAGGAGGGGAGGTGAGGGGAGAGGAGGGGAGGTAAGGGGAGAGGAGGGAGATGAGGGGAGATGAGAGGAGATGAGGGGAAAAGACAGAAAAGGGGAAAGGAGGGGAGACGAGGGAAGGGGAGGGATGAAGAGAGGAAGGGGAGAAGGAAAGAGAAGAGAGGAGGAAACAGAAGAAGAGAGGAGGGGAGGGGAGAGGGGGTGGAGGGGAAAGGAGGGGAGGGGAGTGTGTATGTGGGGGGGGGCGTCTATTAACATAGTACATCAACTCAACGTCCAAGGTCACACTTGGGGGGGGATGGGGGTACAATGGGGAGGGAATGTCTAGGGGGGTGGGGGAGTGGGGGATGGGGAGGGGATGTGTAGGGGTGATAGGGTATGGGATAGATCGGGGAAGGGGAGAAAACGAGGAAAATGGGGAGTTTGGTGGGGGAAGGAGGAGGACGGGAGGAGGGATGGAGGGGAGGAGAGGCGGAGGAGGGAGGAGGAGGGTGAAGGAGGAGGTGGAATGGGTGAAAGAATAGTAACAGTATAATTGGCCAAAATAGAAAATGGGAGAGGGCAAATGCACATATAGACGCTTGTCCTAACAACGCCCGGGGGATGGGGGGATGTGGGGGGAGGAAAGTGGGGGGAGGAAAGTGGGGGAGGAGTAGGGGATCCCTATAATGTAGCCCCCTCCCATTTCATACCAGGTTCGCCCCTCTGCTGAACAAAATCCATTGGATGTTGTCAGAAAAATATATCAGAAATATATATTAGAAAAATTTATTAGAAATACAGTACGTCAGTGTTGAAGATATCAGGGCAGAGGAGTGATGGGAAGAAAAATAAAAAGATAAATAGATATATAATGGATAGACAAGTAAATGAATAAAGAAATAGGTAAATAAATTAATAAATATATAAATAAATCAAATCAATAAATATAGATAAAATAGGTAAATAGATAAATAAATAAACAAATCAATAAGCAGATAAATAAATAAATAAATGCATAAATATATATGGGAAGGGAGGGAGGGACGGGCCAGAAGCTTCTGGCCCGCGGGCCAAATCCGGCCCCCTGAAGAATTAGTAATTGGCCCTTTGATAATGGGCCCTTTGACTGCTTATAGCCAATAAAAAAAAAACTAATAACATTTCGTTATATCCCACTGTGAACATAATATCCTGCCCCATTCAGTATTTGCCCTAATGCTAATGATAATTTTTTCATATGATATTGTATAAATACAACTACAACAACATTTACGTATTTGTGTAGTTTTCAACTACCATGGGCGAAGAATACAAATGAGAGCGAGCAATATAAACATATAGATATAAATAATAAATATAAATTCAAAATAAAGATAAAGAACATCAATATAAGACATTTATAATAATAAACCGATATAAAATGTAAATATAAATTCTAAAAACACACAAAGAAAAAATAGGATAATTTAAAGCCTTTATTGATGTTCATTGTTCCACATGTGAAGGAAGCCAATTAAATCGGAACTTTCCATTTAAATCAAAATCCATTTCCCCCCTCCCCCTCCCCCTCTCCCCCCATCCCCCCCAATTATCAATTTCCATTCATGATCCTATCCTAGGACAGTTGAACAATGTTGGGATAGAGTCTGGGATGGAACAATAAATGGACAATTAAACAACCTTTTGAGTTTATAACGAGGGCAAAGAGGGGAAGGGGGAAAAGAGGGGAAGGGGAGAAGAGGAGAAGGCGGAGGTAAAAGAGGGGAAGAAGAGGGGGAGGGGGTCGGGACGGCGGTGTAAGTGGGGGCATCGTCAATTGGTCTTGTCTGGGGCTTTAATGTGTGTTACAACAAGCGACTCCCTTGAGGGGCTATCACACTGGGCAATTTTTCCTCCAACATCTTACCTCCAACCTCCATTTGAGTAACTAGAATATGACTTCGCTTACAGAAATCTAGACTTCTATAAATACATTTCAACAGTATGTCTAACATTCCTATAGGTTTACGATCTCTCAGTTCATCATTCAACTTTGCTATACACGACGAAAGATATAATTTGATATTTGGAGTTTTGAAAATTCAAATATCGTAACCGAAGTCGTCTTTACTCAAACGAATTATCAACGGTCGGCGCTGGTGAAACCCGTGGAAGCCCAGTGTGATAGCCCCAAACAGGAAGTATTATGCGGGAGATAACCAGCGCTTCTATCCACGATGATAGACTTAAGGAGGAATAATAGAAACGAGGGATAAGCAGAATCTAAACGTAATTAACAGTCTTTAATCATAAAATAAAGCTGAGTTACTCTGGTTCATACGGGTGGCTCGAAAGTATCCTGAAAAGGTGATTGCACAAAGCCTCTTCCATATACGGGGTCGTAAAAAAAAAAAAATAATAAATAAATAAATAAATAAATGAGATGAATAAATAAATAATAAATAAGTAAATGAAATAAAATAAACTATAAGAACAAATAATAACGACAATAATGACGAATATATATATATATATATATATATATATATATATATATATATATATATACATATATATATATATATATATACATATATATATATATATATATATATATATATATATATATATATATATATATACATATATAATTTGCTAAGTAGAAAACCAAGAAGGCTATGGGTAAGAGTAAGGATGAAAGTATGGGAGATGGTAAGATAAAGCTGCGGGAAAATGTAAAGGTGAGGGCAAGTGTGTCGTGTTGCGTGACTCTGGTCCATAGGGGTGTCACTAGAGTCCCTAGGCTGAAGGGCGAAAGAAGGGAGATGAAGACTAACAAAGATAAGTGATCTTGTAGAGGTAGTTACACCAAACAAGGGAGTGGTAAGTTACGCTGGAAGGTTTGGGGGGGAGAGGGGGAGAGAGGAGGAGAAGGAGAGGGAGAGGGGGAGAGAGGGAGGGGAGGGAGGGGGAGGGAGTAGAGGTAGAGAGGGGGAGAGAGGGGGAGAAGGAGAGGGAGAGGGGGAGAGAGGGAGGGGAGGGAGGGGGAGGGAGTAGAGGTAGAGAGAGGGAGAGTTGGAGAGAGGGGGAGAGAGAGACGGAGAGGGGGAGAGGGGGAGGAATGGTGATGCAGGTCGATGGGTGCGTATTAAGGCATACTAATGGCAAAGGGAGGTGGGGGAAGCGGGGTGGAATGGGGGAAGGGGGGAAGGTAGGGGGGAGGAGGGAAGGGGGTAGGTAGGGGGTAGGAGGGTGCGGGAGAGGGAGGGAGGAGAGCCAGGGAAGAGAAGGGAGGCTAGTAAAGGGGTAAAGGGGAAAGGGGGGGAAGGGAAAAGAGGGGAGTAGATGGGGAGAGGGAGAGGGACAAAAGGGGAGGGCAAGGTGAGAATGGGGTGGGAGAGATAAGATGATGGGAGAGGAGGGGAGAGAAGAAGAGGAATGAAGATGAAGAAATGAGGGGAGAAGAGGAGAGAAGAGAGGGGGGAATGGGGGGAGGACAAGGGGGAGGGAGAGAAGACGGGATAAAAGAGAGGGAGAAGAGGGGAAGAGCAGGCAAGGAAAGAGAAACTAGGAGAGGAATAGGGATAAGAAGAGCGAGAAAGAAAAGGGGGATTGGGAGAATAGAAAGAAGGGAAAGAGATAGATGGGGAAGGAGGAAAGGGACGAGGGAAGAGGAAATGGGGAAGGGTAGTAGACGAGGATGAAGGAGAGAGAGAGAGAGAGAGAGAGAGAGAGAGAGAGAGAGAGAGAGAGAGAGAGAGAGAGAGAGAGAGAGAGAGAGAGAGAGAGAGAGAGAGAGAGAGAGAGAGAGAGAGAGAGAGAGAGAGAGAAGAGACTAAAGAGGGAGACTGTAATATGATAGAATATAAACAGGGAGAGTGGATATGATGGATAGGAAAAGAAGTCTAAATACATACATACATACATACATACATTCATACGTACATACACACATACATACATGAGAAGTTGGTGCAGTCATGCGAGTCAGGAAATGATCTGGGAGAGGCCTTTGTCTATCAGTGGACTCAAATTGGCTGAATAAATGAACTAATTAATGCACATGTATTCATTTATACGTATAATTTTACACACATGAAGTCGGGTAATTAAGACACCTGATCCTGAATCTGTTCCACCGGAGGTCCTGCATTGGGCCATGAAGTCTGGCTGTCGCCCTCGAGGAGCCAGACGGGTTAAATTGGGTGAACTCGAGCGGACCAAATGCTCATCGGGCGAAAAGAACTTCGGGGACACTTGTGCTCGAGGGTCTCCGTCGACGCCGCCGTCGCCGTCGCGTCGAAGTGGCGAGCTCGTTCGGGAACTCTTTCTTCTCTCGCTCTCAACTCTCACTCTCGACTCTCACAGGTCATTAGAGTCGATGCACTCAATGAACCTACACCTGCTGCCAGCACCGAGGTGATCAGTGTACTATACCGACGCTAATAATGGTAATATATATATATATATATATATATATATATATATATATATATATATATATATATATATATATATATATAGATGCAAAACAAATCACTAAACACACGTGATAACGATACTTGCAGAAACCACTTGGAAAATAAAAGAATTGAATACCGAACGTTTTCGTCTCTTCAAGACATCATCAGGGTACAGATTCTTTGTACCCTAATGATGTCTTGAAAAGACGAAAACTTCTGATATCCATTTCTTTTATTTTCCAAGTGGTTTCTGCATATATACATATATATATATATATATATATATATATAATGTATATATATATATATATATATATATATATAATTTATATATATATATATATATATATATATATATATGTATATATATATAAAACATGAGAGAAAAATATAGTGAGAGAGAGAAAGACCACTCCTTCGAGAGACTAAGGTCTTCTTTATGAAGACTTCTTTCTGAAGGCTTCCACCTTTCAGAGACTGAAATTATATATTTTTTTTCGAAGACTCATCCTACCCCTTGAGGCTAAGAAGTCTTCTCCTTTCAGAGTCTTTCTGGTTCCAGAGACTATGATCTTCCTGTTCTCGGAGCCCAAATCTTCTTCCTTTCAGAAACTAACATCTTTCATTTTCCTGATATCAAGAGGTTCTTCCTTCCAAAGACTTATGTCTTCTTCAGCTCAAGATTCTGTGATCCTCCGCCCAGAGATGGAGTCTTTCCTTCATGAAGAGATTTATTCTTCTCCTCCTCCTCCTCTTCCTTCTCCCTTTTCTCCTCCTCCTCCTCCTCCCTTTTCTCCTCCTCCTCCTCCTCCTCCTCCTCATCATCTTCCTCCTTCTCTTCCTCCTCCCTTTTCTCCTCCTCTTGTTCCTCCTCCTCCTCATCATCATCTTCCTCCTCCTTCTCTTCCTCTTCCCTTTCGTCCTCCTCCTCCTCCTCCTCATCATCATCATCATCTTCTCCCTCCTCGTCCTTCTCCTCTTCCTCCAAAGACTGAGGTCTTTCTTGCTAAGACCTTTCTTCTTCCTTTGAGAAATCTTAAAATCTTCTTCAGCCTTTTTTTCCGTCGGCCTCTTTGAACGATGGACATTGGCTCTTCTCCCTCGGTAGTTAATACTGGTTATTTATATCCCTACTCTTTGTTCTCCGTGGAACGATGGTAAATGGACCACCCTTTGTCCTACAAAGAACAGGAGGGAGAGGGGGAGAAGGGGAGAGGGGGAGGGGGGAGAAGGGGAGGGGGGTATGTCTATAGCACCAAATTCCTCTGTAGAACGTGTGTAAATGGGGATTTCCTATTTACTGGGAAACTCTTTGTCCTACAAAAAACAAGTGGGAGAGGGAAGGGAGAGGGGGAGAGGGGGAGAGGTGGGAGAGGGGGAGAGGTGGGAGAGGGGGAGAGTGTCTGCTGCCGCTCGTCTAGACAAGCGTCTATTTACGATTTCTGTGCGGTGACCCACTTACCCTCTTTCGTTACACAAAACACTCACATATTTGATTATGGTTAACGTCCTTTCTGGGGCCGTCGTCATGGCAACGAGACTTCAGGTTACATCGCTGGAGACTTCAGCGATTTCTGTTGGTTAACTAACCAAACTACTTTATTCAGCTGTGGGGTTATGGGTATATCTTTGAATTGAAAACCTCCTGCTGGGAATAATTTTTATGTATTTATTCTATTTTGTCTTAATTTGTTTTATCATTTGCCATTCACTTATTTATTTATTTATTTATTTTTTTTTTATGTGGCCGTTCCAGGAACTTCTTCGCGATAAGATGCCTGTCTGTCGCAGACGTCCAGGGACAAACCTTCCTAAGATGACCTGCCCGGGCACCCTTCCTATGACCTGCCCCAACCACCCTTCCTTTGACCTGCCCAGACCTCCCTTTCCTTTCACCTTCCCCATGCAGTCGCGGAGACAGCGACATCTCGACGGGAAAAGGTTGGGCTAATCCTCTTAGGGTACAAAGCACTGCACTACATCCAGCGTCGTAGCTCAAGAGTGCGGCGAGGACTAGACGCCACCATGAGGCGCTGAACTGTGGTTGATGTTACCTTTGCCCACTGTGGCTGGCAGCCAGGGCATTAGCGGAAAAAATCATACACACACACACACAAACATACACGCACACACACACACACACACACACACACGCACACACACGCACACACACACACACACACATATATATAGATCAATAGGCTTCACTGGGAACCATTCAGTGTACGTTATATATATATATATATATATATATATATATATATATATATATATATATATATATATATATATATATATATGTACAACACTGAATGGGTCCCAGTGAACAAATTTACATTTATCAACCACAACTCACTTTAATTCTAAGCCATCAACGTCGAGTAACTCGGCATGCAGAAATTGATATGTGATCAAACGAAGGACTCGAACCCCGCTCACACGTAACAAGTGACCATTGACTAACCCATTGCGCTATCCAGAGAGATATATTTTACCCTCGCTACAGTCCTCGAGCTGAGAGGGTTAACAGCCAATATATGAAACTACAAACAATCTCCGAGTAGGTATTTAGTCAACAGAGAAAATATGACAAATGTCCTTCCTTCTTATAAGGGAGGTAGATAAAGCTACATACAAATACCAAGGAGGTAAGCGGGATGGGGTTAGTGTGTTAATGACAAATGGAAGAAGTGACACCAGGGATAAGCCAGAGAGAGGGGGAGATGGGGAGAGAGTAGAGAGCTGGGGAGAGAGGAGAGAGCTGGGGAGAGAGGGAGGAGAGGGGGGAAAGGGAGAGAGGGGGAGAGAGAGGGGGAGGGGGGAGAGAGGTTGGGAGAAGGGAGAGAGAGTAGACAAGACAAGGGAAGTTATTACAAAAGGGTGAATTAGTGTATCACCGAACTAGTTGCACAGAAAATAAAAAAGAATATGAAATAAAACACGCACACACACACACACACACACGCACGCACGCACACACA
>NC_134809.1:4854040-4859040 GCF_046742065.1 Oratosquilla oratoria
AAACACACACACAAATACACACACACACACACATACACACACACAAACACACACACACACACACACACAAACACACACACACACAAACACACATACACGCACACACGCACACAAACAAACACACACACACACACACACATACACACACACACACACACACACACACACACACACAAACATGACTCGACGGTGCAGTGGTAGCATTCGCAACCTCTACTACAGCGGTCCGAGTTCAAATCCCGTCCAGGCCTGAAATCATTTAAGTATTGCTGCGCTGCGAGCCATTGCTCCAACAATCGAAGGCGGGGAGTTGGGTGTGTGTGTGCGTGTAAGGTCACAGCATTACCCACAGATAGGCATATATGAGCTCTGAGCTCTCATCCGGGAGAGTAATAACTGTCGATTACGACTCCAACACTTGATCAAAGACTATGGTGTATCACACACACACACACACACACACACACACACACACACACACACACACACACACACACACACACACACATACCTGTCGGTATGCTTCATCATTGCAATTCACTGTAATATAATTGGCAATACCGTCCAATAATACCGACAATACATGACCCGCTTAACATTAACTATAATAAAACCTATCAGTGTTGTATTCACAGTAGGGTAAACGTTACGGGGCATACTGAATCGATGAATGTATAATACTAAAAAAAGAAGAAAAAAAAACTGTCTTCATACGAGAACACAGTCTCCAGGAAGCGGTCACGAAGAAAACGACAAAAACCCCGAGGAGGAGTTCGGGACCTCAAGTCCGGAGAGGGGCGGATGTCGGAAAGAGTGCGTTCGCCGCTTTGGGACAAAGAGGCACAACAGAAGTCTCGTTTAACTTCTCTGGGGTTGTTCTCTCTCAAAGTTGGCTCTGCCACGGTTTAGAAAAGAGAAAATAGTTTATATTCGTGAGCGAGAAAAGAAGGAGGGTTGAGAAAGAGACACAAAGTGGGGAGGGAGGTGGAGACAGAATATCGTATATGTACACAATGCATATATATATATACATATATATATATATATATATATATATATATATATATATATATATATATATATATATATATACACACACACTATCTAATGGACCAAATGTAGCCTGCCTCTCATGTCCAAGGGCAGGGACTCATTACTGGGTATACTGGCTAGGGTCATTGTGAACCCACCCGGTGGTCGGGGCCCAGAGCCCGGTGCTTGGGACCAAGGAGCCGGTGGATGGGGGCCGGGGGCCGGTGCCGACTCGGGAGTCGGTGGCCGGAAGCCGGGGGTCGGTGGCCGGAAGCCGGGCCCAGGGACCGGAGAACGGTGAACGGGGCATAGCGGCCGGTGGCCGGGGGCCAAGGCCCCGTAGCCGGAGTCCAGGGAGCCGGTGGCCAGTGGCCCGGGGCCCAGGGCCCGTTGTCCGCGGCCCGGGGGCCCAGGGGCCGGTGGCCGGGACCGGGGAATGATGGTCCCGGGGCCGGGGGACGGGCCCGGTGGCCAGGCCCCGGTGGTGGGGGCGGGGGGCCGTTGGCCGGGACAAGGGGCCGGTGGCCCCGGGGCTCAGGAGCCGGGGCCCGGTGGCCGGGACCCAAGGGCCAGTGGCCGGCGACTGGTAGCCGGTGGCCGGGCCCCGGTGGTGGTGGTGGGGGCGGGGGGCCGTTGGCTGGGACCAATGTTTGCTCCCGTGGTCTCGGGGCTCGGGGGCTACAATGGCATGTGGCCGAACCTCAGTGGTGGGGTCGGGGGGCCGTCGGCCGGGACAAGGGGCCGATGGCCCCGGGACTCAGGAGCCGGGGCCCAGGGGCCGAGAACCGAGGGCCAGTGCAGGGACACAGAGGCCGTTGGCCGAGACTAAAGGGCCGGTGGCCCGGGGACCGTTGGCCGGGACCGGGTCCGGTGGTCGTTGGCCGGCAGAAAGGGCCGGGTGGCCAGTGGCTGAGGCCCAGGGGGTCAGAGGCCGGGAACCGATGACCGGTGACCGGAGGCCAGGGCCCCAGGAGCCGGTGGCTGGGGGTCATTGGCCATGGGCCGGTGGTCGGGGCCTGGGATCCCGTGGCCGGAGCCCGATGGCTGGGACCCAGTGGGCTGTGGCCGGGAGCCGGGGACCGGTGGACGGGGCCCAGGGGCCGGGACCCGGGGGGCTGTGGCCAGGAGCCGGGGACCAGTGGCCGGGGCCGTTGGTCGGGACCGGGGACCGGGGGCCTGGGCCCGAGGGCCGTTGGGCAGGACAAAGTTCCGGTGGCCTCGAGGGGGGGGCCGGTGGTCGGGGCCCGGGGACCAGGGACCGGTGACCAAGACGCGGGGGCTCGGGGACTGGTGGCCGGGACCCAGTGGACGGTGGCCGGGGCCCGGGGGTCGTTGGCCGGGGGCTCGTGGATGGGGCCGTTGGCCGGGACCTGATGCCGGTTGCCGGTGGACGGTGGTCGGGGCCCAGTGGCCGAAGCCCGAGGCCCAGGAGCCGGGGGTCGGTGGCCGGGGACCGCTGGTCGGGGGGTTGGGAGGCCAGGGGGCGGTGGCCGAGGACCGCTGGCCCGGGGGCTGGGGGGACCGGAGCCCAGGAGCCGATGGCTGGGGGCCGGTGGCCAGGGGACCCGGGTCCCAGGAGCCGGTGGCCGGTGACCGGGCCACGGGGGCTGTTGGCCCGGGGTCGGTGGCCGGGGGCCAAGGGCTGGTGACCGGAACCCGGTGGCCAATGGCCCAAGTGTCGATGGCCGGGGGCCGGTGGCCAGGGGCCGGTGGCCGGGGGCCCGGTGCCAAGGGGACGGTGGCCGGGAGCCGGGGCCGTTGGACGGGGCTCTGCGACCTAGGGGCCGGTGGCCGGGGGCCCGGGGCTGGTAACCGTCACTCGGTGACCAACGGCCCAAGTGCCGATGGCCGGGGCCCGGTGGCCAGGGGTCGGTGGCCCCGGGGCTCAAGAGCCGGTGGCCGGGGGCCCGGTGCCAAGGGGACGGTGGCCGGGAGCTGGGGCCCAGGGGATGTTGGCCGGTGCCCCGGGGTCGAGGCCCGAGGTCGGTGGCCAGGGCCCGGTGGCTGAGGTCCAGTGGACGGGGCCTGGGGGCCGATGGCCGGTAGCCCCGGGGCTCAGAGGCCGGTGGTCGGGGACCCGTGGCAAGGACCCAGGAACCGGTGGCCGGGTCCCAGGAGCCGGTGGCTGGGGGTCCCGTGGCCGGGGCCCAGTGACCGGGGGCCAGGGGCCTAGGGGCTGGGGACTGAGGGCCGGGGCTGGGGCTCGGTGGCCGGTTGCTGGAGCCCGGTTGCCGGAGCCCGGTTGCCGGAGCCCGATGGCCGGTTGCCGAAGTCCGGTGGCCACGGCTCGGGGGCCCAGGGGCCGGTGGCCGGTCCCGGTGGCCAAGGGGGCCCTGGAGGACAATGACCTGTGGCCGGGGCCCTGGGGTTAGGGACAGGGGTCCGGGTGCCAGGGCCCGGTGGCCGAGACCCGGGGGCTCAGGAGCCGTTGGACGGGACCCAGGTGCCGTTGGCTGGGACAAGGGGCCGGTGGCCGGGACCCGTTGCCGGTTGCTAGGGACCGCTGGCCGGGGGCCGAGGGTCAGTGGCTGGGGCCGGTGGCCGGAGCCCGGTGGCCGGGACAAGGGGCCGGTGGACGGGGCACGGTAGCCAAAGGCCCAAGTGCCAATGGCCGATGACCAGTGGCCCCGGGCCCAATGGCCGGTGGACGGGGTCCGGTAGTCAGGGACCGGTGGCCCCGGGGATCAGAGGCCGGGAGCCCGGGCCCAGTGGTCGGAGGCCGGTGGCCTGTAGTCCGGGCCGGTGGTCTGGAGCCAAGGCCTGGGGGTCGGTGGACGGGGGCTGGGTATCGGTGGCCGGGGCCCGGGGGCAGGTGGCCGGGGCCCGGGGGCAGGTGGCCGGGGCCCGGGGGCCAGGGGACGGGGAGCGGGGGCCAGGGACCGGGGCCAGGGGGTTGGTGGCCGGGGGTCGGTGGCCGGGGGTCGGTGGCCGGGGGCGGTGTCCGGGGGCGGTGGCCGAGGCCCGGGGCACTGGCCGGTGGCCTGGGGCCAGGGGCTGGGGCCCGAGGGTCGGTGGGCGGGGCTCGGGGACCGCGGTTCGGTGGCCGGTGGCCTGGGGGAAAGGGCTGGGTCCGGGGGTTGATGGCCAGGAGCCGGGGGTCGGAGGCCGGGCCGTGGTTGATGGTCTTTTAGAGTCTTTTAGAATCTGTCACGTCTTCGTTTTCTTCACGCCTCCATTTTCTTCTCAAAGATCTTTTGATCCGACCAGCGTGGTGGGGAAAAGCGATGACCCTTCATCACCCACGAGGTGCTGAGATAGGAGGGGTGACGAATGGGTTTTGGATGGGTGTATGCTTTTATTTGGCCACCCCATTCATAAGGGAAAATATGTTATGGTATATGTATACATGCTTATATATGTGTGTGTGTACGTATGCGTATGTATATGTGCATATATGTATGCATGCTTATTTGTGTGTATGTAGTTATGCGTGTGTATGTATGCATGTATGTATGTATGTGTGTATGTATGTATACATGTTTACACGTATGTATGAGATGTATGTATGTATGCTTGTATACATGATTATATGTATGTGCGAGATGTATATATGTATGCACGTATTAATTTCTCAGGCGGTAGGTTCCTCCTCGTGACTTGTGTCTGCAGGAGGTGGAACAAGGCTCTTGGGAGCGTCTCCTAAGCAGTGGAGGCGAGGGCCTCAGAGCTATGAGGATGAGGTGGATGTTCGGTGCCGTGGACTAAGGACTGAGGACTAAGGACTAAGGACTAAGGGAAAGGGCAACCTCGTAACCAAAGCAACAACGATCAAGAAGGTCGGGATGTCATGGGTCCACCGACTTTTTTCCACCTTCTGCATTTTTTTTTTCTGGATGCTCCTTTTACCTTATCTAAACATCTTTCTGTCGTTTTCCTTGAGCGTTTCCTTTGTGTGTTTGCTTGTCTCAGAACCCTTACGTAATCTTCCAGTGAGGTGCCTCCCGGACAAACACCGAGTATTCTCTTTC
>NC_134809.1:4864040-4881540 GCF_046742065.1 Oratosquilla oratoria
TATATATATATATATATATATATATATATATATATATATATATATACTGTATGTATGTAAGGACATAAGGAAATAAGAATGATGGAAACTGCAAGAGACCATAAGGCCCACACTAGGCAGTTCCATGTCCATTGCCACCTATTATCCCCATCCATAATGTTGTCTAACCTTTTTTTTTAACAACCGATGGTTTCAGCGCTCACTACATGGTTACTAAGTTTATTCCATTCGTTGACAATTCCGCTGGTAAACCAGTTCTTGCCTATTTCCTTTTTAGATTTAAATTTGTCAAATTTAAATCCATTACTGCAATTCTTGATTTGTTGTCTTAATATGATGACCTTGCCTGCATCCCCATTGTTAAAGCCCTTGATCCACTTGAACACCTCTATTAGATCACCCCGCACTCTATACATCTTTCCAGAGTGTAAATTAAAGTGCCTAAACCTGTCCTTGTAAGGTAAATTTCTGAGCCCATGTATTATTTTTGTTATTCTCCTCTGTACTGATTCTGGTGAAATGATATCGATTCTATAGGGCGGAGACCAAAACTCTACCGCATAGTCAAAGATAGGTCTACCTTTGCATTTTTATTCGTAACGGTCATAGTAATGAAACCTAATGCTCTGTTAGCTGTGTAAACTCTCCTGACCTAATCCCATTATCCAAGTGGTTTATATACATAATGAACAATAAGGGACCCAAAACCGGGTCCTGGGGAACTCCACCTGTAACACTCCATTTGGATTTTATACCATTTATGGTGACCCGCTGTTTTGTGTCACTGACCCATGCTCTAATCCATTCAAACGCTTTTCCTCCTATTCCATGGACTTTGACTTTATTTAGTAGTCTCTGCTGAGGCAGCTTGTCGAACGCTTTGCTTAAGTCAAGGTGAATCACATCGTAACTATCACTGTTATCTGACGCCTTGTATACATTAGTGTAGAAATGTAGATTAGTTATACATAACTTACCATTGGTGAACCCATGCTAAGAGTCATGAATCAATTTGTGATCTCTGATCATATTAGCTATTGTTGATTCAAGCATTTTACCTATAACCGACGTCAGACTCGTTGGCCTGTAGTTGTGCATAGACGATTTGTCACCATTTTTGAAAACGGGAAAAACGTTTGCTTGCCCCTAAGAAATGGGCACAAAACCAATGTCTACCGACTTATTAAATATTTCCGTTAACTGGTCGTAGGTTTCAAATGTACACTCTTTTAGCACTTTCGGAAACATTTCGTCTGGACACGAGGATTTTGTAGCTTTAAATCTATCAATCTGTTTTACTAATTCTGTCGTTTTAATGGTGATGTTAGTAAGTCTACTTCGCTCAACCCCACTGAAGATCGGGTCACAGTCAGGTACCTTCTCTAACCTCTTCTTTGTAAACACCGAGAGAAAATATCTGTTAAACGCCTTGTTCCTTCTTTCCTCCGAATCTAACATGACATCTTCGTCGTTTTTAATCGGGCCTATCTTTTCCTTATTTTTTGTTCTGTAAAGATGAAAGGAACCCTTTGGGTTGGATCTCGCTTGTCCGGCAACCTTAATTTCGTAGTTACGTTTCGCTGTACGCGTCTTCTTTTTAACCAGTCTGGCCATATCATTATGCTTAGATCTAAGGCGTGTTTCCCCCTTTTTTTTTTTTTTTTTTGGGGTGGGGGCAGAAAGCCTGTCACCCATTAGTGGGTATTAGTATTCGCTCTTATTTTTCTGAGGGAAAGGAATAAATGTATCTTCGGCATATATATATATATATATATATATATATATATATATATATATATATATATATATATATATATATATATATATAATATATATATATATATATATATATATATATGCATAAATATGCCAATTACGCCCACAAAATCCTTAATAAAGCACATGGCCTCAATCGCGTTAAATGTAAAACTTACACAATCTAATTACATAAATTAAACTATGTAATCTCTTTGAAATTTACATATCAAGAAGAAAATGTGAAGCTTTCCATCCTGTTCTCTCGACCTTTGCTTTCACAGTAAATGTCATCACTATTATTGTCATACTGTATTTATTTTACATATTCCTTTTTTCACCGTTTTATTTATTTTTCATTTCCTGTTTTTTATTTTATTTCTTTATCGACTCATACTTAATACTTTGCTTCATTTTTGTATATATTGTATAGTTTAACAATTTCATTAAAACAATTATTTATATTTTTCGTTATTTTCATTTGTATGATTTGGTTTATTAATGATTTTCATGACAATCTTATCTTTATTATATCATTATTAGTATTCATTGTTATCATTACTATTATTACATTATTATTTTCTATCAAATATTTCATCATATTTTTACTATTGTTATCATTATTAACATTAAAAAAAAAAAGGATTAAAAAGGCAAAGCATGCCGACAGGAGACCTTTTGATCCATATCTAGGTCGGATGCAAAAAAAAAAAAACAGGTAAATAGTAAATGATAATAAATTGACATATAACTAATAATAAATGAAAATCAGACAGACAAATTATAACAAAACAAAAACAAATAATATAACATAAATTATAATAATTACAGCATCTTACTTAGGTATTTATCTAAATGATTCTTAAAGCTTCGAACTGAACTACATTGCACTACCTGTGCAGGAAGTTTATTCCATTCATTAACTACACGGTTGGCAAAGTTGTTTCTACCTACTTCCAAATTGAATCTATTTCCGGACAGTTTGAGACCATTGTTTCTTGTCTGATTCTCATTCAATGTGAAAATTTGGTCACTTTTGATGTTGTCAATTCCCTTTAAAATCTTAAAGACCTGTATCAAGTCACCTCTGAGTCTACGCTTTTTTAGGGAAAACAGATTCATGTGCTTAAGTCGATTTTCGTATGATTTATTTTTGATATTTGGAATCAGTTTTGTGGCTCGCCGTTGTACTTTTTCCAGTCTGTCAATGTCTTTAATGAGATTCGGTGACCATACGGAAACAGCATATTCCAAATGTGGACGAACTAACGATTTATATAGCTTGTTAATGAGCGATGGACTTTTGAAATCAAAAGATCGCGCAATCAATCCCAGAATCTTATTTGCTTTCTCAGAGGCTGAAATACACTGCTTGGATGATTTGAGGTCGTTACTGATAATTACGCCGAGATCTTTTTCACTATCCACTTTTGTTAACGAATTTCCAAATAACTTGTAATCGTACTTGCTGTTATTTTTACCTATGTGCATTACCTTGCATTTACTTGTGTTAAATTTCATTAGCCACTTTTCAGACCATTGCTGTAATTTATCTAAATCTTCTTGAATATCTAATTGGTTTGAGTGATCATTTGCCACTCCGCACAGTTTTGTATCATCAGCAAATTTGGAAACAGTTGATTTTAGTCCATGGTCTATATAATTTATATATACTATGAATAGAAGTGGCCCAAGAACGGAACCCTGAGGAACTCCACTTGCAACACTTTTCCATCCAGAAGTTTTTCCATTTAAAACAACTCTCTGTTTTCGACCTTTCAACCAATTACTAGTCCAACCTAATAGGCTACCACTTATTCCATGCAAAGCTAATTTAGTAAGTAGTCTTTCGTGTGGGACGGTATCAAAAGCTTTTGCAAAGTCTAGATATATTAAATCTATATTGTTTCTTTTGTCATAATTCGAGACAACTGTGTTGTAGAATTCGAGTAAGTTAGTCACGCAAGAACGTTTCCGTCTGAAACCATGTTGGCTATCATTTATCAAACGGTTACTTTCTAAATGATATTCGATAGCATCTCTGATAATAGTTTCCATTATTTTTCCTACGATCGAAGTCAAACTAATAGGCCTATAGTTATTTGGTTTCTTTTTGTCACCTTTTTTGAATATGGGAGTAACGTTAGCTAGCTTCCATTCTCTTGGGACATCTCCGGATATGATGGATTTCTTGAAAATAATTTCTAATGGAACAACAATCTCATTTTTCATTTCCTTTAAGATTCTTGGATGCCAACCGTCAGGCCCTGGTGTTTTATTAACTTTGAGTTTGTCTATACACCTTTTAATTGTTTCTTTTGTTATATTTACCGTAGTGAGTAAGTTTACCCCAGACTTTTCACAGGTTTCAGTTTGGAATTCACTTTGAGGTGTTTCGTTTACGAATACCGAGCTAAAATAATTGTTTAAGAGATTACACATTCCTTCATTTGAATATTCAAGTTGACCGTCAGCAGATAATAGTGGACCAATGTGATTCCTAACAACCTTTTTATCTCTAATGTAACTATAGAATTCTTTGGGATTCTCTTTGGATTTCTCAGCGATGTTCATTTCGTATTGTCGTTTTCTTTTTCTTATTGTCTTTTTTAAATCTCTCTGTATTGATACATAACTTTCATAGTCATTAGATGCACCCGAGCACTTATATTTCTTATAAGCCCGTCTCTTTTTAGCAATACTTTTTTCAGTTTCTTTGTCGAGCCACTTTGGGCGAGCCTGATTTGGGGGACGTCTGTCCTTAAAAGGAATGTAAGTTTGAATCATCTTAGTGAGCGTATTTTGAAATATTTCCCACATCTGATCTACAGGCCTTTCGTTTAATTTTTCCTCCCAATCTGTAAGCTGAAGCTCCTGACGTAGTTCTATGAACTGAGCTTTACTGAAATCGGGTATTTTAGAAGCACAAGTATCTATTCTAAAATTGTTTAGTAGTTTGAATCTGACTAAGTTGTGATCGCTATTTGCAACAGATTCACCGACTTCTACATCAGTTGCCATGCTTTCGCGGCTAGTGATCAATAAATCGAGTAAGTTTCCATATCTTGTGGGCTCTTTTACATGCTGAATTAAGTAATTGTCACCAAGAAAATCAATCAAGCGACTACCTATATGGCCATGTTCAAGGGTCATCCAATCAATGTCAGTAAAATTGAAATCACCCATTATCAATAAATCCCGGTTGCAGAAACTAGACAGTTCTTGAAATAACAGTTTGTCGTCTGCTAATGATAATGTCTTTGGCCTATATATTACACCTATATTCATTTTTTGTCCATTTGTTTGGGTTAACTCAACCCACAAACTGTCATATGCATCCTGTTTCACTTTCTCTAAAACACAAGCATGAACATTGTTTTTAACGTACAATAGAACACCCCCACCTTTCTTGTGGTTTCTATCCTGATGAAAGTGTTTAAATCCCGCAATATTAAATTCAGCTTCGAACTCTGTACCATTTAACCATGTCTCAGTTATTCCTATCATATCGAGATTTTCGCTTTTGACATACGCCTGTATTTCTATCATGGTACGACCATCTCAAATGTCATGACGCCTGTATTTCTATCATTATTACTATTATTATTATCATCAATATTATCATTATTTCACATTATTATTATCATCATCATTATCATTTATCATGATCAGTTTTATCATTATCATTATTATTACTATTACTATAAATATTACTTTTTAATTATATTATTATTATTACTATTATTGTAATTAAACGTGACTCGCTAAACTTCAGACGATTCCCAGCAGATCGCGTCTGTGGACAAGTGACGTGGTACGACCATCTCAAATGTCATGACGACTGTAGCTCGCGACGTCATATAAGGTCCCCCCCCCCACTCCTCCTCCTCCTCCTCCTTCTTCTTCTTCTTCTACTTCTCCTCCTCCTCCCCTGCTCCTCTTCCTCCTCCTCCTTCTTCTTCTTCTTCTTCTCCTTCTCCTCTTTCTTCGCCTCCAGCTTTCCTCCTCCTCCTCTTTTTTACAAATTTATTCATGTTGTGGGGGTTTTGTATGAATATGTTTACAATAAGTAAATATATCAATAATACATAAATGAATAAATAAACAAATAAACTAATGAAAAAGCAACTGAATAAATAAATAAATAAATAAGTGAACGAACAAATAAGTAACAAATGAATAAATAAATAAATAAGTGAATAAGTAATAAATAATTGAATAAATAAATTAGCAAATATAATACCAATTTGACGAGGCCTACTGCATTTTACGTTTATATTCAACTGCCTCGACAGAAACTTAGTTACATTCACAAACTATGTGGTTAGCATAGCCCCTTCTAACTTCTTATCCGACCTTAGATACTACTAATAATCGTTGTTTCAAATATCAATGCCTTGAGACCCGCTGCCCCACCGTATCTGGCAACGATCCTCACTATCTTACATAAAATCTCGTTGACCCGGGGCTAGTTTTATAGTTGCTAGTGCTTGCTGCAAGTTAACTTACCAGGCAAGTAAGTGTTCACACAAGGATAGTTTAGAGGCAAGTAGAAGAGGACATTGGGCAAGTAGAGGGTTGTTTGCAAGTAACTAGTACTAGTGGTTACTAAACTAAGTCTGTATTGACCTTTTCAGTTGTTTACAAAGCCACTCGATAATTTCATTCTAATTCCAAGCGACTTTATTCAGCTGTGCAAGACCTTCCGTAGTGAAATATCTTGTTCAGGTGAAGTCAATGGTGTGTACACACACACACACACACACACACACACACACACACACACACACACACACACTCTCTCTCTCTCTCTCTCGATGGCGCAGTGATAGAGTTCCTGGCTACCACTATGGCGGTCCAGGTTCGGATCCCGCCCACGGCTGAAATAATTTCAGTTTCGCTGTGCTGAGGGTTCTTACTCCAACTCTCGTGGGCAGGGAGTTGGGGGCGTGTGCGTGTAAGGTCACATCATTACACATAGATCGGTCATATACAGTATGAGCTCAGAGCTCTTTTCCGGAAGGGAAATAGCTGTCGATCACGAGTCCAACACGTGATCAAAGACCATGGTGAACCACGGTGAATCACACACACATACACACACACACACATTCGTACACATACAGACACACACACATACATATAAATACATACACATACATACACACACATACAGACACACGTGACACTGAACCCCGACCTGATCACCGATCACTGAACCCTGTGCCACACGTGTCTGTGGCACGTGACACGCCCGATGGCACGTGTCACGCCCAGCTAGTTGCGTATTCAAGGATCTCCCAATGAAGACTGGCGTTGGACGACCTGCAAGGAGGGGGGGGGGGGATCACCTTCCGACACTAACCTAGTTGTGAAAGGGTTAACCTAGTTTCCTGCAGTGGCGCACTCTTTAGACTTTGATCTGGCTAAAGGCGTTATCTCATAGGGAAGTGAAGAAATTGTAATTCGAAATCATTATCTTTCCACGCCAATTTCCATAACAGTTAAGCAGAAAAAAAACTGAATTTAGATTTAACCTAGAAGGATGTAGAAACCATTTCGCCTATCTCATATTTCTAAGATTCAATTAAAGTATTACTCATTCATTTATTTGTATATCTGTTTTTACAGACGAAAAAGGCCATCATGACCCAGAGTGTGGTTTTTATTTATTTTCATTTATTTGTGTATTCATTGATCCATTTAGTTATTTTATTTTATTTTACTTTATTTTACATGATTTTATTTTTCATTTTAATTTAATTATTTTCTATCTAATTGTATTTATTATTATTATTATTATTATTATTATTATTATTATTATTATTATCATTATTATCATTATCATATTATTATTATCATTATTGTTATAATTTTATTCTATTTTTTTTTTTTTTTGGACAAAAAACATATCGAAATTAAACCGTCTCGGGCGACTTCAACGACCCCTTTCTACTCCCTGAGGAACCACGTACAAACCTTCACAAAGACTCGAAAGCTCTGTCTGGGTCGGCCAGTTCCTCTCCCCCCCCCTCTCTCCCACCCCTCTCCCCCACCCGACCGACGACTCGTCTGTCGCCCTCTAAACTCCCCCCCCACCCCGCGGCCCCCCGTCCTTCTCTAGGACGTCCCCGCCCCGCCCCGCCCCCCGGGACTCCTACAGGAGGTCCTTGCAAAGGTATGGAAGCAAACAGGTGGTGGCTTGCTATCCGACATATTAGTTATATTTGCCCCGCCCTCTCTCTCGCTCTCACTCTCTCTCTCTCCCCCTCTCTCCTCCTTTTCTGTACCTTTTCCTCATCCACCCACCTCCAATCTATCCATTCTAAAAATTTCGGGGCGAAAAAACAAAAAGAAATAAACAAACAAATAAATAAACAAATAAACACGGCCATAACAATGACAGAGGGGGGAGGGAACTAAATCAAATAAACACACAAATAAAAGAAATAATAAATAGATGAATAGATAAACATTGTCACGACCGTATACCAACACATCACCTCAATGATTGCAACACCCAAACTCACACAACATTCTTTTGTGGTCCAAACTTAATCCACACTCAAAACGAGAATCATAACCATCGTCTTTCCTTAACCACGTGGGTGAGTCCCTATCTTCGGTGCGATGTTGCTACCCGTGGATAGAAGCGCTGGTTATGTACAATACTAAAATCACAGTTGAAACGCTATTAGAGTACCCTGAGAGAGAGAGAAAGAGAGACAGAGACAGAGAGAGAGAGAGAAAGAGAGAGAGACAGAGAGAGGAGAGAGAGGGAGGGAGAGAGAGACAGAGAGACGAGAGAGAGGGAGGGAGAGAGAGAGAGAGGACGAGAGAGAGGACGAGAGAGAGAGAGAGAGAGAGAGAGAGAGAGAGAGAGAGAGAGAGAGAGAGAGAGAGAGAGAGAGAGAGAGAGAGAGAGAGAGAGAGAGGATGTCCTCGGATAGAAGCGCTGGTCACCAATTATGAAGAGATGTCTCATTCTTCTACTTCCTCATCTACTCTTGAAATAAATCATCCACTCGTTTTGGGTACATTCATCACGCAATCCACTTTGCCGTTGTCGACCTCCTTTCTTACCTCTCTTCTTCCTCCATTCTCCTCTTCCTCTTTTCTCCTCTTCCTCTTTTCTCCTCTTCCTCTCTTCTCCCCTTCCTCTTTTCTCCTCTTCCTCTCCTCTCCTCTACCTCTTTTCTCGTTTTCCTCTCTTCCCCCCTTCCTCGTTTCTCCTCTTCCTCTCTTCTCCTTTCCCCTCTTCCTCTCTTCCCCCCTCTTTTCTCCTCTTCCTCTCTTCTCCCGTTCCTCTTTTCTCTTCCTCTCTTCTCCTCTTCCTCTCTTCTCCTTTCCCCTCTTCCTCTCTTTTCCCTTCCTCTTTTCTCTTCCTCTCTTCTCCACTTCCTCTCTTCTCCTTTCCCCTCTTGCTCTCTTCTCCCCTCCCTCTTTTCTCCTCTTCCTCTCTTCTCCCCTTCCTCTTTTCTCCGCTTCCTCTCTTCTCCTTTCCCCTCTTCCTCTCTTCTCCCCTTTCTCTTTTCTCTTCCTCTCTTATCCCCTTCCTCTTTTCTCCTCTTCCTCTCTTCTCCTTTCCCCTCTTCCTCTCTTCTTCCCTCCCTCTTTCCCCTCTTCCTCTCTTCTCCCCTTCCTCTTTTCTCCTCTTCATCTCTTCTCCTTTCCCCTCTTCTCCCCTCCCTCTTTTCTCCTCTTCCTCTCTTCTCCTTTCTCCTCTTCCCATCTTCAACTTATCCTCTTCTACTCAAATTACTACTTCAACCAGAATATGATACAAAGCCGAACTATCTGCAGGATTTTACTTTGGTCTTTCACAAACACGGATCATTACAAATCCTAATACTATTAACATGGCAGCTACTTCTGCTTGTTCTACAAACTGCGTTAGTAGTAATATTGTTGGTGGTTCGAGGAGTGATGATAATACCGGTTTGGTTGTTAGTAGTGACTGGGGTGGTGGTGGCGATGTTAAAAGTAAAATACGAATATATATATATATATATATATATATATATATATATATATATCACTGCTGAGAAATGTAGTAACACATTTGTAAATCACAACTAACACCACAATTGGAAAAGAGAGAGTTGAATAAGCGAGTCTACAGTATACGTTTCGACTGCTCACTGTAACCCTCTTCAGTAGCACTACTGAAGAGGATTGCAGTTGGCAGCCGAAACATATAAACTCGCTTATCCAACTCTTTTTTTTCCGGCTGTGGTGTCAGCTGTTTTATATATATATATATATATATATATATATATATATATATATATATATATATATATACACACACACACACACACACACACACATAAAGGATTGCAAAGGAGGAGCATGCCGACAGGAGACCTTTTGGCCCATAACTAGGTCGAATGCGAAAAATTATAAATGATAAATAAATAAAGATAATAATATTAATAATATATATGTGTGTCTGTGTGTGTGTGTGTATGTGGCACTATCTGGCACTGTGGCCCTCTTTGGTATCAACTTCCTGGTACACCCGTTCTAGAGTGCCAGACACGTCTACACTCGCCCTTGCCCTTAACTGTTACTTGGCACTACCGTTTCTGTGTACTGGCATCCATCCATATAAAAGACCATCAAGATGGCACTCAAGCACATGAACACGAGAAAAGAACGTTATTTTGAAGGATAATCAATGTTAAATGAAGTTGTTTTGAAAATAAAGGTCTATGAAATGTAAACGAATTTATTATAGTAGAATAGTAGCTGCAATGATACACACACGTACGCGCACATACGCACACACACACACACACACACACACACAGAGTCAGAGACGAATAGATGGATAGAGAGAAGAATATCCAATTTGATAGCTGAAGCAGTAGTATATGAAGAAGTAATAAAGCAAAATTAAATAATAAATGAAAATTATCCATTCAATATTTCACCAAGGAAGAGAATTATTAGGGTGGAAGGGTTCTTTGCAAAGGAAGATATCTTGAACATCATAAGAGTGTAATTACAAGTTATGATTAAACTTCTCGAGAACGTGGAAGTGGGAAAGGCCGCGGGGTCAGAGTGAATCAAATGATTGCATGTTCTCTGGAAGAGAGGAAAGCGCCACTGGACTGGCAACCTGCCAACGCAGTACCAATATTCAATAGAGGAAACAGGGTTGGGTTAGGTTAGGATGGGATAGGTTAGGTTGGGATAGGTTAGGTTGGGATAGGCTAGGTTGGGTTAGGTCAGGTTGGGATAGGTTAGGTTAGGTTAGGGTAGGTTGGGTTAGGTTGACTTAGGCTGGGTTGGGATAGATTGGCTTAGGTTGGTTTAAGTTGTCCTGCTAAATAGCCAAAATATATGTGGGAAAAAATTGTAAAATATTAATGAATAAACCGCTTTGAGAAGAGAATCTTTATCAACAATCAATTTTGAATCAGAAAATGAAAGCCACGTAGAACCTGCGGATTTTTCATTAGCGAATAGTTGATATGCTGCATGAGAGAGAAGTTTGGGTGGATTAAGTATACCTGGACTTGAAAAAAAGTTTTTCGACCAAGTGCCAAAACGAATATGGAAACTCGAAAATGTACGAGGATTTAACGGGAGTACGTTGAAATGGTTCCAAGTCTTTCTGAGTAAGTGATACAGTAGCGAACAGTAGTGAAGGACAAGAGAAGGAGGAAAACCAGCCTGACGGTGTTATGTTTCTACACAGTAATGTACTGTACGTGTTCTGTTCCGGCAGAAGACAGGCCTACTTAAGCTCGCAAGGCCCGCAGGCTCCAGATTACAAGGATACCTTAAAAACTAATTAAAAATGTGGCGGACTTTACTGATTTCGTTCTGGCTGATGACAAACTATTCTATTCATCTGAGATGACGGACTCAGAGCATGAAAAGGACCACGACCGATCGGGACCCCTTTGGTAAGGAAAGAAAGAAGCTCACGCCGAGACACTGACCAAAGTCGTCACCTTTGCCCAATGTGCTTGGATTTCCACGACAAACAAGTTGGGTAAATCAAGAAGGTAAGATCGACGTCATTCTCTGATTTTTTGGGGCTATTTATGTTATTTATTTTGGTTAGGTTAGGTTTGATTGCATCGGGTTGGGTTGGATTGGGTTGGCTTAGGTTGGGTTGGGTTGTGCTAGGTTGGATGGGGTTGAGTTGATTTGGGCTGGGTTGGGCTGGATTGAGTTAGGCTGGATGGAATTGGGTTGGTTTGGGCTGGGTTGGGATGGGTTGGGCTGCGAAGGGCTGGGTTGGGTTGAGTTAGGTTAGGTT
The DNA here is from genome assembly GCF_046742065.1 of Oratosquilla oratoria. Lineage (NCBI taxonomy): Eukaryota > Metazoa > Arthropoda > Malacostraca > Stomatopoda > Squillidae > Oratosquilla > Oratosquilla oratoria. Next base: position 4,876,072 of record NC_134809.1, read on the forward strand.
AGGTTAGATACGTTAGGTTAGATTAGGTTAGGTAAGTTAGGTTAGGGTAGGTTGGGTTAGGTTGGCTTAGGCTGGTTTAGGTTAGGTTGGATTGGTGTTAAATTGAATTAAGGTGAGTTAGGTTTGGTTAAATTAGATTAGGTTATTTTGTATCAATTTAGTTTGGGTTTGGTTGGATCAGATTATTTTAGGCTATTTTGGAATAGGATGGGTTAGGATGAGTTAGGTTGGACGGTATTAGGTTGAATTATGTTGGGTTAGGTTGTGTACTGGGTCAGGTAAGGTTAGGTAAGGTTAGGTTGGTTTAGGTAAGGTTAGGTTGGTTTAGGTAAGGTAAGGTTAGGATGGGTTAGGTAAGGTTAGGCTGGGCTAGGTAATGTTAGGTAAGGTTAGGTTGAGCTGGGCAGGATTGGGTTGAGTTGGATTGGGTTGGGTTGGGCAGGATTTTGTGTTAGATTCCTAGGATTAGGGTACATTAGGTTAGGAGAGGTTAGGTAAGTTTAGGTAAAGTTAGGTAAGGTTAGGTTGGGTTGGGATGAGTTGGGTTGTTTTGTGTTAGGTTCCTAGGATTAGGTTAGGAGTTAGCACATTTCTTATGGTTGGGACTCCTGCCACACTTCTTTGCTCATTTCCGTGTGACCCTTCGTCCACAGACACCCTCAACCCCGTCTCCTTCAACTTCTGTCTCAAGTTCTTTCCTTCGTCTTCGTGTCGCGCCTCAGAAGCCGAAAGGGTCACGTACAGGCGGTCCCAGAAACCTCGTTGTGCAACTTCGTCAGTAGATGAGTAATCGAAGACCCTTCAACAGGTTCTCCTCTTCGTCAGGTCGGGCACGAGGTGGTCGTGGTCCTCCTCCTCCTCCTCCTCCTCCTCCTCCTTCTTCTTCTTCTCTTCCTCCTCCTCTTCCTTCTTCGCCAGGAGACCCACGTGACTCTTACGTAGCACAGGAAGCACCAGACCATAACCAGTTCGATTTCGTCTACAGATGAATATGTCAAGTCATCACCGTCATAGAGTCCACTTCTACAACTAGCGTGACAGTCCTGTAACTTGTCACATCACTGCTACAAAATTTTGTTTTAATTTATTAATCTTCTATTTATTCTTTGTTTAATTATTATTATTATTATTATTATTATTATTATTATTATTATTATTATTATCATTATTATTAGTATTATTTTGCTCTCGAGTCTCTTCCATTTCTGCCATTTTTTTGGTTTTCAGTCACCAACATTAAAAATTTTCATACTTGTCCCTATCATTAAAACCCCCCATATATATATATATATATATATATATATATACATATATATATATATATATATATATATATATATGTGTATGTATGTATGTATGTATGTATGTATATGTGACAGACAATAATAATATTAATAAACAAAACAAAAATACAAATACAGGAGTGTTGCGTCTTCACTGACTGTGTATCCCTCTCGAACTCATTCCACCAATGTCATGCAAAGTGAACAAGAACATACATATCTTTCAACCGCATAAATCTAATTATGCGGTTGCGCTCCTACAGTTACTAAATTAGCTACTTTCACGAGCCTTTCTATCAGAATGGCCCGTTTGTTCAAGGTGAGAAGCCTATGCCATAGGGCACGTAGCTGGGGCCGGAGCCGTCACCTTTACCTTATGCGTTTAAGGGACTGTTGGGGCAGGTGACAGTCACTGCGGGGAATCGGAGAGAGCTGCGGGATTCGAACCCTTGAATGAGCGAATGCGAGACCAGCACGATTCCGTTTACGCCACCAGTCATTTAGCGTTGAGAAAAAAATCCGGAAATTTCTCGACACCACATAATGAAGCCAATGGGAAACGCGCGTGCGCGCGCGTGTGTGTGTGTGTGTGTGTGTGTGCGTGTTATATATATATATATATATATATATATATATATATATATATATATATATAATATATATATATAGTAATAACCAAGTAAATCAAGGTATTACACTAGGACCAAGTAAAAATAATAACAATGATAAGGATAAGAATAATAAGAATTACAGCAATAATAGTAATACCAATAATAATAATAACAATACTAATAATTTTCTGTCTATACAATATTATCATTATTAATAATAGTGATAACAATGATGATAATGATAATATTTCTATCTATATCTCAAAAAGCCTCTTGTTTCTCCTTTTAAAAATCACTTAGCTTCTTGTGGATGAAGAGCCATCCTTTCCTTCCGACCACTGCCTGGGCCGGAAGCAATGCAGCGAGACACAGCACCTCCACAGCAAATTGCACAGGTGAAATGCGTTTATTCCACCGTCCCCCCCACCCCACCCCTGCACCGAGGAATGTCAGTCCCCACAGGGGAAACTCACGGTCAAATCATTTTACATTCCAAGAACAACATGGGGAGCGGGGGAGGGGGAGCGGGAGACGAAAGGTGGGAGGGGAAGGGGGAGAGGGGAAGCGAGAGGGGGAAGGGGAAGAAGAGGGGGAGCGGGAGGGAGGTACGGGTAGGGAGATGGGGTAGGAAAAGGAGGGAGAGGGAAGGGGGAGGGGGAGGGGGAGAGGTGAAGGAGAAAGGGGGAGAGGGGGAGGGTAAGGGGGGAAGGAAGGGGTAGAGGTGAAGGAGAAAGGGAGAGAGGAGGAGGGGGAAAGGGAAAAGGGGGAAGGGGAAGAGGGGGATCGGGAGTAAGGTACGGAAAAGAAAGGGGGTAGGGAAAGGAGGGAGAGGGAAGGATGAAAGGAGGAGGGGGAAGGGAGGAGAGGGGGAAAGGGGGAGAGGGGAGGAGAAAGGGGGAGAAGGGGAGGGGGAAGGGGAAGGGGGGATCGGGAGAGTGGTACGGAAAGGAAGAGGGGGTAGGGAAAGGAGGAAGAGGGGGTAGGAAAAGGAGGGAGAGGGAAGGGGAAAAGGAGGAGGGGAGGGGGAGAGGGGGAGGGGAGAGGTGAAGGAGAAAGGGAGAGGGGGAAAGGGAAGAGGGGGATCGGGAGTGACGTACGGAAAGGAAGAGGGGGTAGGGAAAGGAGGGAGAGGGAAGGGGGAAAGGAGGGGGAAGCGGGGAGGGGGAAGGGGGAGAGGGGAAGGAGAGAGGAGGAGAGGGAGACGGGGAAGGGGAAGAAGGGGGATCAGGAGGGAGGTAGGGAAAGGGAGAGGGGGTAGGGGAGGGAGGGCAAGGGAAGGAGGAAAGGAGGAGGGGGGGAGGGTTATAGGGCGAAGGGGAGATGGGAATGAGAAGGGAGGGGGAGGGGGAGAAAAAGGAAGGAGGAAGAAGGATAGGGGAAAGGAGAAGTGGGAGAAGGGGAGGGGAAAGGGGAAGGAGAAAGGAGGAGAAAGGAGGGAGAGGGGAAGAGGGAGAGAGGAAGGAGAGAGGGGGAGGTGGAAGGGGAAGGGGGATAACGACCTTGTTGGTGAACGCAGCCTAAACTTTCTTATCTCCCTGTGCGGGTTCACTGACCACCTAAACGGCGGAGGCCCCGGCGCGGCGTCGTTCCTTGCGGAAGAACGAACGCTCTCAGCTGGCTCGTCCTCCACTCGGTCGCGCTGTTCTCTAAAATGTCTCTTGAAATAATTTTCTCATTTATGGTTTCGTTTTTATGATTATTTACTCGTGTTGTTGACTTTGTTATGTCTGTATATTTTTCTGTTATGGTAATACAAATTGCGTGCGGATTGGAGTTCAGTAGATATGTCTCTAATATAATACAGAAACAAAAGAGAGAAGAAGAAAGAGAGAGATAGACAGAGGGAGAGAGAGAGCGAGAGAGAGAGAGAAGGGGAGAGGGAGAGAGAGAGCGAGAGAGAGAGAGAAGGGAGAGAGAGAGTGAGAGAAAGGGAGAGAGAGTGAAAGGGAGGGAGGGAGAGAGAAAGGGAGGTAGAGAGAGAGAGAGAGAGAGAGAGAGAGAGAGAGAGAGAGAGAGAGAGAGAGAGAGAGAGAGAGAGGGGGGGTGGGAAGGAGGGAGGGGAGAGAGGGGATGGAGAGAGGGAAAGGAGAGAGGGAGGGGAGAGTGGGAGGGGAGAGAGACAGAGAGAGAAGCAGGAGAGAGAGGGAGGGGAGAGGGAGGAGAGACAGAGTGGAGAGAGAGAGAAAGAGGGGAGTCCACTAGTTGACATTCCAAGCTAGGTAATGTCGTATAATGATTTTTTTTTTTTTTTTTTTTTTTTTTTTTTGCATTTTTGTGTCCCCAAATCATCGTAACGTGTAAGGGGGGATGGGCTACTTGTCACACGCCATTACCCCTGTCACAGGTTCTGGTTTCTGACTATTTTTTTTTTTTTTTTTTTTTTTTTATTAAACTGAGCCTTTGAACACCATGTTTAATGAGAGTTTCAGAATGTGGAGGTATGAATTCCAAACGGGACAAAATATCACTTATTAGAATTTTTTTTGTTTGATTTTATTTCATTTAACATATTTACCTTTTGACGTATCTCAGACTATGAAACGCTAAGTTTATACATTGGCAATAAATAAATTAATAAATGTAAATAAAGGAAATAAAATAAGTAGGTAAGGCAAGCACAACAAGCAAAGCTGTGATTCACAACTCGACCATTAGTGACCACTCCTTGCCCTGGCAGTCCAAACACCCAAGGCAAAGGTGACAGCCTCGGTTGCAAATTACCGTCTCCTGGCGTAAGGTTTCTTTCATAGCCTACTAAACTCAATCCTAAAGGGGCATTCACACAGTCAAACGGTTTGTCAAACAAGTGTTTGAAGTGACGTTTGACCGTGTGAATGGGGTATTTGGTTGTCAAACACGTTTGACAAACATCACTTCAAACATTTGTTTGACAAACCGGGTTTGACAAACCGTTTGACCGTGTAAATTGCCCTTTTAAATCAGTAATCATTATCAGTGTTTTTACCTGTCAACGTGTTCTAAATTCTGGGTTCGAATCCCGCACTCCTCTTCGGTCCCCAGCAGTGAAAGTTACCTGCCTCAACGCAGCCCCTAAACCTCATAATGGGGCAAAGGTGACGGCTTCGGCCGCGGTCACTCAGCGTCTCCTGGGGTAAGCTCCTTACCTTCACCACCGTAAGGTTCATTCAGTCATTTCTTTCAACGTAATTTTCGCCCTAAAGTTTCCACACTTTCAAGACGGCTTCTCGGTAGAGCCACTTGATTCTGAGCAAGTGTATTCTTTCTATTGTTCCTCCTAAACTAGCAGTTTACAGGCCTTAAAATAACTAAACAAATGAATAAATGAACAAATAAATAAATTGAAAAATAACAATAGATAAATACTAACAAGTAAATAAAGACAAATAAATGAAATAGACAAGTAAATAAATAAATGGACAAATACACAGGCAAATAAATGAATAAAATTTGAACAAATAAATTAAAAGAAAATAACAAATAACTTACTGACAAATAAATAAATAGGTAAATAAATTAATCAGACAAGTAGATAAATAAATGGACAAATACACAGGCAAATAAATAAATAGAATTTGATCAACAAACAAATAAAT
>NC_134809.1:4886540-4896540 GCF_046742065.1 Oratosquilla oratoria
GTGTGTGTGTGTTATATGTTATATTACAGTTTGATCTTAGCCAAAAGGTCAAGAAGCGATTGTGTGTGTGTGTGTGTGTGTGTGTGTGTGTGTGTGTGTGTGTGTGTGTGCGTGTGTGTGCGTGTGATTCACCATGGTCTTGGATCACGTCTTGGACTCGTGATCGACAACTATCACCCTCCCGGATGAGAGCTCAAAGCTCATACATTGCCCGATCTATAGGTACACACCCACACACACACACCCACACACCCACACACACACACACACACACACAATTCAATGTAGACAGAAACGGAGGCAAAAGATAATAACACCAAGTACTTCTCACTTAACCCCATTTTTCTTTTATCTTTTTTTATTTCGATTAAAAAAAATCGAGAACAAGGCAATCGACCAATACCCCCGGATATAGACGTAATAGTGTGTCAGAAACGGCCCTAACAACGCGTCGGAAATAGCTCTATTCTGTGGGCGTAGATCGCAAATGGGATATGGTAGGGGGGGGCACATGTGTCTCTCTCTCTCTCTCTCTCTCTCTCTCTCTCTCTCTCTCTCTCTCTCTGATCATCGAGAATCAATAGACGTCTGTCGTCCCAAATTAGGCTTGTACAGGTGGTGAGAACTCAACAGATGGCTCCCGAGGGCGCTATTCTCGGGACGCCAACAGACGGTTAACTATAGCCAGATGGAGCCCTCCCCCCCCACAGGTGAGAGAAGTTTGCAGGGGTAGCGTGGTAATGGGTGGTATAGTCGTGCTGAGTCTTGGAAGTTACTTGGAGAGGTCTTTGTTTAGTAGTGGACTAATACCTTCGCCCTTGTCTTTCCCGATCTCTATTCCCGGTACTTACCTGGATTTGTCAATGACCTGGGGTCACGTCGTTAAAAAAAAAAAAAAAAAAAAAAAAAAAAAAAAAATAAAGTTCAACATCCTAAAAGATATCATGTGACCTCGTTTTTGATCAAATTTTTCCTGTAAACACGGAGAAGAAGGAGGAACAAGGATGAAGGAAGTACACTGCTGTGACAAGAACTACCAGTCTTTCTCTCTCTCTCTCTCTCTCTCTCCCCTGGGGAGACCTCAGAGGTCATATGCATTCCGATCAATAGTTAATTCTATGACTTCTAACAAAACACATGTTCATCCTTTCGCCCAAGGGAAACAGTAACGTCTTGTAGCGTTACGATACTTTTCAAGCCATGAACGGTGCTTCGGTTTCAGGCTTGTAGCGTGGCAGGTGATGACGCTAGCCACTACAACAGAAAGCAGTTTGCGTGTGTGTGTGTGTGTGTGTGTGTGTGTGTGTGTGTGTGTGTGTGTGTGTGTGTGTGTGTGTGTGTGTGTGTGTGTGTGTGTGTGTGTGTGTGTGTGTGTGTGTGTGTGTGTATGTGTGTGTATGTGTGTGTGTATGTGTGTGTGTGTGTGTATGTGATTCACTATGGTCTTGGAGCACGTGTTGGATTCGTGATCGACAGCTATTTCCCTTCGGAAGAGAGGTCAAAGCTCAATTATAACCGGTCTATGGGTAATGATGTGACCTTACACGCACACACACCCCCAACTCTCCCCCACGAGACTTGGAGTAACGACTCGCAGCGCAGCGATACTGAAATTAGTTCAGCCCTGGGCGAGATTCAAACCCGGACCGGCGTGGTGGCGACACGGAACTCTACCACTGTGTGTGTGTGTGTGTGTGTGTGTGTGTGTGTGTGTGTGTGTGTGTGTGTGTGTGTGTGTGTGTGTGTGTGTGTGTGTGTGTGTGTGTGTGTGTGTGTGTGTGTGTGTGTGTGTGTGTGTGTGTGTGTGTGTACGTGTTTAAGTAGAGGTCCCGACCTCGCCCCACCACCTTGAACCAGGCACCACGGACCGCGACCCAATCTTGCGTCATCCCTCAGCTGTTGTTCGATTGGTCCTTCCTCTCGGCCAGGAGGGCCCTCTTCCCTCTCCCACTCCCCCTCCCACCTCGTACCCCCTCCCCCTTCCTCTCCCCCTCCTCCTCCCACCTTTCCCCCTCTCCTCTTTATACCTTTGTGTGGCTCCAATGGTGAAATATGTAAATTCATTTTCAATCTAATCCGTGACATTTAGAAAACGTGGTGTAGAATCTGTAGAATAGAACTTTGTATGAAAATTAATATTTCATTAAATTGTGTATAAAAATCTGTGGTCCCAATTATCTCTAAAACATCAAAATCCCCTACTAAAAATCCCCAAATTCCTCCCTTGAATTCCAAAATACCTCCCAAAAATCCCCCAATCCCTCTCTTAAACCCCAAATTTTCTCCTAAAAATCCCCAAATCCCTCCCTTAAACCCCAAAATACCTCAAATAAATCGCAGAACCCCTCTCTTAAACCTCAAAATCCCTCCAAAAATCCCCATATCATTCTCTTAAACCCCAGAATACTTAAAAAAAAATCCCTCCAAAAATCTCCAACTCCCTCCCTAAAATTGAACCCACCTAGTCAGAAACACTGCCCATACCAAGCCGTCTCCGTGGGAGTTCTACGAAGACGACGAGTTAAGCGGCATTGTTCGTCTGGCACAGCATAAGGCTATGTTATCATGGTTGACATTATAATTCTTTCTTTTTAAATATATTCACAAAATATAACTTCCTTGATTAGAGATTATTAAGAAATTCTTAGAGGTTTTAATCACAAGCTCTAGACATCTTGAATGTCGACTTTCATGGGATTTATTTAAATAATTTTATTTATATTTTCTTCCATCAAGTTGAGCTGGGTATACAATATCACACACGCACGCACACACACGCACACACACACACACACACACACACACACACACACACACACACACATATATATATATATATATATATATATATATATATATTCGACTCATTCTATATATATTGCGCCAGGCAATTTCATTCAGTGAATGGATCCCGCCCCCTTAAGACGTCCATACATGACTGTGAACCACTAAACGATTTACTCAGGCATGTTATTTGAAAACAAAATTAAATAAATGAATAAACAAATAAATAAAACGAAATATGGAATAAAACAAACAAAAACAAAGAAATAGAGATACAATGATAAATAAATTAGAATAAAACTTGAATGCAATATACAAATAAAAGTACATTTGCTGCAAGCACACAACGTGCATCCTCACATGATATAAACGGTGACGTTACAAATGTTATACAAGAACACAATCCTGCGGTGACCGCAGTCATGCAAGAACTTTCGAAAAAGGTCAATGACTGAACATGACGGGGAGGGGGAGGGGGAGGGGAGGGAGGGGAAGGGAAGGAAAGGGAAGGGAAGAGAAGGGGAAGGTAAGGGGAAGGGGAAGGGAAGAAGAAAGGGAAGGGAAGGGGAAGGGGAAGGGGAAGGGAAGGGGAAGGGAAAAGGAAGGGAAGGGGATGGGATGGGAAGGGGAAGGGGAGGGGGAAGGGAAGAGGAAAGGAAGGGAAATGAAAGGAGGGGAAGGGGAAGGGAGGTGAAGAGAAGGCAAGAGCAAGCATAAGGTAAAAACAAGGGAGGGGAAGAGAAGGCAAGAGCAAGCCTAAGGTAAAAACAAGGGAGGGGAAGGGAAAGGAAGGTTTAGGAAAAGAAGGGAAGGGAAAGGAAGGAAAAGGAAAGGAGGGGGAGAAGAAGGGAGGGGGAAGGGAAAGCAGGGGCAAGTTTAAGGTCAAGATAAGGGAGAGGGCAGGAATGGTAAGGGAAGGAAAGGAAATGAGGCAAATGGGAAAGGAAGGGAAATGGAGGGAAAGAAAAGGAATGGAAACAAAGGGAAGGCAAGGCTAGGGCAGGGCAAGGAAAAACCTAGGGCACTTCTGAGGTAAAGGTAAGGGAAAGGAAAGGTTAAGGGAAGGAAAGGGAAGGAAAGGGAAGGCAAGGGAAGAAAAGGTAAGGAAAGGGAATAAAAGGTATGGAAAGGAAAGGAAAGGAAAGGGAAGGAAGGGACGGGAAAAAGAAGGAAAGGAAGGGAAACAAGGGATGAGAAATAAACGGATAGGAAGAACGGAACCAAGGACAAGGGCAAATGGAAGGCAAATGGAAGGCAAGTGGAGGGCAAGTGGAAGGCAAGAGAAAAGCCATGGCTGGGGCGAAGGAGTCCTTGCGGGTGGAAACGAAGGCAAGGTAGGACTCTTGCCAGACAAGACTCCTTCGTCCACTGCAGGATGTCGAGAGGTCTCCTGCGCAGGAGCGCCCTTATTCCTCGATCACGCCCAGAACTCGTGGCATCGATTGGCTCCTCTTCCTCCTCCTCCTCACTCCTTCAGTATAAAGGTTCCTTACCCGGTCATGGATAATGATGTGGACTCGGTCTCCTGTCGCGAGCTCCCCCTATCAGGAGGCTAGGACGGTGACCCTTACAGAGGACGTTGTAGCGTGGAATTTAATGAGCAATGATCTTGGTCCAACTCGATGGTGGCAGGGTTTGAAGTATTATAAACCCGGCCTCCGCCGCAAGTAGTGACGCTCTAAAATGAAGATTTATTACCTCAGTAATTAACGATATTTTGACAAAAAATACACACACACATATAATATATATATATATATATATATATATATATGTATATATATATATATATATGATATATATATATGTATATATATATATAATATATATATATATATATATATATATATATATGTATATATCGTAAGTATATACACACATTGGGATGCTCGCTGGCCGAGTGGATTATTAATCCACTCAGCCAGCGAGCATCCCAATGTGTGTATATACTTACGATATATATATATATATATATTTAAGATTATTTCAGACAAATGAGAGAGAATGTGGGTGGGGAAGGGCAAACGAAGATGTGTTAGGAAAAGAGTTTAATGTCCTAACGTTGCGACCAACTTGGTCTTCTTCAGAGGACTACAGCATTACAGACGGATCACAATTCTTATATTCGTAGTGAGAGGGAACCCGCCAAGGTATGAGCGTCATGTTTTCCCTTTGGCTAACGATTTAATTATTAGGACACTTGCTGCTTTCGAGAGGCATTTAAATCCGTCTCTGTCGTTGTTGTTCTTGTTGGCGGCGATATGTGCAGCTTCCACAGTTTTTCTCATTTTCTTCTCAAATCCCTCGTGTAGAATTTCTGCGTTGTTCCAATCAGGTAGATGTCCACATTTGTCCAGGTGACGAACCAGGGAGTTAGATGTTCTATGAGCCCTGAGATCGTTTTTGTGCTCATTCAAGCGTTTATTGAACCCTCGACCTGACTCACCGAAATAAGATGATGGACAACCGTTGCATGGAATACGGTAAATGACACTGAGATTATTACGCATATTATTATGTTTCTTAAATATTTTTCCTATTTTATTGGAAGATATTTTTGCTATATTTATTCCACCTTTTAACAAATAATCATCAATAGCTATGGTGTTTATAGAATTAGGGACAGAAATAAAATGAGACTTATCCTTTCCCGGGGTCCGGACGTTTGAGCCATCGTAGATCTTCTTGGCTTTCCTCGTTGTCCTGGTGATCAAACCTCCGGGGTATTTCAGCTTCCTAAAGGTATTCTTGATGTAAGTAAGTTCATCCTCTAGGAATCCTGTGAAACGTTACAGGACAAGTTGGACGAAATCAGCGATGGTAAGAGAAAGGTAACCTTACCCTTCTGGCTGGTAAGTAGATTAAATAAGGATTATGTTGTACTAGAACAAAAACTTAAACGTAGGCTACTTTGGTTATGTAATAACAGTGATTGGAACAAATTGGAAAGGAATGACTTTGTGACCAACCTTTCAGACAGACAGCTATCTAAAGACGAGAAATTGGTACTGTCTCTGGGACTTAAATTTGATATAGGAGGAAAAGGTAAGGACTACAAGAGAAATGTGAACAATAATTATAAATGGTCTGAGAACGAAGTTGATAAAGGTTTCACCCAAGGGGTAATAACATGTTACCAAGCCTTGGCCGATTGTAATCGTTTTGTTATTCCCAAAAGATTTAGAGAAGTCCTTCAGACTTTGAGTAATGATAATGACATTATTATCACCCACGCCGACAAAGGCGGCGGAGTAATTATTTTAAATAAAATTGACTATCTGGACAAAATGTCCGATCTTTTGAATGATGAATCAACATACGAAAGACAACCGGCCGGCAACGCTGATATAGAATCAGCAAGATTTAACACAGAAGCGAGAAAAATCCTACGTAAATCAACCAGGGGAAAAAAGTTGTTAGGATTACTAGAAGAAGCTCCAAAACCCCCGTTAATGCACGGTCTACCTAAAGTACATAAGGTAAATATCCCCATGAGGCCCATAACTTCAGGGATTGGTAGCGCTCCGCACAGGCTAGCGAAATGTCTGGCAAAACCCCTTTCCAACGTCATCGGTTCCATCAGCGGGGCCCATTTAAGAAATTCTTCCGACCTGATCCAGAGACTTAAAGATCTAAGTGTAAGTGATAAAAAGTTGGCAAGCTTCGATATAACAGCGTTATTCACAAATGTTTCTATTTTTGATGCCCTAGAAGCAGTGAAGAAAGTAACAACAGATATCGATGATGATATCCTTCCTGTCCCAAGATCTGATTATATAAAACTTATTTCCATGTGTGTCAAATTTGGATATTTTATGTTTAACAACATTGAATTTAAACAGATTAGAGGTCTCGCAATGGGGAGTCCATTATCTGCTGTCATGGCATGTTTATTCATGGAAGTATTAGAAATGGACAAATACATCAACATCATGGGAAGAGGTACCACTTGGTTAAGGTACGTGGATGACATAATCGTGGTGATGCCAAAAAGAACTAATATAGAAAATAAGTTGAGAAGACTCAACGCTGTGAATAAAGACATCCAATTCACAGTTGAACTAGAAAAAGAGTGTAATTTACCATTTTTAGACACGTTGATACACAGAGGTTCTCAACAGGTAAGTTTCTCGGTGTACAGGAAACCCACCAATAGGGACGACTTTGTCCATTATTTTTCAGCACACAGCAGACGTGTTAAAACGGGTGTTCTAATAGGTTTCTTTCTCAGAGCTTTTCGTATCTGCAGTGAAGAATTCCTAGAGGATGAACTTACTTACATCAAGAATACCTTTAGGAAGCTGAAATACCCCGGAGGTTTGATCACCAGGACAACGAGGAAAGCCAAGAAGATCTACGATGGCTCAAACGTCCGGACCCCGGGAAAGGATAAGTCTCATTTTATTTCTGTCCCTAATTCTATAAACACCATAGCTATTGATGATTATTTGTTAAAAGGTGGAATAAATATAGCAAAAATATCTTCCAATAAAATAGGAAAAATATTTAAGAAACATAATAATATGCGTAATAATCTCAGTGTCATTTACCGTATTCCATGCAACGGTTGTCCATCATCTTATTTCGGTGAGTCAGGTCGAGGGTTCAATAAACGCTTGAATGAGCACAAAAACGATCTCAGGGCTCATAGAACATCTAACTCCCTGGTTCGTCACCTGGACAAATGTGGACATCTACCTGATTGGAACAACGCAGAAATTCTACACGAGGGATTTGAGAAGAAAATGAGAAAAACTGTGGAAGCTGCACATATCGCCGCCAACAAGAACAACAACGACAGAGACGGATTTAAATGCCTCTCGAAAGCAGCAAGTGTCCTAATAATTAAATCGTTAGCCAAAGGGAAAACATGACGCTCATACCTTGGCGGGTTCCCTCTCACTACGAATATAAGAATTGTGATCCGTCTGTAATGCTGTAGTCCTCTGAAGAAGACCAAGTTGGTCGCAACGTTAGGACATTAAACTCTTTTCCTAACACATCTTCGTTTGCCCTTCCCCACCCACATTCTCTCTCATATATATATATATATATATATGTATATATATATATATATATATGTATATATATATATATATATATTCATATCTATCTATCTATATATATATATATATGTATATATATGTATATATTATATGTGTGTGTGTATTTTTTGTCAAAATATCGTTAATTACTGAGGTAATAAATCTTCATTTTTAAATACAGGGAATTACTAGGGGGTAATGACTTGGAATGTTGATACCAGGTTTGGCTATTCAGTTCATTTACTGGGGGTGACTGTGGATGCTTCCTGTCTAGCGCCGAACCATTTTACTCAGGTTAAAGAGATCACCATGGCGATGGAGTTTAATTTATTTATTTTATCTATTTATTTATTTGTTTTTCTAATTCGCTCGGACCTCAGCCTTATTGGTGGTCCGGAACTGTTCGAACGCAGGATAGACGGTGACCACGATATGCCACCACTGCATTGAAGATATCCAGAGGAAGCTCTTGTATCACACACACAGTGACGTCACAAGTGACCTCAATTCCGAGGCGAGCAGCGGTCGGTGGCCATTACTCAGAGTGCCTTTCCTAACCTCTGCACCCCGGCCAGTATTCGAACAGACACCGAAATCCCTATGAGGTTACCAGACGCGCGCTCTACCAACCGAGCCACAAGGGCCCCTCCTCATCCCAATTGTGACGGACTTTACAGATTGTATGCAAGTTAACGCCAGGCGATTTTATTCAGCTTTGTGGCGACGGCATAGTAATGAAAGGGCCAAAAGAGATATTTTCATTTCCATCACGATTTTTTTTAAATTATTTATGATAATGGAGTGTCCATTCCCACGACCATTCACTCTTCCTCTTGCATTTATATCAACATGTAATCCAGCGAAGGGCCTTCTGACATGAGCCACCACTGTCACGCATAACACTACTAAAGTACGCGAAGCTTTCCAAAACCTATCCTCTTCACGTGCATAGACAGACTACAATGAATCCTCCTGGAAGCTTCCAAACCTTGGTCTTGGTCCAGGAGACCTGGAATTCCAGGGATTGGGCCTTTGAAGGTGCCTATGGTGAACATGTTGGCCTCAGACTGATTTTTTTTTTTTTTTTTTAAGATGAATTTTTGTCTTTCATGTGTCGGTTGTACACACTAAGGCGCAATTAGTATTTTAGTATTAGTAATTTCTTGATATTTTCTTTTCATCATAGTATTTTCCATAATGGTATTTCTTTCCAGGTCGATTTTGTTGCGTGTGGTGTGTAGTATGTGATTGTCTCAGGTTAAAGGAATAAATGAACAAATAAATACACAAATGAATAAATAAATGAAATACATGAATAAGTGAAATAGATAAAATTTGATAAAATAAGATAAAAATAAAACAAAATAAATAGAAGAAATAAACTGTAGACATATATGGTCCATGTTATACGAAAATTGTACAAACATATTTTTCACAGTTAAGAGTATTTAGTACCTTTTTACATACAACAGTTTCCTTGTAATAAAGCAAGTGTGTCAACACAGTCATGTTAATGTCACAACAACGAATATTTACAGAATTATTATTATTTACCCCAATTCTGGGTCGCGGAGCCTAGCATTGTTCAAATACAATTAGCTCCTAGGTGCGTTCCTAAGTGCGTTCCGCTTTAGTTTGTCCGCGGTTAGCACTCCCAAACTATTTAAGCAATATAGGTGCCGGTATAGTATGTGGCCTACCTTTTGGATGTGGACTTCGAAATTTTTCTTTGGTATAGTATGTGGCCTACCGGACTTTTATTTCGGTATGAACCTGTCTCTTAAGCTTTAATAGTTTGGGAGCGCTAACCTCGACCAAACTAAAGCGGAACGCACCGAGGAACGCATATAGGAACGCACCAAGGAACGTGCCCAGCTCTGATAATTACTACCACCACCAACAACATCACTTCAATTTGCACAAACACCACCACCACCGCTGCTATTACCACCAGTATCATCAGTATTATCACTGGTGATACTACTATTACCAATACTAATACCTCTACCACAACTATTATTACCTACACAATTACCGCTACACCCTTTACCAATACTACTACCACAACTACTAATACCAATACCTTTACTACAATTACCATTATCAATACCACTACCATCCCTACCATCACCAATACCACAACCACCACTCAGGCAACCTCCACAACCACC
>NC_134809.1:4901540-4904040 GCF_046742065.1 Oratosquilla oratoria
TTTTCTTAATTCTTGCGCGTTTTTTCACCCCCCACTTCCTACTTTTACCAAATGCGTTTCTTAATTACTTTCTCCTAGCCTTCGTTCTGATTTCTCATCGTTTTTTTTTTATTCTTTCTATTTGGCCCTTTTATCCTTTGTATCATGCTTCCTTTTTACTCCTTTTCTTTGTCTCTCCTTTGTTTCTTTCTGTTGGCTATATCCTTTTTTTTTTTTTTTTTTATCAAACGCTCGCTCTGCCCATGACTTCCATACCTCATGACTGTCCCTCTTCTACGTTGCAAGACTCGTAGTAATGGATTTAAATTGGACAATTTTAGGTTTAAGAAGGAAGTAAGCAAAATCTGGTTTATCAACAGAATGGTTAGCGAATGGAATAGACTCCATGTAGTGAGCACTGAAACAATTGTCTGGTTTAAGAGCTGATTAAATATATCTATAGACAGGGATGACAGGTAGTAAAGGACATGGAACTGCTCAGTGTAGGCTTAATGGTCTCTTGCAGTCTTCTCCATTCTTTTTCTTATGTTCTGTACACTCAATTCTTTTTTTTTTTCTTTTTCCACTTCTCTCCCTCCCTCCTTCCCTTCCTCAATTTTTTCTTCCTTCTTACCTTTCTTCACGTCACTCAACACGTCTGCTTGCTTGTCCACTTGCCTAAATGTCTGCCTCTCTGCTTGCCTTTGTAACTGGCTGGCTCTCTCTCTCTGTCTCTCTCTCTCTCTCTCTCTCTCTCTCTCTCTCTCTCTCTCTCTCTCTCTCTCTCTCTCTCTCCTCTCTCTCTCTTTGATTATGAATAACCTCTGATCTGTTAATTAAAATAATTCAGCCCAATGGCACACTTTTGCATGCTTATTCTGTCTAACTCCTGATAATTCTTTTAGTAATGAGGGAGAATATGTTCATACGATATTCAGTCACTTAAAAACATATACGTACATACATATATACATATATATATATATATATATATATATATATATATATATACATATATATATATATATATATATATATATATATCAGTTCAAAATTAATTACAGCCTTTAAATGTCATTGATACTCAATGAAGATCAAACAATTATATAAATCAATTTCATCTCAAACTGAAAAGATCGCTCCCAGCGACGTCTGCTTGGCCAAAATATCTTGGTCACAGCCAACCGCCTTCTGGCGTATGCCTCTACCCCAATACACACACACGCACACACACACACACACACACACACACACACACACACACACACACACACACACACACACACACACACACACACACGCTTTGGTCCAGAAAATAGCAAAGTCGACTCAAAAGCACGAGAGATGAAATAAAGAAATAAATAAATAAATGAATAGATACATGAATAATAATAATAAATGAAAATAAATGAATAAATAACAATAAATAAATAAACCCTGACCAATCATTTCACTCCAACGAAAATGTCTGGACTGGCGACCAATCCACCTGACGTCATCAAACTTGATCTTCCTATTCTGGCTAACGCTGAGAAATTTCATTCGATTTTAAAGAAACCATTCCAGAAAGGGATTAGGTTCCCATTTCTAAACCTTTCGCCGATCCTGGCGAAAGCATTCTACCATTAAAAAGTAGATTATCTACTTTTCTACTTGGGTTTATCTGTCTTATCTACGAAATCTATTGATAGAGAGAGAGAGCGGTTCGAGTCCTGTTTGGCAGAAAGCGAGTTCGTTGTATTCCCTATTTGCAAAACCTTTCCGTGAGTTGTCACCGTACTAGGCACCACTGAGAGAGGTAGTTCATGACGCTAAATCGAACCAGAAAGCGTTCGCCAGTATTGGCGTAATAAATTATTTTAAAAAAAATACGGTCCTTAAAACCTTATCACACTGGGCTATTTTTCCTCCGACTGTCGGAGCAGATTTACAGCCAGCAGCTTCCGGGAAGGAATCTGATTATATGCTGGAGGAAAATTTTCCTCCGGCATTTCAAACGACTTTCTATGTAATCTTGTTGAGTAGATCAAATATTTTGTCATCGTGATTTTACGACGGAAAAAGTCCTGGGGGTGGGCGCTACCGCCGATTAATCGGAGGTTGGAGGAAAAATAGCCCAGTGTGATAACCCCTTTAGACACTTCGCCAACTTGTCTAACAGATCACTCAATGAGTGAGGGAACAGGTTGAGGGGACAGGGTGAGGGGACAGGGTGAGGGGACAGGGGAGAGGGTGAGGGGACAGGGTGAGTGGAGACAGGGTGAAGGAGACAGGGTAAAGGAGACAGGATGATGGAGACAGGGTGAGGGGAGAGGGTGATGAGAGAGGGTGAGGGGAGAGGGTGAGGGAACAGGGTGAGAGGGGAAGGTGAGGTGGTCAGGGTGAGGGGGTCAGGATGAGACAGGGTGATTGGGAAAGGATGAGATGAAAAGGTGAGGGGAGAGGATGAGGGGAGAGAAACAGGTGCAAGGGAGATAGGGAGAAAAGAGAGGAGGGAAAAGAAGAGGGGACAAGAAAAAAG
>NC_134809.1:4909040-4916540 GCF_046742065.1 Oratosquilla oratoria
AAACTCATTCATAGATTTTTCTCTTCGTCTTTGTCCGTCGCAGTTGCTCTATCGAAACGCCGCGCAATTCCCTTCCGATAACGGAGCGCGCGCCGCGCCATGTGTCCCGTCCCACGCGGACCCGCCAGCTCGCCGGAAAGAGGTTAACGTCGGGACAGAAGCGCTGGTGAACTGATGGAAACAATGATAATGATGATGATGCTGGTTATGGTGGTGATGGTGGCGGTTATTGTGATGATGTTGATGATGATTATGGTGGTGGTGATGGTGATGGTTATAGTGGTGGTGGTGATAGTGATGATGATGATGATGATGATGATGATGATGATGATGATGATGATGATGATGATGATGATGATGATGATGATGATGATGATGATGGTGGTGGTGATAGTGGTGGTGATGGTGATGATAATAAATTGATGGTGATTGTGGTGATGGCGGTGATGGTGGTGATGATGACGACGACGACGACGATGATGATGATGATGATGATGATGATGATGACGACGAAGACAACAACAACAACAACAACAACAACAACAACCGAGGTTCCCACGGTGGGTTAGGTGTGCGACCTTTTCGTCATCAACATAACCAGCGCTTCTATCACTGGGGGACAAAATCGCACCGAAGAGGCGTAATAAGATGTGGTAAAGGAGAGAGTTAAGACCCCAGTAAGTAGCCAAGTAACTCTGATCCGTAGAGGTGTCTTTACATTAATATTTGTTATTTTTCCTTTAGGATTCTCGATATTGATAGCATATGTTTACATATCTTCAAAAAGAGTTCACCGTTTTTAGTCATGACCAACAGCTTTTGTGAACCCAAAATAGTCAAGCGTTTTCGTCAAGTCTATGAAGAGGTCCTCACTCTGAAGCAGAATCAACATAGGATCTGTTAACCTAACCTAACCTATCCATACCAAAACAAGCCATGCCTAACCTAGCCATGCCTAAACAAGCCATGCCTAACCTAGCCATGCCTAACCTAGCATAGCCTAACGTAGCCATGCCAAATCCAGCCTAGCCTAACCTAATCTAGCCATGCCTAAACTGACCATACCTAACTTAGCTATGCCTAACTTAGCCTAGCTAACCTAACGTAGCCATACCTAACTTAGTCTAGCCTAACCTAACCTAGCCATGCCAAATGTAGCCTAGCCTAACCTAACATAGTCATGCCTAAACTGACCATGCCTAACTTAGCCATGTCTAACCTAGCCTAGCCTAACTTAGCCTAGCCTAACCTAACCTAGGCATGCCTAACCTAGCCTAGCCTAACTTAGCCTAGCCATGCTTAACCTAGCCATGCCTAACGTAGTCATACCTAACCTAGCCATGCCTAACCTAGCCTAGCCTAACTTAGCCAAGCCTAACCTGACCTAGCCATGCCTAACGTAGCCATGCCTAACTTAGCTAGCCAAACCTAACCTAGCCATGCCTAACGTAGTCATGCCTAACCTAGCCATGTAGCCATGCTTAACCTAGCCTAACCTAATCTAACCTAACATAACTTAGCCTACCCTAACCTAGCCATGCCTAATCTAGCCATGTAGCCATACTTAACCTAGCCTAATCTAATATAGCCTAACCTAACCTAGCCTGACCTAATATAGCCTAACCTAACTTAGTCTAACCTAACTTAGCCTTGCCTAACCTAACCTTTTTCTACGATGACGTCCATTATATCTTCTATTACGTGTAATTACAGACAAGGTTCTCATAACAAACCCCCACTCCCTATTTTGTCTACACCACATCCCCCCTAACATAATAAAGTCGTCTGTGAATCCCCACAATAAACATATTTCGTTGTCGTATTAAACATATTGAATAAACACTGTGTCTGAACATTTATCTTAGTACTTTCCTTGTCACTGGGAGTTAATATATATGTATATGTATATATATATATATATATATATATATATATATATATACATATATATACATATATATATATATACATATATATATATATATATATATATATATATATATATATATATATATATAAATGTACAACACTAAATGGGTTCCAGTGATTAGAGTTACATATATATCTATATATATATATATATTATATATATGTATATGTATATATATATATATATATATATATATATATAATATATATATATATTAGTAAAGGGGGGGAGCAGGTAACTCCACGTGTATAATATATATATATATATATATATATATATATATTTTTTTTTTTTTTTTTTTGGGGGGGGGGCACCTATCATTATGTGTTACCCTTCTTTATCCAATGTCCCGCCTGACGATTACATTCAGCTCGTTACGTGGTTAAACCATAGACAGACACACAATATTGCGTCCGCAGGCAAGGAGGTCCCGTATCTATGGCAACGTGAATGCGTGCTTGTCTGGGAAAGGTAGAAAGGAGGCGGAGTCTAGTAGTAGGGGGCGGAGCCTATCACTGACATGTCCAAATAAGGCAATCCTGGAAGGTTAACAAGTAGGTCACCAGGGTTGGTAATGGAATTACCTTTTCTTCATGAGAGTGGCAGGGTGGAGGGAGGATGGAGGGAGTGATGAGGAGGAGGATTTGAGGAGGGGGTGGGAGGGGATGGGTGAGGTAGAGGTATGGAAGGAAGGAGGGAGGGGAGAGGGAGGGAGGAGGAGAGGGAGGGAGGGAGTGGGCTGAGGAAAGAAAGGAGAATTGTTGCATCAGCCAGTCAAGCTTTGGACCAACATGGCCGCCGTTTCTGGAGCGACGAGGACATTTTCCCACCGCCACAAGGACAGTTGTTCCCATCAAGACCTCACCTGTCCACCCTAATTCGGAAGTGACATAATAAAGTTGTTAGATTTTTACTTAAATTCGAGGACTCCGTCGTGTAGCGCGTCTCGGATAAGCCATTTTGTGATTAAAAGTCACTGTGTACGATACGATCAGATGTCCATGTTAAGTCAGGGTGTATACATGTACACAAAACACACACACACACACACACACACACACACACACACACACATATATATATATATATATATATATATGTGTGTGTGTGTGTGTGTGTGTGTGTGTGTGTGTAATATATATATATATATATATATATATATATATATATATATATATGTGTGTGTGTGTGTGTGTGTGTGTGTGTGTGTGTGTGTGTGTACACATTGCATATATACACGAAGCTATTATATCCTTCACATCCACAAAATATTTACATTACGAACGTTCCCAGTATATTTTTTACATGTAGCATAATCTATTTACATCCATGTCAATGTTACACCCGCGAGGAATGGATGGCCTACATATCGTTCACGGTTTCATGAATGCATCATTCACTTTTGAGAATATAAGCAATGCTGACAAAACATAAAGCGTAAGCTGATCTGTTTGAAAATCATGAACATTTGATCGTTACCAAAGAGAATAAACAGAAAAATGAATTCTAAACATTTGAATGATATTGAACATGTTTGAAACAGAACTGGCCGACTTGTGTCCCATAAATAATTGTATAAAAGAAGACAAAGAAGACGAAGAAGAAAAATAAGAAGAAAACGAAGGAGAAGAAGACGAAGAGGACGAAGAAGAAAACAAAGAAGAAAACGAAGAAGAAAAAGACGAAGACGAACAAGACGAAGAAGAATAAGAATACAAATAAGAATAAGAAAAAGAAGAAGACGTAATCCGATTATCTAAAAAAATAATCATGCTATGTGGTCACAAATCCATACTGCATAAAATATTTAAATTTTGATTCCTTCACCAATAGTGAAACAGGAAGTGTCAATCTCCGTAGACTTACATCGAGTTTGGTTCGATTCTTTGATTTTATTTTTTGTTTCGTTTTTTCTCACAAATTATAAAACAAAACATAAACATTATTACCCATTTCATAGAAAAATCTGGTTCGATGTTTGCAGTAACTGCAGAGACTTAAATATTATGTTCTACTTAGATAACCTAATTTTTGCCTTTGAAGATATCCAATATACATCTAATATTCAATACATTATAGTACACTATTCACAATGTTTTACCACAAGCTATTGAATAGTTTTACCGGTTCTCTGATATATTTCATATTTTTAATAGAATATATAAATGAACGAGAAAATAGAATATATATATATATATATATATATATATATATATATATATACATATATATATATATATATATATATAAACAAATAGAATAAATGATATATATTCTCTCACTATATAACACCATTCCGACTACAGCCATCAAACCGTATTGCCATAGGACAGTCTCACTATATGATATATAAAATATTTAAAAACTATCTTCATAGTACGTTCTCATTTACATTCATATACCAAGGGCTTTTTCCCCCTTACAATGGAGGCAGCCAAAATCAAAAGGCATAATTCCACTCCCACCCATTTCATCCTCACCCATTCCACTCCCATTTACCCCTCTCCCTCCCTCCCTCCCTCTTATCTTGGCTCCTCCTGGATGACGGGTCATCCCTACATCTCGCCCACTGCCTTGGGTCAGAAGCAATGTAGCAAGACACAGCAAGGTCGCTTCATTTAATCGGCGGCCCCCCCCCCATCTCTGTCCATTGTAATTTCGGGGAAGGGGGGAGGGGGAATTATAGCCCCCAATTTCTATTTTCTATATATCTAATTAGATTTATAGTCTCTATATTGAACCCTATAATAATCTGTTATACATAATGCTATCAGAGGTCTAAAACATCTCATTTTATATTCCATAATTAATTCAATTTTTTTTATGTATATATTCGAGACAAAAAACATCTATCAAGATTCTCACATCAGGACACTGAATCACAAATATATATATATATATATATATATATATATATATATATATATATATATATATGTACAAGCATTATCTGTCCTACCCAGCAAAACTAGATTCTGTATTTAAACAAATAATTCCATTGTGTGGAGATAGATAAATCATACGTACCCTAAATAGATAAATAAATAAATAAAATTCCGGGACTGAGCTGTCTATCCTCGGTTTGTTCGAGTCTGGCAAATTCTTGTAGGGATTACTTGTGACGTCACTATGGTCCTGGACGGTTGGTGACGTCAGAGCACGTCATCAGTCGGCTGTGATGTTAACAGTGGCAATAAAAACTAAACATTGCAATGAGCTAGGTTGCCACGGTCTACAAAATTTCAAGCTCGTAGAAGATATGACGTCATTCTTAGCTTCATAGTTGAGTGACGTTACAGAAACGTCATAACCTCTTTCTGTACTGGTGTGACGTCACTTGTCTACAAGAAAAGAAGAGGATACCAAACTCGATCATCAAGGTAAAAAAATAAATAAATGAAACAAATAATAATAATAATAATAATAATAATAATAATAATAATAATAATAATAATAATAATAATAATAATAATAATAATAATAATAATAAATAATTAAATAAAAACACGTTCCCCGATGACTGCCACTCACCCTGGCTGTCCTAACATGAAGAAAAGCCAACACTAAGCTCCTCCTGGTCTAATCGACTCCCTACCGATGGCAAACCATAGGGGTCTCAGAGGCACCCATACGGGCCAGAGCCACACTCATTCTTTGACATAATTATTACTCTCCAAAGATCATTGCTGATAATTTTCAATTTCAAATATTCCTCGTTAAATATCCCCCTTTACCATCTTTACGACACCATCTGTCTCTAATAATAGAAATCTAGGTTATAGGCGACTAGATATAATATTCAGTCGAGAAATCGGTAAATATTAAGATGTTTGCCAATTTCAATATTTTTCAACCTCCTACCGACTTTGCTATCAATTTGCTGTCTTTACATATTGGGTTCAAAATATTCAGAATGAGGCTGGCAAACTTCTTTATATTCATCGAAAATCATTCTGTCCTCTCTCCCTTTGGGTCCCGGCCGGTCGCGACCTAGTTCCAGCTGGGGACCGATTCTTAGAAAAAAGAAAATGTGTCAAATGTCTACCGGCGGTTCAAAGATAGCCTACTGAGCTAAAAATAAATAAATAAATAAACAAATTATAACAACAATGATAAATAGAAAATGCATCTATGCATTGCACCAAGATATTAAAAAAAATGATAGTCATTCTATTTTTCTTTTTTTAATGTTTTCCTCACACTTGTAAGACTGACGTATCTTACTAACTCGCCAGACAACTTCAGTCAGCTGTGAGGACCCAAACCCAAGACTTCTTGATCCAATCCTTCGGCAAGCGATTTCAATCAGGTGAAGGGAACATCACTACAGCGAGGTGTGTGTGTGTGTGTGTGTGTATGTGTGTGTGTGTGTGTGTGTGTGTGTGTGTGTGTGTGTGTGTGTGTGTGTGTGTGTGTGTGTATGTGTGTGTGTGTGTGTGTGATACATTTGTCTTCAATTTTATTAGTCTATCCTATAAAGGTCTACGAAGGCAGAGCATGAAAAGAGGAGACATTTCGGCCCATGCCGAGATAGTATACAGAAAAAAAAAAAAAGAAGTAAATAGATAAATAAATATACAAGTAAATACCGGTATGGTAGACAGGAAATAAGTAATAAATAGGAAAACAAGCACACAAAAATAAATAAATCAATAGAAATAAATAAAGAAAATAAATACACAAATAGATCAATAAGAAATTAAATGGATATACAAAAAGAAAAATGCGAATAGAAACAGATCAATAAAAATGGACAACAATTACAGTATATTGCTTTGATGTTGATCCAAGTGAATTTTTAAATCTCGAAATGTCTCTATGATATGTTTATTCCCTTTATTGAATTCTCCCTCTTATGCTTTTGCTCCAGCTGTCGTCAGACGATTTTATTAATCTCTGAAGGGGTCACCAGGTTCAACACGGAGAACTAAACAAGAAATTTTACTTTCATCTCAGGAGAATTTTTACAGTGATAGATTCTTCACACGCATACAAAACATACACATACTAGAGGTACACTATCATACACAGACAGTGGTAAACATTCTTTTTTATATACAAACATACACATGTGACAACTGACGTATACACATGACCTTTTACATGGAAGGCTGGAAGAAAGCACCGCGTCGACTGAAGCCTGGAAAGTGCATGGCCATATATGGTCATGGTTGGAGCATCCCTGGGTGACACCGTTGTATACGTCATTAATTGAATCAACAACGTTAAACACGACATGTGGCGTCATAAAACCAATGACGTGTTTGTGTGTGTGTGTGTGTGTGTGTGTGTGTGTGTGTGTGTGTGTGTGTGTGTGTGTGTGTGTGTGTGTGTGTGTGTGTGTGTGTGTGCGTGTGTGTGTGTATGTGAGTGTGCAAGTGTGTGTGTGTGTGTGTGTGTGTGTGTGTGTGTGTGTGTGTGTGTGTGTGTGTGTGTGTGTGTGTGTGTGTGTGTGTGTGTGTGTGTGTGTGTGTGTGTGTGTATGTGTGTGTGCAAGTGTGTGTGTGTGCAAGTGTGTGTGTGTGTGTGTGTGTGTGTGTGTGTGTGTGTGTGTGTGTGTGTGTGTGTGT
>NC_134809.1:4921540-4924040 GCF_046742065.1 Oratosquilla oratoria
ATAACAGTTCGAAGGCGAGAAGGCGAGGAATTGTATAAATTCGCTCTCAGCGTTATATTTATAAACAATTACCTGGCTACCCGATTTTATTGCTGTATGTCGGTTTTGCTTTTGATGATGTAACTTAAGTCAGTGTGTAGTGAATTCGAGACTACTTGAGTAAACAACAGTGCATGCGGATTTGTAACGGCGGATATGATTGGAGAAGGGGTCAAGAAGAAAATTCAATTGGTTCACGATTGTAAGATCACGCCGTTTGGGGGGGTTCTTAAATATAAAGTCAAAGATCATTGGACTAAAGAAATCATGACGTCACTGCAGAACTGACCTAGGACCCAAATTAAGTGTTCTCGATGGGATTCCTTGCAAGAGCTTTGTAGAGTGCTGTGTACTAAAATTAACATAAGATATAGAATAAAAGAGAGAATCTTTATTCATCTAGAGGGAAGATCACAACTGAAGGAAAATAAAATGAGGTGAGAAGTAAAGACCTGACCGTGCAATATAAAACTTCTAAGTCTGTGACTTGAATAAGGATTACAAAGGATTACAAAGGCGAAGCATGCCAACAGGAGACCTTTTGGTCCATAACTAGGTCGGATGCGAAAAAAACATATATAAATGATAAAAAAAATAGAGAGAATAAAATAAAAATTATAATAATATAAATAATAATAAATAAAATAAATAATACATAGGGTCGTCTGTCCTTAAACGGGATGCAAGTTATCTCTTCGGAGGCATGGGGGTCTACCGACCAAACTTGTGAGCGACAATCGTACGTAACAAAGACAATGGTGAAAAGGAAAGTATAAAGTGACAAACGTACTAAACGAAAGTAAAAACACGAAAGAAAGACGGAACTTAGGGACCGCAACTGAGTGTTTTGAAGGTCACAACATTACCCATAGATCGGTTATATACAAGCTCTGAGCTCTCATCCGGGAGGGTAATAGCTGTCAATCACGAGTACAAGGGCTAAGGAAGTGAAAGGAGAGTAATAGGAGATGAAGGAAAAGAAGAAGGAAGTGAGGAAAGAGGAGAGGAAAGAAAGAAGAGATAATGAGAAAGAAACAGGAATAATTAACGTGAGTAGGGAGAATGGGATAGGAGAATTAAAGGAGAGAGAAAAAAAACAAGTAATTAAATAAATAAAATGAGAAAGAGGAAAGTGAAAAGAGAGGAGAGCGAAAAGACAAGAGTAATGAGGCGCAAATGGGAAAAGTGAATAAAGAGTATGCAAAAGAGAGATAAAGGAGACCAAAAAAAAAAAAAAAAAAGAATGTTACATAAGAAATTAAAGTTTCTTCCACAATTTATTTCGTTTATCTAATGTACCGTCAGATGGTTTTATCACACATTTTGAGGTGAAATCCCCTTTCGAAGGAACACGGATAAGCAGGGATTAGTGGGGGTGTTAATCACGTTGAAAAACGACAAAGTACTTAAGCCAACAGGAAAATCACCTTGTGATCCTCCGAGGAACGGTGAGAACGTATAAAACTGCAGCCGTCAGCCCTCGGACCTCAAGCATGGGGGTAAGACACCTCGAGCAACAACAGCAGGTCGTCGTGATCCAGGACAAGCCTGTTATAGGATAGTCAGTGTTGACACTAAGAGGAGGAGGAAGAGGAGGAGGAGGAGGAGGAGGAGGAAGATGAGGAGAAAAAGAAAGAGGAGGAGGTGGTAAAGGTAGAGAAGGAAGAAGAGGTATAGGTAGAGGAGGAGTGCGAGGAGGAAGAGGAGGCAGAGGAGGAGGAGAGGGTAGAGGAAGAGGAATTAGAAGAGATACAGGAGGTAGTGGAGGAGTAAGAGGAGGTAAAGGAGGTGGAGGAGGAGGAAGAGGAAGAAGTGGAGGTAGAGGAGGTGGAGGAGGAGGAGCAGACGGAGGAAGAGGAGGTAGTGGAGGAGGAGGAGGAGGAAGAGGAGCAGCAGCAGCAGCAGATATAGGAGAAAGAGGAAGTAGTGGAAGAAGTGGAGGAAGAGAAGAAGAAGCAGCAGGTAGAGGAGGAAGAGGAGGTAGAGATGAAACAGAGGGAGGAGAAAAAGGAGGAAGAGGTGGTAGAGAAGAAGGGGAGGAGTAAGAGGAGGAGGAGGAGGTGGAGGAGGAGGAGGAGGACGAGGAGGAGGAGGAGGAGGAGGAGGAGCAGCATCAGCAGCAACAACAACAACAACAACAAACAACAAATGAAAATTCCTCTCCCCTCCCCTCCCCCACCCTACGGCCAACAGTAAAAATAATGAATTAATTAAATGAATATCTAAGTATGTAAAACAAGTCCAAATCAATATATTAATATAATATATCGATGATAATGATGATTATTATGCAGCTGCTGATTATTATGCTGATGATAATGATGATGGTGACGATTATGCTGATGATAATAATGATGATGACGATTATGCTGACGATATTGATGATGATTATAGTAATAACATTAATATTAATTAAAATAACAACTTCAATAACAGCAATAGTAACAAACAAAATCTGAAA
>NC_134809.1:4929040-4936540 GCF_046742065.1 Oratosquilla oratoria
TCCAGGGTTCTTATTGTAACAAATTGAAAAAACAAAGAGGAAGAAGTAGAATAAGAATAGAAGAAGAATCGACCTACCACAACTTCTGAAGACGTACAAGTCAATGGCGGTGTGAGATGTTGGTCAGATCAGTGAAAGAAGTAGGAAGAGGTCGCTGGTCGGCGCGATGGCTAGCAATCCTCAGAATCCATATTAAACACATACACACACACACACACACACACACACACACACACACACACACACACACACACACATATATATATATATATATATATATATATATATATATATATATATAGCTACAAAGTAATGTAATACATTCGTAAATTTCAACAAAAACCCACTATGTTGGATAAGAAGAAATGAAATAGATGATATCTATATATTTCGATCACGGACTGTGATCCTCTTCAGTGGAATACAGAGTAGAGGAGCAAAAGGCATGTCCTATATACAGAGAAAGAAGGAACATGGGAAGGGCTCAAGTGGCTTTGCGTGGTAAATCACCCGCCTTCACCAAAGATGGTGGTTATTTATTGACTGCCCAGGAAGTAATACAGTCTGGTGACCATTGTCCATTTGAGTTACTAAAATTAGGAAATTGATTTATCAAGGAGGATTCTATCATTTTCCTTTTGAAACTACACTTTGAATTAAAAATATAGATATCATCTATTTCATTTCTTCTTATATTTCTTGTTGAAATATATATATATATATATATATATATATATATATATATATATATATATATATATATATATATTAGGGGTGTACCGATTCCCTTTTTTCTTTTTTTTGCTGATGCCGATGCCAATGCCGATTCCTATTCACTTTTAGTTGCCGATGCCGATACCCGATTCTTATTCATTCTTAGTTGCCGATGCCGATTCCACTTTATATAATTACGATATATCAGTTTTTAATATAAAGTAATTAAACTATGGTTTTTACTTGTTTTATAATCTATGTAGATTTATACACGCCAGTTGTTGAACTGTTGGATGCTAATGATTGAATGAACTTAATGAAGTGCTTATTGATAGACCACTTTATGATTATCAATGTTTTATTGTATTATATTATTTTCTATTGGTTGAAAAAGAGGGTAAAGATTACTTATTTCTTAGATTTTGATATTACTACTAACTTCAAGTAACTTGAATCATTTAATGCATGGCTTTAATAAAATACATGTGCAGAGTGTAAAATCTATTCACCCCTTTCTTAATCCTAACTTAATAGTAAAACGTAAACCTAACTCAGTCTCTACTATCTAATATCTGGCCCATGGAATGCGGGAAATGGCCAAAATATAATAAAAGATTGTGTGTGTGTGTGTGTGTGTGTGTGTGTGTGTGTGTGTGTGTGTGTGTGTGTGTGTGTGTGTGTGTGTGTGTGTGTGTGTGTGTTTCAAAAGCGGTATCTGGGCGTAAAATCCAAAATGGAACAAAAAACTCAATGAAACTTTTTTTTTCCGAAATGTTGACTCACCTAAGTACTGCCGTATTCTATGGGCTAATAGTCAAGGTAAAACATTCGCAAATTAAAGTTCAACAGCATCAATTTCTTCCCTGTTTCTGGAGTCAAGTGGTTACGGTGTTGGGTGTAGACATTACCACCAATGCTGTGCTCTCCACTGAAGATGGTGGAGAGCACAGCATTTTGTTGGCAACATTTCCAAGTTCAAGATGTGAGTTTTATATATATATATATATACATATACACACAGACGCACACACACAGACACACGCATTAATAAGCAGGCGAGATCACAGGAACGTCATGAGAACATTGAAACAAACCCTTATTAGGGTGGCAATACAAGCGTAAACGGGCCATATTTGTTTATCCAGGATATTGACAAGGTGGCTGTTTTTTACAGGCCACACTGAGCACGTTGGGACTACGCCTGTGTTTAAATGAAGACAGTCAAGAGGGAAGACTGCTTATAAGATTAAGCATCCTGTGAACTCGATCCTAACCGTCGAACCAATAGAATACCTAAAAAAGAAATAAATAAATAAATAAATAAACAAATAAATATAGAAATAAATAATTAAATAAAATAAATATATACGCAAAGAAAACAAAAACAATACAGGTAATAATAAATGAGAATAATACAAATAAAAAGTTAAAATTTAACTTCTTGCGGGCCGTGTCCACCACAACGACACGGCTTCTTGAGAGTTGTGACCATATAAGGCAATGAGTGCGAACACTCTGGAGCCGCTTGCTGTGCGGCCACCGCGTGACAGGTTGCTGACATGTCGCTGTTCCAGAGTTTCCAGCTGAAAGGTGGAGTGAGGGTGGAAGGTAACGGTGGTGGATCATGCATGGATAAGGAATTGAAGTGGAGCAGAAGGTGGAGGAAGAGGAGGAAGAGGAGGAGGAAGAAGAGGTTGGAGGATGATGGCAAAGAGGAAGGGAAGGAAGAGGATGATGAAGAGGAGGAGGAAGAAGATGAGGAGGAGGAAGAGAAAGAGCAGCAGGAGGAAAAGGAAGAAGAGGAGGAGGAAGAGAAAGAGGAAGTGGAAGATGAGTAGGAGGGAAGGAAGAGGAAATGATGGTGAAGAGGAATAGGGAGATGGAGGAAGAGATAGAAAAAGGAGAGGAGGAAATGAATGAAGGTGATGGAAGAAGAAAGGAAGGGGAAGAAAGGCCATGGAATGAGAGAGAGGTTAGGAGAGAAGACCGGGGAGGACAGATGACTTAAGGTAGAGAATGAAGTTGGAAAGAATAAGATGTGGATAAACATGGAAAAGAAAATGAAAGGAAAAGGGAATGTGGAAGAAAGACAAGGGGGAATATTGTGGGAAGGGAAATGTGGCCAGGGGGAATGTGGAGGTTGGAGAGAATGTGGGGAGAGACGGGAACATTGGAGAGGTGGAATGTTGGAGGGAGAAGGGAATGTGAGGGGAAAGGGGAATGTGGCGGGAGACGAGAATGTGGGGAGGGGGAAATGTGGGGGAGACGAGAATGTGGGGAGGGGGAATGTGGGGGGAGACGAGAATGTGGGCAGGGGGGAATGTAGAGGGGAACGAAAATGTGGGGAGGGAAGGAATGTCAAGAGGAACGGGAATGTGGGGAGTTGATGAAATGGAGAGAGAGGAATGAGTTTAGTCGGGGAGAAGAGAATTGGGGAAAGGGAAGTAAAAGGGGAAGGGTGGAATGTTGGAAGAGGAAGAAGAGTAAAATAAAAGAAAGGGTGGAAATGGAAAAAGGAAGATTGAAAAAACAAACAAATAAATAAACAGATAAAGAGATAAATATAGATAAACAAATAAATAGATAAAAAAATAAATTTGTAGAGATTAATATAAATATATGACTAAAACTGAAACGAAAAGCAAGATCCAAACGCAACGAAAACTCGAAAACGACAAGGGAGGGAGAGAGAGAGAGAGAGAGAGAGAGAGAGAGAGAGAGAGAGAGAGAGAGAGAGAGAGAGAGAGAGAGAGAGAGAGAGAGAGAGAGTGTGGGGGGGAGAAAGAGAGAGAGATAGATAGAGAGAGAGTGTGTGTTAAGAACAGAAAAGCAGAAAATCCAAGTTTCCAATCCTTCATTAAGGGAACACAAATTCAAGGTTTGGTCAAACGATTTTATTCAAGTCAGGGGTCGTGGGCTGGGACCCCCGTCTTGAACGATGTCCCCAGACGACCAACACCCCGAGGTCCACCTCTCGGAAGCATAAAGTCAAGGAAATAAACGAATAAAATAACTAAAACCAACGACGAAAACAGATGAACTCGAGATGTGATTTCGCATTCGCGAGACACAATCCAATTGGACTCTGAAGGAAATACGAAATGCACGAAGGAAATGTAAACGATGGGGGGAAAGGGGGAGGAAGGGGGGAAATGGGGAGGAAGGGGGGAAAGGGGGAGGAAGGGGGGAAAGCGGAGGAAAGGGTAATAGAGGGAGAAAGGGGGAAGGAAAAAGGGGTGGAGGAGGAAAGGGGGAAAAGATGAATAGGGGGAAGGTGTGAGTGGGGTAAAGGGGGAAAAGGGGGAGGAAGGGGGGAAAGCGGGAGAAAGGGTAATAAAGGGGGAAAGGGGGAAAGGATGAATAGGGGGAAAGGGTGAGTGGGGTAAAGGGGGAAAAGGGGACGGGAGGGGGGAAAAGGGGGATTGGAGGTGGGGATGGAGAAAAAAGGGAAAGGGGGAAGTGTGAAAAGGGAAAAAGGGGAAAGGGTGAATAGGGGAAGATTGAAGATGGTAAGGGTGAAAGGGGAAAAGGGGATAGGGGGAATAGGGGAAGGGTGAAAAGTGGGGAAAGGGTGAATTGGGGGAAAGGGTGAATGGGGGAAAGGGGGAAAAGGGGATGGGAGGAAGGGGAAAGGGGGAAAAGGATGCCGGGAGATGGGGGAAGGAGAAAAAAGGGGAAGGGGAAGGGGGAAGTGTGGAAGGAGACAAAGGGGGAAAGGGTGAATAGGGGAAAGGGTGAATAGGGGAAGAGTGAATAGGGGAGGGTGAAAGGGGGAAAAGGATGAAAACGGGTAAGGGGAATGAGGTGAAAGGGTGAATAGGGG
This sequence comes from Oratosquilla oratoria, assembly GCF_046742065.1. NCBI lineage: Eukaryota > Metazoa > Arthropoda > Malacostraca > Stomatopoda > Squillidae > Oratosquilla > Oratosquilla oratoria. The sequence goes on from NC_134809.1 coordinate 4,933,578, forward strand.
AAAAGGGGGGAAAAAGGGGGAAAGGGGGAATAGGGGAAGGGTGAAAAAGGGGAAAAAGGGGAAGAGGGTGTAGGGAAAAAGGGGGTGTAGTGGGAAAGGTAGTGTAGGAGAAATGGAATGCAGGGTAAAATGGAATGTAGAAGGAAAGGGTGTTAGAGATGGAATGTAGGTGGAAGGTCCTGAGAAATAAGAGAAAATGTAATACACGGAAACTGGGCAGAAATAGAGAAGAGACGAAGGAGAACCAGGAAATGGAGGACGAAGAGGAGTTAACTCCATGGAGGGAGGGAGAAAGAGAGGGCGGAGGAGGAGGAGGACACGAAAGGAGTAAATGGATTAAGAAGAAAATGGCGTCCAGGGAGGGAAGAGATGGAATGCGATGACGAAGCAAATATATGTATGTATGCATGTGTGTATGTATGCATGTATGTGTATGTATGTATATATGTGTGTATGTGTGTGTATGTATATATGTATGTGTGTATATGCGTGTGTATGTATGTGTGTGTGTGTGTGTGTGTGTGTGTGTGTGTGTGTGTGTGTGTGTGTGTGTGTGTGTGTGTGTGTGTGTGTGTGTGTGTGTGTGTGTTTAAAGGGAGAGGAATAGGGAGGGAAACAGTGGGAAGAAAGGAAAAGAAAGATTATGGAGGGGAGGGAAGGGAGAGGAGGGGAGGGAAGAGAGGAAAGGGGGAAAGAGGAAGAGGAGGAGAGAGGAATGGAGAAGGGAATAGAGGTGAAGAAAACAGAGTGGAAGGGAAGGGAAAGGCAGGGAAGTGGGAAAGGGAGGGGAAGAGGGAGAAGAGGGGGGGAAGGGAGGGGAGGAGGAGGAAGAGGGGGGAAGGAAGGGGAGGGGAGTGGATGAGAAGGCAGTGGAGGGGGGAGGAGAAAAGAGAGGAAAGGAAAGTGAAGAGAAGGAAAGAGAAGGGAAGGGGAGAGATGGGAAAGGAAGAGAAGGGAAAGGAAGGAAGGGGAAGGGAAGAAAGGGAGGCGAGGAAGAGTAGAAGTTGATGGAGGAGATGAAGGAAGAGCAGGAGTAGGAGGGGTACGAGTAGGAATAGGAGATGTAGGAGGAGGAGTAGGATAAAGAATAGAAGGATAAGTAGGAGGAGTAGAATGATGAGTAGGAGTAGAAGGAGTATAAGGAGGAGGAGGAGGGAGAAGGAGGAGGAAGAGGAAAAGGAGTAGTAAGAAGGGGAGGAGGATGAGTCGTAAGAATAGGAGTTTGATAGGGTTGGATGGACATGGCTGTTTCTGTACCTAACCTACGAGTATTCTGTTTTTTCTTTTCTTTCTTTTCTTCTCTTATTTTTCTTAACTATATAGGGGCAAATAATTCTAGTCGGAGATTTGTAACCAAGTGAATGTCGAAACACTTGTTTAATATCTCTGCAGTGCAAAATCGATGACGTTGGATGGTTGACCATTCCATATATTGACAACGCGATTGAAGAAAATGTATTTTGTCACATTTGTTTGAAATTCCTACCTACAATTATGCATCTATTACTCCTAGTTGCGTTGGAATGTCAGTTATAGAATATTTTTCCACATCCATGTTCTTAATTCCTTTGACAATTTTGAAGACCTCACTTAGATACATTCTAAATCTCCATTTCGGGAGACTAAACAAACTTAGTTTCCTTAGGCGCTCTTCGTACGGTTTGTCCCGCAACTTAGGAATGGCCATTGTTACTCTACGCTACACTCTTTCTAACTTTTCTGTATCTTTCTTGTTTTATGGCGACCAGCACTGAACTCAATATTCTAGGTTAGGTCTGACTAGAGTATTGTACAGATAGAGAATAATTTCTTCAGTTCTAAACTCGAAACCTCTACCTATAAATACAATTAATTTGCAGTTTTTACGACCTCCGAGCAAGATTTGCTTGGTTTGAGATCGTCTGAGATCAGAACTCCAAGGTCTTTCTCTTGTTTTATATTTGTCAGATGAACACCATTCATCGTGTAGTTGGCCTGGACAATACTATTACCAATATGAAGTACTTAACATTCATCTATATTGGAAAAACATATGTGAATCTCCCGTCTATTCGCATAAAGTGTTCAAATCAAATTGTAATTCTTGTTGTGTCAAAGATGTCACCTTACAATTTTAGTATCATCTCCAAATTTGGATGATGTACATTTAATTATTTTCATCCAGATCATAATTGCATTTCAGAAAGAGTACAGTACCTAATACTGAGCCCTGAGGCACTCCACTTGATACACAATGCCACTTAGAGCATTTTCCATTAAAAACAAAACGCTGCTTACGATCGAAAAGCCATTCAGAAATCCATCGCTGAATATATCCTACTATGCTATAGGTTTCTAGTTTGCTTAGTAACTTCTTATGTGGGACTTTATAAAATGTTTTTTGAAAGTCAAGATATATAACGATAACTGCCCTCCCTTCTTCATACATTCAAAAAACATCATGCAAGAAGTCGAGAAGGTTTGTCAGACAAGAGCGCTTATTACGGAATCCATGTTGTGAATATAATATTATTTTTCTCAATAATTCCACAATTTTGTCTCCATTACTTTGCACACAACTGATGAAGTACCAGCATTGCGTTTGCATTTTTTTTTAAACAAGGGCACAACATTGGCTAGTTTCCACTCTTGCACAACTCTTCCAGATTGTAAAAATAAGTTAAAAATCACACTGAAGGGCTTGCAGATTGCTTCTTTAACTTCTTTGATTACTTTGGGTAAAAGGAAGAGGAGGAGGAGGAGGAGGAAGAGAAGGAGGAGGGAGGGGAGAAACAGGAGGAGGAGGAGGAGCAAGAGGAGGAGGGGAGGGCGAGTAGGAGGAGGTGGAAGAGGAGGAGGAGAACGAGAAAGAGGAGGAGGAGGGGGAAGAGGCAAAACAAGAGAAAGGAGGAGGAGGAGGAGGAGGGAGAGGAGAAAGAAGGAGAAGGAAGAGGAGGGTAGAGAGAGGGGGAGAGGAGGAAGAG
>NC_134809.1:4944040-4959040 GCF_046742065.1 Oratosquilla oratoria
CCCAACGCACAAAAATTCCGCAGCATTTGTAAGCGTCCACGCGGAGCATTTGCTAAAGTGTATATATAAACATCATGAAGGACACAAGAGACGTTTGGAGTGACTCGACATATAGCCATCTTTGTTTACGTTGTCAAATGACTCTTGTCCGATGGAGGGACAGAGTAAAGATCTAAAAGCCTCTTCAGCAGTGGTCTCAATAGTCTAGTAGCCCTGAATGCAGGCTCATGTGAAATATTTAAGAATGAGGTTATGTTAAACACACACACACATCTAGTGAATGCTGAGAGGCTATGAATTTTTATTTCAGTCAGAAAGGAGAGACAGAGAGAGAGAGAGAGAGAGAGAGAGAGAGAGAGAGAGAGAGAGAGAGAGAGAGAGAGAGAGAGAGAGAGAGAGAGAGAGAGAGAGAGAGAGGGGGAAAGGGGGAGAGAGAGGAGAGAGAGAGAGAGAGAGAGGAGAGAGAAGACAGAGATAGAGACAGATAGATAGATAGAGAAAGAGAGAGAGAGGAGAAAGAGAAAGAGAGAAAGAAAGGAGAGAGACAGAGGGAGATAGAGAGAGGGAGAGAGAGAGAGGGAGAGAGAGAGGAGAGGAGAGAGAGGTAGATAGAGACAAATAGATAGAGGAAGAGAGACGGGAGAAAGAGAAAGAGAGAAAGAGGAGAGAGACAGAGGGAGATAGAGGAGAGAGAGAAAGAGAGAGAGAGAGGGGAGAGAGAGAGAGAGAGGGGAGAGAGAGAGAGAGACAGAGAGAGAGAGAGAGAGAGAGAGAGAGAGAGAGAGAGAGAGAGAGAGAGAGAGAGAGAGAGAGAGAGAGAGAGAGAGAGAGAGAGGGAGAGAGAAAGAGGGGAGAGAAAGAGAGAGGGGAGAGAAAGAGAGAGGGGAATGATGAAGAGTGAGAGAGACAGACAGGCAGAGAAACAGACAGATAGAGAAACACATAGCATCGCTGCACTTCGATCTAGCACCACAACTCTGGTGGGCAAAGAGATATGTGTGTGTGTGTGTGTGTGTGTGTGTGTGTGTGTGTGTGTGTGTGTGTGTGTGTGTGTGTGTGTGTGTGTGTGTGTGTGTGTGTGTGTGTGTGTGTGAGTGTGTGTGTGTAAGCGCACAGCATTACCCATAGACCGTGCCATATATGAGCTTTGAGCTCTCATCCGAACGGGTAATAACTGTCGATTTCGTAGTCACACACACACACACAAACACACACACACACACACACACACACACACACACACACACACACACACACACACACAGACACCCGCGCGCGCACACACACACACACACGTGCGCAATACCTTTGTGGGTGCCCAACACCAGGTGTAAGGCTTGTCTCAAGGGATTTGTGCAAGACCGTTTGCGTCATCATTGCAAATTTCAATATTTCTTTTACGTTATTTTGGGTGACGTCAGCTTCCTCTTGAAGGCGAGGCGTCTCGGCGGCCGACGAAGACCTTCCTTCCTTCTTTCCTCCGCACCCGACGAAAAACAGGTTTCCGCGCTCAACCGGTATTTCGTCTCCCAAGTCTCGGCCAAAGATAAACATGATGTCACATTTTACTTGGTGTGTAGTAAAACTTATGTATTAACTTGATTGTAAGGGCCCAGTGGGAGGGACGTCGGGTAGAGTCATGTCCTTATATATATATATATATATATATATATATATATATATATATATAATTTTTATTATTATTATTATTTTTTTTTAATACAATCGAAACTTCATATGCAGGTGCGGTCCCGAGGGGCCGGTATCTGGTCTCCGGACAAAATCCAAGATCTCTCTCAAATCTTTTCTCCACTTTTTCAAATGAAAAACAAATAAAAGAACAGATAAAGAGAGAAAGAGAGAGAGAGGAGAGAAAGAAATTAAAACTTAGTTTTTTGTAACTGAATACACTTATGAAGTAAAAGGTTAAATCCTAATCCTATTTCCCAGCCTTTCTGGGCAACTCATAACCATGGTCAGGTCTGCTTGGACTAGGATTAACTCATTTTAAAAAGTTTATATCAAGTTAGGCTTCGGTTGGAAAAACACATCTTCATAAATAGTTTAACCTACATTTGGTAAGGGTTAGGTCATGATAGGTTTGACAAAATTAGGTTACCTTAGGTCAAGTCACGTTGGATTGGATTACATGAAGCAAAGTGAGGGTTAGGTCTGATTCAGTTTAAACCTCTGTGTAAATGTATATGTACATACGTAGTATAAACACACACACACAGAAACACACTACATATATATATATATATATATATATATTATATATATATATATATATATGAATATATAGATACATATATACTACATATATATAAGTATATATATATATATATGTATATATATATATATATATATATATATATATAAACACACTCGCTAACGCCAGACGATCCTATCCTGTTATTTCAATTATACCTTGACTACTAAGACCCTTTGGTATGTATGTATTTATATATGTGTGTATGCATCTCAGTTACCTCCTTAATTGCTTCGAGACATGATACAATTTACTCTGGTGACAGACGCTTTTCCACAGGTGAAGGCAGTGGCCACGGTCCCGCGCTAAGGGGATTAAATTTCATCCAATTTTAATCTTCGTTCTAATAAGTATCAGTTTCCTCTCTGTCTTGGGTAATGGTGTTGGTGATGATGATGATGATGATGATGATGATGATGATGATGATGATGATGATGATGATGATGATGATGATGATGATGATGATGATGATGATGATGATGATGATGATGATGATGATGATGATGATGATGATGATGATGATGGTGATGATGATGGTAATGATGACGAAGATAATTACTATCATTATCATTATTACTATTATTATCATCATCATCATTATTATCATCATTACTGTTTTTTGTTTATTCAGTTTCATTTGCATGCATAAAAGGAGAAGACGGGGAGAAATCCCTTCGGTCTTCGTCAAAATATCATTCACACACAACCACTCCCTAATTCCCTTCCATCCCCCACCCTCTCACTTCCTTGCATCCCAGTATCATCTATACACACCCACTCTCCACTCACCCCTATATCCTGCCTTCTCTCTTCTTGCTCAACAGACATTCCTCTCTTACTCAACGCCCCTTTTACCCCATCCATCCATCTCATCCTCGCTCGTCCCCCCCAATTTAACTCCCCCTACCTCTGCCTTCCACACCTCTTTTACTAATCTTTCGTCACTCATTCTTTCCATGTGTCCAAACCATCCCAGCACTATTTCATCAGCACTATCTGTCATCTCCTTTTCCACCCCAGTTCTCCTCCTTACCTCCTCGTTTCTCACTCTACCCAACCTTGTAAACCTTACCAAACATTTCAGACATGTCATCACAAACACATTCAAACTTTTCCTCTCTGCCTCTCTCAAATTCCAAGTCTCTGCCCCATACAATGCCTTCGACAAAATCATCCTTTCATACAATGTTCTCTTTGCATCCATTCCCAAATGACTATTTCTTACTACACATTTTAGTCTCCCAAGGGATTTACTTGGTTCTCTTAATCCACAATTCACTTCCATCTCCACTCCTCCCTTTCCTGCATGAGAGAACGGATAGGGGTATTCGACAATTAAGTGAAGCGGCCTTGTTGTAGATGGGCTGTGTCCTGCTACATTGCTTCTGACTCAGGGCAGTGGACAGAATACAGGCATGACCCATCATCCATGAGGAGCTAAGATGAGAGGGGGGAAGGGGGAAAGTTGGCGGACAGGAGTTGAATGGATAGGAATGAAGAGGGTGGGAGTGGCTACCTCCCTGGTAAGGGGGAAAAAGTATATATATTTATATATTTATTTATATATATATATATATATATATATATATATATACATATATATGTGTGTGTGTGTGTGTGTGTGTGTGTGTGTGTGTGTGTGTGTGTGTGTGTGTGTGTGTGTGTGTGTGTGTGTGTAAAAAAGAGTTTAGTACAGTTTACCTTCAATCTCATCACACGTGAGGTGTAAAACTCGTTCTGTGAACCCGTGACTCTTTTTGCCTTGAACCAGTGGGCACCCCGCACGCCCTATTCCGCCCACCCGCCCGCACCTCCACTTGATGTCACGTGACTTGACGTCCCTCATCGTCAATGCCACTACAATATATATATATATACATATATATATATATATATATATATACATATATATATATATATTTTTACATGTATATACACATAAACATATATCAGGCCAAAGTTTCTTCTCAGAAAACATATAGGAGGCATAAGTGACTGTTGCCAGCTGCTGTGGGGCTGGGGGTAACCTATCAGTGAAACTTTATTAAAAATATGTACACATACATACGCACCTCTCCCTGTACCTCTCTCTCACATACACGTACACACACACACAGATACGCACACACGCACATACACACACACATACACAAGTATATGAATATACGCACCCTACAGCATGAGTATATGCTTAATAAATATGGACGAAGTACTTACTAATCTCAATGAATCCTCCTCTAGATTCAATCCTAGTAGTTCTAGGATACCACATGACCTCGCTCCTCACTCTAGGGAACAAGTAAGAGAGAGGAAGGAGGAGGGAGGAGTGATGTGGGAAAAGGGGGAGGGAAGAGGGGTAAGGAAGGGGGAGGAAGGAAGATGGGGAGACAAGAGTAGGGAGGGAAGAGGGAGGAGTTAAGAGGGAGAGGGAGAAGAGAGAAGGGAGGAGGGAGGAGGAAGGGGGGAAAGTGGGGGAAGGAATGTGGAGGAGGGAAGATGGGGAGGCAAGAGTAGGAAGGGAAGAGGGAGGACATAAGAGGGAGAGGGAAGAGAGAGGAGGGAAGAGGGAGGAGGGAGGAGGAAAGAGGGAGGAGGAAAGAGGGAGGAGGAAAGAGGGAGGAGGGAGGGGGAAGAGGGATGAAGGAAGAAGAGAGAGGAGGGAAGAGGGAAGAGGGAGGGGGGAAAGTGTCATCAGTAAGACAGATCACCACCAAGACAGTGTTGGTGAATCATGATACAAATGGTCAAGGACATGGGTACTGTGAGGTGCAGATGATGAGTGGATAGGTGACGAGGTGGAAAGACGGAGTGGAAGAAGAGGAGGAAGGAGGGGGAAGAGGTGGAGTGACAACGTGGAAGTGGAGGTACATGAGGAGGTGGAAGTGGAGGAAGAGGATGAAGATGATGACTGTGATTATGAGGTGGATGAGGTGGAAGAAGAGGCGGAAGAGGAGGAAAGAGGGAAGGGGAAGAGCAGGACAAGTGGAGGAGTGAGAAGGTGGAAGTAGAGGAAAGTATGAAGATGATGACTGTGACTATGAGGTGGAGGAAGAGGTGGAAGAGGACGTGGGAGAGGAGGAAAGAGGGAGGGAGAAGAGCAGGGTAAGTGGAAGAGTGAGAAGGTGGAAGTGGAGGAAGAGTATGAAGATGATGACTGTGATTATGAGGAGAAGGTGGAAGAAGAGGAGGAAGAGGAGATGGAGGAGGAAAGAGACAAGGGTAAGAGCAGGATAAGTGGAGGAGAGAGAAGGTGAAAGTAGAGGAAGAGTATGAAGATGAGGACTGCGGTTATGAGGAGATGGAAGAGGAGGTGGAAGAAGAGGAAAGAGGGAAGAGGAAGAGCGGGATAAGTAGAGGAGTAAGAAGGTGGAAGTGGAGGAAAAGGATGAAGATGATTAATTATGATTATGGGGAGGAAGGTGATTTTCCAGTTACAGAAATCTCCTCCGATTTAGTCGAGTGGAATCCTTGACCTGACTCAAACCGTCTACCGAAACGAAAACCTTCATCTACGTCACAAAAAGTGATGTGCATTCAATTAGACACAAAAACAAGAATGAAAAAGTATAATAAGTAAATAGATACATTAATAAATAATATATTTATACACCAACAGGACTCTTTCCCCCTATCCAATGCTCATACGTTTTCCTTTTATCTTAGCTCCTTGTGCATGTAGGACCATCCCTGTCTCCCGCCCACTGCCTGGTTCAGGAGAAACGCAACAAGACACATAATTTCCATAGCAGCCGAAGCTGGTTTACCCCCACAGCTTCACTTACATGGCGACCCTCTCTTCTCGTGTCTAATAAACAAACATAGATGTAATTGAAGAAATAAGTAAGTGTATGTACAAAATGTCACGTGCTTGTTTGCGTGATGAATTATGTTATCAACTGGTTCAAAAGCAAAGCCTCCCTCCCCCCACCCCCCACCCCCCACCTCTCAGTGAGAAATACTTGAAGTGAGTTATCTAATCGACAAATCATTTCTCCCTGACAGCCTCAATGCATTTCATAGATCAACTTGTTGAGGTTCTTACGACCTTCTACGAAATCTTCTCTTGTGCAGAGGATAAATAGATAAGTAGATAAATGAATAGATAACAAAACATTAATAGTAAATAAACAATGAATAAGTGATATTTGGATAGATAAATAACTAAATGAATTACAATGAGTACATAAACGATGAATAAATTATAAGTAGATAAATAAAGAACTAAATAAATGATAAACACAATGAGATAAATCTACTACAAATAACAAATTATTAGAAATAAATGAAAATACCTTAATAAATAAGTGAATAAAAACACTGATAATCGTACTTTAGATTATTTGTTAAGGCTGACGCCAGACGATGATCTTCGGCATAAGGGTGGACCTCTGGATTATCCCAGGACCAGTTTATCCTCATTAACAAATCCTCAGAGCTGGGCGCGTTCCTACATGCGTTCCTCTGTGCGCTCCGCCTTAGTCTGGCTGCGGTTACCGCTCCCAAACTAATAAAGCAATATAGGTGCCTGTATAGTATGTTGCTTACCTTTTGGATGTGGCCTATAACAATTTCCTTTGGTATAGTATGTGGCCTACCGGACTTTTATTTCGGTATGAACCTGTCTCTTAAGTTTTGATAGTTTGGGAACGCTAACCGCGGCCAAACTAAAACGAAACGCACCTAGGAATGCATATAGGAACGCGCCCAGCTCTGCAAATCCTCCAAAGTCGATTTCCACAGGAACTGGAGTAATTAATACTGTGTGTGTGTGTGTGTGTGTGTGTGTGTGTGTGTGTGTGTGTGTGTGTGTGTGTGTGTGTGTGTGTGTGTGTGTGTGTGTGTGATTGATTTTCTTGGTGACAATTACTTAATTCAGCATGTAAAAGAGCCCACAAGATATGGAAACTTACTCGATCTTTTGATCACTAGTCGCGAAAGCATGGTAACTGATGTAGAAGTCGGTGAATCTGTTGCAAATAGCGATCACAACTTAGTTAGATTCAAACTCCTAAATAATTTTAGAATAGATACTTGTGTTTCTAAAATACCCGATTTCAGTAAAGCTCAGTTCATAGGACTACGTCAGGAGCTTCAGCTTACAGATTGGGAGGCAAAATTAAACGAAAGGCCTGTAGATCAGATGTGCGAAATATTTCAAAATACGCTCACTAAGATGATTCAAACTTACATTCTTTTTAAGTACAGACGTCCCCCAAATCAGGCTCGCCCAAAGTGGCTCGACAAAGAAACTGAAAAAAGTATTGCTAAAAAGAGACAGGCTTATAAGAAATATAAGTGCTCGGGTGCATCTAATGACTATGAAAATTATGTATCAATACAGAGAGATTTAAAAAAGACAATAAGGAAAAGAAAACGACAATACGAAATGAACATCGCTGATAAATCCAAAGAGAATCCCAAAGAATTCTATAGTTACATTAGAGATAAAAAGGTTGTTAGGAATCACATTGGTCCACTATTATCTGCTGACGGTCAACTTGAATATTCAAATGAAGGAATGTGTAATATCTTAAACAATTATTTTAGCTCGGTATTCGTAAACGAAACACCTCAAAATGAATTCCAAACTGAAACCTGTGAAAAATCTGGGTTAAGCTTACTCACTACGGTAAATATAACAAAAGAAAAAATTAAAAGGTGTATAGACAAACTCAAAGTTAATAAAACACCAGGCCCTGACGGTTGGCATCCAAGAATCTTAAAGGAAATGAAAAATGAGATTGTTGTTCCATTAGAAATTATTTTCAAGAAATCCATCATATCCGGAGATGTCCCAAGAGAATGGAAGCTAGCTAACGTTACTCCCATATTCAAAAAAGGTGACAAAAAGAAACCAAATAACTATAGGCCTATAAGTTTGACTTCAATCGTAGGAAAAATAATGGAAACTATCATCAGAGATGCTATCGAACATCATTTAGAAAGTAACCGTTTGATAAATGATAGCCAGCATGGTTTCAGACGGAAACGTTCTTGCGTGACTAACTTACTCGAATTCTACAACACAGTTATCTCGAATTATGACAAAAGAAACAATATAGATTTAATATATCTAGACTTTGCAAAAGCTTTTGATACCGTCCCACACGAAAGACTAATTACTAAATTAGCTTTGCATGGAATAAGTGGTAGCCTATTAGGTTGGACTAGTAATTGGTTGAATGGTCGAAAACAGAGAGTTGTTTTAAATGGAAAACTTCTGGATGGAAAAGTGTTGCAAGTGGAGTTCCTCAGGGTTCCGTTCTTGGGCCACTTCTTTTCATAGTATATATAAATGATATAGACCATGGACTAAAATCTACTGTTTCCAAATTTGCTGATGATACAAAACTGTGCGGAGTGGCAAATGATCACTCAAACCAATTAGATATTCAAGTAGATTTAGATAAATTACAGCAATGGTCTGAAAAGTGGTTAATGGAATTTAACACAAGTAAATGCAAGGTAATGCACATAGGTAAAAATAACAGTAAGTACGATTACAAGTTATTTGGTAATTCGTTAACAAAAGTGGATAGTGAAAAAGATCTCGGCGTAATTATCAGTAACGACCTCAAATCATCCAAGCAGTGTATTTCAGCCTCTGAGAAAGCAAATAAGATTCTGGGACTGATTGCGCGATCTTTTGATTTCAAAAGTCCATCACTCATTAACAAGCTATATAAATCGTTAGTTCGTCCACATTTGGAATATGCTGTTTCCGTATGGTCACCGAATCTCATTAAAGACATTGACAGACTGGAAAAAGTACAACGGCGAGCCACAAAACTGATTCCAAATATCAAAAATAAATCATACGAAAATCGACTAAAACACATGAATCTGTTTTCCCTAAAAAAGCGTAGACTCAGAGGTGACTTGATACAGGTCTTTAAGATTTTAAAGGGAATTGACAACATCAAAAGTGACAAAAGTTTCACATTGAATGAGAATCAGACAAGAAACAATGGTCTCAAACTATCCGGAAATAGATTCAATTTGGAAGTAGGTAGAAACAACTTTGCCAACCGTGTAGTAAATGAATGGAATAAACTTCCTGCACAGGTAGTGCAATGTAGTTCAGTTCGAAGCTTTAAGAATCAGTTAGATAAATACCTAAGTAAGATGCTGTAATGATTATAATTTATCTTATATTATTTGTTTTTGTTTTGTTATTATTTGTCTGTCTGATTTTCATTTATTTTGTTTTTGTTTTGTTATCATTTGTCTGTCTGATTTTCATTTATTATTAGTTATATGGCAATTTATCATTATTTACTATTTACCTGTTTGTTTATTATTCAACTATACCTATGCATTTATTTATGTATTTTATTTGTTATTTACATTATTATAGTTTTTATTTATTGTTTTATTATTAATAAGATTTTTTTTTTCGCATCCGACCTAGATATGGATCAGGGGGTCTCCTGTCGGCATGCTCCGCCTTTGTAATCCTTTGTGTGTGTGTGTGTGTGTGTGTGTGTGTGTGTGTGTGTGTGTGTGTGTGTGTGTGTGTGTGTGTGTGTGTGTGTGTGTGTGTGTGTGTGCGTGCGTGTGTGTGGCTGGGTGTGCGATTGGACTCCATGTCGCTATGGAGCACTGGTTTCGATCTCGCCTAATATGAATTGGACCTGTGTTCGAAACCAAGGGCTACATGTCCTAGCATTCCAAGTACTTGGGGCAAAGGTGACGGCTTCGGCAGCAGCAAAACGTCTCCATTGTGTGTGTGTGTGTGTGTGTGTGTGTGTGTGTGTGTGTGTGTGTGTGTGTGTGTGTGTGTGTGTGTGTGTGTGTGTGTGTACGTGTGTGCGCGTGTGTGTATATGTGTGCGTCCATGTGTGTGTACGCGTGTGCGTGTGTGTATATGTGCATATGTGTACGTGTGTGTACATGTGTGTATAGTACGTGTGTGTGTGTGTGTGTGTGTGTGTGTGTGTGTGTGTGTGTGTGTGTGTGTGTGTGTGTGTGTGTGTGTGTGTGTGTGTGTGTGTGTGTGTGTGTGTGTGTGTGTGTGTGTTTATTAGCACACTCAACGTCAACAAGTACAGCGAGGACGTAAAGTAATCATATTTGTTGCCTCAGGTTTCAATGACTGGCAATCCGCAGCCCTACAGAAGTCGGCGACGGTCCTTAAAGATCTCTCTGGGAATTCACTTTGAACTATCGTTTTTGTTGTCTTTATGTGGGCGATCAGTCGCCTGTTGTCATCTCTCCTTATGTAAAAAGGTGGAAGAAATACAAGTTCACAGAGAAAAATCTTGGGTCTAGCCCGGGGAACAAGTGCCGGCCTCTCGGAGCTGCGCCTCATGGGGACTTTGTATGTTTATTTTGAGAAAAAAAAAAAAAAAGACTGAGGGGCGGACTATGCAGGGTCTCGACCGTCTAAAGTAACGTTCTGTTCGGGGTCCGTAAGAATAGAAAGAAAAGAAAAGAAAAAATATATACATATATATATATATATATATATATATATATATATATATATAAATTATATATATATATATATATATATAAATTATATATATATATATATATATATATATATATATATATATATATATATATATATATATATATCTGGGGCCAATAACTCGCATGTCCGCACCCCTGGCACTCCGGAGAGTGGCACATGTATTATTTAAAAAAAAAAAAAAAAAAAAAAATTACGTAAGGGGGCGAGTTCTCACGGGCCTTGTGAGGCGTCGGCAAGCACAGCTTGATGCTCATTCCATTGGTTACTGCGCAAAAACAAGTCAATATTCTTTCTCGCGCTTGACTGCGTCACGTGGAGGGCACGGGGGACAATCCCTTCTGACCTATGCTGGAGAGGAACGGTATTATTCTCTCTCTCTCTCTCTCTCTTTTTCTCTTTCTCACTCTCTCTCTTTCTCACTCTCTCTCCCTCTCTCTCTTTTTCGCTCGCGTGGCTTGGTGGTACCACACTCGTCCGCTAATTTAGTGACACGAATTCGAGTCTCGCCAATGGCTGAAAATTTCAGCACAGCTGCATTGCGAGCCGGCACTCCAATTCTAGTAGGTAAGTAGTTGTGTATGTGTGTGTGTGTGTGTGTGTGTGTGTGTGTGTGTGTGTGTGTGTGTGTGTGTGTGTGTGTGTGCGCGCGCGTAAGGTCACACCATTACCCATTTATCGTGTCATATATGAACTTTGAGTTCTCATGAGGGTAATAGCTGTCGATCACGAGTCCAACACTTGATCCAAGACGGTGATAAATCACGAAAACACACATACACACACACACACACACACACACACCACCCTTTGTGAACATTTTGCCCGCGGACGTTTGGGCCAGTTTTCTCAACCTTTCCCAGTGTTTAATCCCCCTTCTCCTCCTCCTCCTCTTCTTCCTACTCCTCTTCCTTCCCCCTACTTCTTTTCTCTCCCCGTTCCCTCCTTTCCCCTTATTAAATCTCAAGCATATGTATCTCAACTTGTACTTGAAAAAGCTTTAATAAGCGAAACGTCGTGCAAATAAAGGCTCAGTCCTTATATGGTGTTTAACTCGTCAAGTTCATTATATAAATAATGACAACATTTATATATACAGATAATATTGTGTGTGTGTGTGTGTGTGTGTGTGTGTGTGTGTGTGTGTGTGTGTGTGTGTGTGTGTGTGCGCGCGCGTCATTTGATCAAGACAGGAAACATTTAAGTTCAGTATATAGATAAGGACAACATTTAGATATACAGATAATACTGTGTCTGGGTGTGTCTGTGTGTGTGTGTGTGTGTGTGTGTGTGTGTGTGTGTGTGTGTGTGTGTGTGTGTGTGTGTGTGTGTGTGTGTGTGTGTGTTGTGTGTGTGTGTGTTGTGTGTCTCTGTGTGTGTGTGTTTACTTAATTGTCGTATACAAAGAATTAACGCTCGTGGGGTCTCGTATCTCACTCTCTAATTATCATGTCTCGATACAAATTCACGCGCGCGCGTGTGTGTGTGTGAGATTCACCATGGTCTTGGATTACGTGTTGGACTCGTGATCGACAGCCATTTCCCTCCCGGAAGAGAGCTCAGAGCTCATATATGAGCGATCTATGGGTAATGTTGTGACTTTACACGTACACACACACCCAACTCCCCAGCACACGAGAGTTGGAGTAACGACTCGCAGCGCAGCGATACTGAAATTATTTCAGCCCTGGGCGGGACTCGAACCCGTGTGTGTGTGTGTGTGTGTGTGTGTGTGTGTGTGTGTGTGTGTGTGTGTGTGTGTGTGTGTGTGTGTGTGTGTGTGCATGTGTTTTTACTAACTTATGTTGCACACAGGATAAAAGTTACACTCTCATGCATCTCCCCGTGAGTGGATGTTTGCATGCCAAAGCGTGCTTGCGACTTCCTCAATATTTCATTTTATCGAAGACTGACGTCACCGTTTTTTGACATCACCGATCTTTACCAAGAGTTCAGAGACCATTTTTCTTTTTGTCTGAATCACCAAATGACGTCATTCTCAAAGAAAGAAGAAAATTCTGGACTGAACTGGATTGGGATCAATTGAGTAAGTGCCATCCACGCAGAAGTAGCCTACTTCGCTGACCCCACCATCCTTCTTAAAAACTTGTTCTCGAGAAAGAAACGAGATAAAAAAAATATATAATAATAATAATAATAATAATAATAATAATAATAATAATAATAATAATAATAATAATAATAATAATAATAATAATAATAATAATACATATTATATATATATATATATATATATATATATATATATATATATATATATATATATATCAGATGATTTTCAGAACCCAACTTTTACGTGTGTGTGTGTGTGTGTGTGTGTGTGTGTGTGTGTGTGTGTGTGTGTGTGTGTGTGTGTGTGTGTGTGTGTGTGTGTGTGTGTTTACCTAAGTATACAGGAAAGGAGCAATGTTCGTTGGGTCCCGTCTCCTACCCTCACATTTTTTTATACCTTACCTCATATTCACGTACAGTTCCAACTTAATCTACATCCTTGATATCCAATTATCATATTCAGATTTGAATTTGTATGTTGTTCCAACTTGGGTTATATCTCCTTCAAAGCTACTCCAAGTATTCATGCAACTATATGGAAAACTGCATTTCTTAACAACCTTTAGACATATTGTCTTTCTTAATTTGTTCCCATGACCTTTTAAAGGTCAGAATGCACAACGGGAGACACTTTTCATTTTCTCAAAATTCCATGCAGAGTAAAAAGATAAAATAAAATAAATGAATAAAAAATAAAATAAAAAAAACGAATATTTTTTCTATCACATTTGAATTTTGGCAACAAAAATGCTATTTTTCAACTGAATAAATCGTCTGCACTTCGAAAAGATCTTCGGTTATCGTTATGAACTGTGACGTATGAGTAGCCAAACATCGCTTTTCACACGCCATTGGTCGCCATTGTTAAACATTGAATGTCCTAAACAGCTGCAAGAAATTTTGATAAATTATGGTCAAAATTTTCTCACAGCCATTCAATAGATTCAAAGTTAATGGCGACCAATGGCGTGTGAAGAGCGATGTTTGGTTACTCATACGTCACACTTCCGAAGATTCCCGACGAAAGCCGAGGCTGTGTTCGAAGTGCAAACACCACTTAAAATAAAAAGGCTAAATTCAAGTTTGATAGCAAAAATATCCCGTGGGAATGGTCGGAAATGGCTTTTTAATTACTTCGCTTGAAGTCTCAAAAAAGTGTCTCCCGTTGAACGTTCTGACCTTTTAAAGCCCCCTCATTCTTAATCAAGAGATCTTTTCCATTAGTGTAACCTATCCCCTTTAGTGACCTGAATACTGTTATCGCGTCACCTCTTTCTCTTCAATCTTTCAAGGTTGGTAGACTCAGTACCTTTAATCTCTCCTCATGTGGTTTATCTGCCAGGCTGGGGATTAGTTTGGTTACTGCCCATTGTATTCTCTTGATCTTTCTCATATCCTTCACTCTGTGTGGGGACCATATTACTGATGCATATTCCAACCTTGGAAGGATTTCTATGACTTATTTCATCATCTCTTTATTCATATAATGAAAAGCCACTCTAATTTTCTCTCACACAACCCAGCTGATGTGTCTTTCAGGTGAAAGGTTGATTTTTATCAACACTCAACTCTTTCTCCTCTTTAGCTTTTATGATGGGTTCTCATCCCAAGAAATATTTCAAAAATAACATTTTGCAACTTTTGCCCATTTCCAGTACTTTAAAATTTTTAGCATTGAAATTCATTTCCCATTCTTAGCTCCTGTCGTGATTTTTACGTCATCTGCAAACATTATTGGTGCAAACACTGAACCTTGTAGAACTCCGCTCAACTCTGCTCTCCAGCTTGACATCTTTTCCTTTACTATTATCCTCAAGAATCTCTTTTACAAAAGAATCTTTCATCCATTCGAGTAGTTTGTCTCTCAGTGCTCCAACGTGCTCCAGTTTCCATATAAGTCGACTGTGAGGTTCTTTACCAAAAGCCTTCTCTAGGTCTAGGTACACACAGTCCACCCATCCCTTTCTCTCTTTTGAAGCACATCAATCATTCGAGCAAATTTCAAAAGGTTCGATATACACGATCTTCCAGATCTGAAGTCAAACTGTCAGAATGATTATTTCTTAATGGTATTTGGTCCATCGATCTTTCACAATTCTTTTACATAATTTCACTGTTGTGCTGGTTAGTAATACAGGCCTATAATTTAGTGTTGTTTCCTAACTTCCAACTTTGTGAACTG
>NC_134809.1:4964040-4979040 GCF_046742065.1 Oratosquilla oratoria
ATGGGAAGGGGGGGGGTACTTAGGAAGGATTTCACTGACCAGGGGCAGCGCTCGTATAAGCTGTGGCTCTGTTTGATCTGTCAGAGGACGATAGGAGATAGATCGGGAGTAGGCTTGGGAGCTTGTCATAGGGGGTTTATGTATAGAGCTGGAGGTAAGGGTAAGTACAACTGTGATTTGTCACTATATTTGTATAATTGTGTACAGTGTGTGTGTGTGTGTGTGTGTGTGTGTGTGTGTGTGTGTGTGTGTGTGTGTGTGTGTGTGTATGCGTGCGCGCGTGCGTGCATATGTTGTTATGAAATTTCCTGATTTGCTTTGTTTATTTCATTTCAATCTTTTGTGCATTTTGTTATTGTCTTCCGTATTTTTTCTATCATTTTTGTTCCATTTTTTCTGTTTTTGATATTCATTTTTCAATTATTTTGTTGATTAATTTTGTATTTTTTCTTTAAAACTAAAATTCTAATTTGTTTACGTAACAATTTATTTATCTATTTATTTATTCTTTTATTTATTTACTCATTGATAAGTTGGCCAAACGGATTTCCTGCAACGATTGCACTTATCTTTAATGTTTTTACTTATTATTTTATCATACTATTTTTTTTATTTACTTTTTTAATTTGTTTACGTACTTATTTATTTATTTATTTGTTCACTAATAAATTCAGTAATTTATCTATTCATATGTTTATGTACTTATCTATCTATTTATGTATCTATTCAGTTATCTATTTATGTATATATTCATTTATTAATTGATATATTGCCCAAAGGGCTTTTCTGCAACCTTCGCCAATTCCCCTCAAGGGAAGGAACGGAGAGAAAGGTTCCGTTACATCCCTTGGGGACTCGAACCGGAGCTAATGTCACGAGCTGACCACTAAAACCACCAGACCACGATTTTATTCAGCTGAGGTTGGGAGGGAGGGAGGGAGAAGGGGAGAGGGGTGAGGAAGGGTGGGATGAAGGGTGAGGGAGGGGGGAAGGGGGGGAGAGGGGTGAGGGAGGGGGGAAGGAGGGGGAAGGTGGGAAGGAGGGGAGGGAGAAAGTCTCCCCAAAAAAGGGTTCAAACGCTTCTCCAAATGGAGATCGACTTTACTCGTGCGGCGCCTCCACGGCCCAGAGTCACGCAGAGGGAAGGTCAGAGCTCGAGACTTCTCCCATTTCTCCTTCCTATTTTATTTTCTCTCCTTAAGGTGGTGAGGAGCTTACGCCAGGAGGCGCTGAGCAGTTGCGGCCGAAGCCGTCACCTTTGCCCTATGATGCGCTTTAGGGACCGTTGGCGCAGGTAACAGTCACGACTGGGAATCGGAGACGAGTACGGGACTCGAACCCACAATTAAGCGAATGTGAGACCAGAACGCTTCCGATTAAGCTTCTCTTTTATCGTTCATACAATTCCTCTTCCGCAAAATACATCGGAGTACGTCACATATATGACTAATTGATCGATTGATTGATTGACAATGATTGATGTCATGTATAAGAATTTTATTGAGACGTTGGTTGTCCGATTTCTACTTGGTCAATTAAGGTTAGATTAAGTTAACCTAGGTTAAATTAGGCTTGAATTAAAGTTAATCTAGGTTGAATTCGGCTTGAATTAAGGTTAATCTATGTTGAATTATGTTTGAATTAAGGTTAATCTAGGTTGAATTAGGCTTGAATTACGGTTAATCTAAGTTGAATTAGGCCTGAATGGTGTAAGAGAGGCCTTTGTTCTGCAGTGGGCTCGAAATAACTGATTGATTGTTTGATTGATTGATTAATTGATTGATTGAGTGAAGTCACACATAAGAACACTCACTATTCAGATGGTGGCTGCCCAATTCCTACTTGGTCAGTCATGGTTAGGTTAATTCATGTTAGATTAATTTAAGATGAATTAAGTGTGGTCACAGATCTATCTAGTTATTGGGTAAGTAATGTGGGAGGAGGAGGAGGAATGGGGAAGGAAGGGCAAGATGGGGATGAAGAGGGAAGGGAAAAGGTGAGGAGGAGGAGGAGTGGGCAAGGGATGGGGGAGAGAGGGAAAGGAGGAGGGGTAACAAGTAGGAGGGACAGGGGAAAGGGAAGAGAGGGGCAGAAGGAGGTCAAGAGAGGAGGAAGGACGATGAAGAGAGGAAGAGGTGATGAGAGGAAAGAGGAACAAAGGCGAGGCGATTGTGAGGAAGGAAGAGAAGAGAGAGGAGTGAAAGAGAGAAGAGAGAAAATGGATGAGAGGGGAGGAGGGACAAGGGAAGAAAAGAGAAGAGGAAAAAAAGAGAAGAAAAGAGAAGGAAGAGAGAGAAAAAAAAAAGAGAAGAAAAAAGGAGACATTGATACCCTGTGTGTGGCACTCCTCTGCCTACGGCCGAAATAAAGGCTACAAAGTCTACGCCATAGTCAGTAAACAGTGGATACTGACTACATAAGGGAGGGAAGAGAAGGAAAGATGTTTCCTAAGTAACCAGCGCTTCTATTCATAAAGAGATGGGGTCATCAGACAAGAAACAAAGGTCTCAAACTGTCAGGAAGTAGATTTAATTTGAAAGTGGGTAGAAACAACTTCGCCAACCGTGTAGTTAATGAATGGAATAAACTTACAGTACATTTCGAAGTTTTAAGATTAATCTAGATAATCACCTAAGCAATATTTTATTTATTCATTTATTATTTTCTCTTTTTTTGCAAATATTATTTGTTTGTTTATTATCATCTATTCTATTTTATTCATTCACTTCCTCATTTATTTATTTATTCAATTTTTTTCCGCATCCGACCTAGTTATGGACCAAAAGGTCTCCTGTCGTCATACTCTTCCTTTGTTATACTGTGTTAAGGATTTATTATTATTTAATTTTATCTTATTTATTTATTTATTTTATTTATCTATTTATTTATTTATTTATTTATTTATTTGTTTTTATTATTTTTTTTCCCTACTAGACTCCGGTCTTTCAAATTATGTTGCGTGACTCTGCAGTCTTTCTCGGATCCTTCTTCACAGAGCCTCACCATTACTCAAGTTAGGTTCAGTTAGGTTTGGATACGTTAGGTTATGTTTGGTTAAGTTTGGCTATGCTAGATAAGGCTAGATTAGGTAAGGCTGCGCTACGTCAGGTTAGGCCAATTTAAGTTAAATTAGGTTAGGTTAGATTATGTTAGATTAGGTTAGGTTAGATTAAATTAGATTAGAGGAGGTGGAGATGAGAAGGAACAGGAAGATGAGAAGACGTAAGGGAAGAAGGACGAGGAGGAATTACAGATGAAAGAGGAGGAGGAGGAGGAGGAGGAGGAGGAAGAGGAAGAGAAAAATGAAGAAGGGGCGATGGAAGAGAAAGAAGAGGAGGAAGAGGAGAAGGACGAGGAGGAGGTGGAAGACAGGAGGAAGGAGGAGAAAATAAGGAGGAATCTAATACGGAGGAAGATGAAGAACGAGAAGAGAAATAAGACGAGGAAGAAGTGGAGTTGGAGAAGACTAGCAGGAAGAGGAGAGGAAAGATGATAAAGAAGACGAAGAGAGGAGGACGAGGAGAAGGAGGAGAAAGAGAAAGGACAAGAAAGAGGACAAACAAGAAAAGAGAACGAAGAAGAGGACGAGAAAATGACAAGGAGAAGGACAAGGAATAGGAGGAAGAGAACAAGAAGGAGGAGAAGAAGGAGTAGGAGGGCGAAGTAAAGGAGGGCGAGGAGGAGGAGGATGACGAGGACAAGGAATAGGTTGAGGAGGAAGGAAGAAGAGGAAGAGGAGGAGGGCTAGGCGAGAGGGAAGAGGAAGAGCAAGAGGAGGCGGGGGTGTAGGAGGAGAAAGAGGAGGAAGAGGAGGAGGAGGAGGAGGAGGTGAGGAGGACGAGGACAAGGAATAGGTTGAGGAGGAAGGAAGAAGAGGAAGAGGAGGAGGGCGAGGGCGAGAGGGAAGAAGAGAAAAGCAGGCGGGGGTGTAGGAGGAGGAAGAAGGGGAGGAAGGGGAGGAGGAGGAGGAAGAAGGGGAGGAAGGGGAGGAGGAGGAGGAGGAAGAGGAGGGGAGGAGGAGGAGGAGGAGGAGGACAAGGAATAGGTTGAGGAGGAAGGAAGAAGAGGAAGAGGAGGAGGGGGAGGGCGAAAGGGAAGAGTAAGAGCAAGAGGAGGCGGAAGTGTAGGGGGAGGAAGAGGAGGAAGAGGAGGCGGGTGTGTAGTAGGAGGAAGAGGAGGAAGAGGAGGAAGAGGAGGAAGAGGAGGAAGAGGAGGAGGAGAAGGAGAGGAAGGAGGAGACCAAAATATTTCATGGCCCCAGACAGAAGTGTTAACAGGGGAGCATTTTCATTGAGGGGAGCTTCTCTTTACGTTGGCATCGTCGCTGAGCTTTGTCAACACATGAACAACGTCTGGGGGACACAGCCTTGCTCGCCTAGCTGTGTGTCTTTGTGTGTCTGTGTGTGTCTTTGTGTGTCTTGGTGTGTCTCGCCACCCTCCACCGAGGCACAGAAATACAAACAGAGGCAGAAAAAAGAGAATGAAGAGCGACTTGTCAAAAAATGAGACGCGAAAGAAATACACGGGGAAGACTGACAAGGGGGTGATGCAAGACATATACACTGATACATACATACACACGCGCGCACGCACACACACACACACACACACACACACACATACACGGATACACACGGCTCGACGGTGCATTGGTATCGTTCACGACCGCTAATTCAGCAATCCGAGTTCGACACCAAGCCAGGTCTGAAAATAAATTAACATCGCCACACTAAGAGCCGGCACTCCAACTCTGGTGGCCAAGTTCTGTGTTTCTGTGTGTGTGTGTATGTGTGTGTGTGTGTGTGTGTGTGTGTGTGTGTGTGTGTGTGCACGTGTGTGTGTGTGTGTGTGTGTGTGTGTGTGTGTGTGTGTGTGTGTGTGTGTGTGTGTGTGTGTGTGTGTGTGTGTGTGTGTGCGTGTGTGTGTGTGTTTATATAACCGTATATGTATGCGCGAGTATGTGTGTGTGTAAGGTCACAGCATTACTCATAATTCGGGCCATATATGAGAGAGAGAGAGAGAGAGAGAGAGAGAGAGAGAGAGAGAGAGAGAGAGAGAGAGAGAGAGAGAGAGAGAGAGAGAGAGAGAGAGAGAGAGAGAGAGAGAGTCGTACTTGCGCCTGTGTATGTGCACATGCGTGTCGGTACATGTACTGACATCCCACCCACATGTGCCGGATCAGTGTACAAGTACATGGGAACTATATCTCCATTTCCTGTTCTGTATTCTGATACTCTGTGACCTTACATTCGGGGGGTCCCGTCTACGGTATTATAAGCCCTGGGGAGTTTATATAAGGGGGAGGTGGGTGGGAGAGGGGAGAGGGGAGGGGGGGATGCGCTGGAGGTGGAATGAAGAAATAATTACCCCAACCTTCTGACGTCGGCTACAAATGAATATACAAACTGTATTGCGTAGTGACTGAAGCAAGATCTTTTTATACAAATTTTGTATTTAATAAAATTATATCTCTTATTTATTATTTTCTCCCTATTCTTTGTCTAATTCCTTCCATACCGGGTGGTACTCTTTCCTTTTATTCCGACTGGCGCCAGGCGATTTTATTGATTCCTGTGGCACCAAACTCCTCTATGGTCGGTGCCAATTCTACTTTCCTCCTCTGGCTGCCGATTTCTTGACTTTTTTTCGGTGTCAATGCACAATAAGCATCACATAACCGAACAATAAACATAATTACATTTACAAAAAAACATCATTTGTTTAACAATAAAAATACCCTACACCAAAAACATATTAACGTCATGGAACTGCCTGGAGTAGGCCTTATGGTCTCTTCCAGTCTCTTTCATTCTTATGTTCTTATGTCAACGAAAAAATAGAATAAAGATACATGAAAACAACAGCAACAACAACTTAAAATGCACCCACACAGCATTTGCTGAGTTAAGTCTGACAGAGGCGCATTAGATCGTTCGTTCGTGTGTCTGTGATGTTATTTACAAACACGCCCCGTCAATTTCAGCAAACAACCACAATCATTCGAGTATCGTTCTCCTCTTATCTCGATCCTTATCACGTCGCTCATCAAAAGATAAACGAAAACGTCACCCCCCATGGCTCCCTATAGCGGGTAACCCCCATCGGGTGCCCCACCCAATGCCCCATGAATGTGGGTAACCCACAAGTCCAGTGCTTCTCAACGTGGGGCGTACGCCCCACAGGTGGGCAATTCAGATTTTCACGTGGGCAATATGATCTTTAAGGGGGGAAATGGAGGGCAACAGAGGAAGTCTGGGGTAAAATTTTTTTTTTATTATAATATATATATATATATATATATATATATATATAGACTAATAAATTAGTATAAGTTATATATATATATATATATATATATATATATATATATATATATTATTTTTCATTGATGCCTTGTTCTTTTGAAGTGGTTTTAAACCAAGGTTTTATGCTTTTTCAGCTGAAGAGTAGTTTTTTTTTCAAATTATAACAACTGTATATCACCACATTGGGGACATCAAGGATTTTAAAGGTGATTAGGTGGGGCATAGTGGCCAAAAAAAGGTGGAGAACCACTGCAATAGTCAATTCCTAGTCCAGCAACCCCTCCTATTCCAAGCCCATCATCTCATTCTAATCTCACTAACTCATTCCAAGCCTATTCACCCATTTCTACTTCATCACCCCATTCCTCTGCACACCACTGCACACCACACTCGCTTATTCTTAAAATAACCACCCTGTGGTGTACGTAATCCCCCACATGCTCTCCGATGCGATACTTATGTTTGTTGTATCGTCGTTGCTGTATGCGGGTGGACAACTAGTTGACACGGCATGCAAGAATAGCTGACCTTTGACCTTATATTATTCTCGTGTAGGCTACGGCCATATTGTGCCTGTAGGAATGGCATTCGTACTAATGTGGAAACACAACTCTTGTAGAATCCGGGACACTTTCTGTGCGACCTTTCCCTACGCTTCTTTTCGGTACGTGAGTGTACTCGAGTATGGATATATATGTGGATTACCTGTAAGGAGAATGATGGGACTAACTTTTTGAGACAAAAGGTCACTGTTTCGTTTGTACAGCGCCCCTAGGTCAGGTTGGCGGTCTGCGGTCGGCCTCTTCCGGTCGGCCTCCTCTGGTTGACCTCTTCCGGTCGGCCTCTTCCGCTCTACCCACGCTCGACTTTCCTAAGCCGCCGTCTCGTCATAATAAAGTCAAGACTCTATTCTGAGCATCAATATACTACCTACATACCCATACACTATGGACGCCCCAACTACCCATTACTGTGCACATTATAACCACCCAATTTATGAGTCATAACTACTCATTCTTACGACCAACTCACCCACCCATTACTGTCATTACATCACCCACCCATCATTACTTCATGGTTACCTATACACGATGGGTTACCGCTCTACCCATTTCTATGATTCCTTTAGTGCAACCATCGCCATATTTCTCTTAATCCCCTTACACTGGACTCCATAACGACGACCCTATAATCAAAGAATCTCTGGGAGCTTTTCCCCATTATGAGGAGGAATGTCTATATCTCCATTATGTGTAAACCCAGGTTTGTATGAAAGTCAACAGTGACTGCCACGTCCCATGGATGTCCCTGCATATAGGGCGAAGGTGACGTCAACTATCCATATCCAAAAGAGGGATGTGTATATATATATATATATATATATATATATATATATATATATATATAGTGTGTGTGTGTGTGTGTGTGTGTATCCACATATATATTTAGAATAAGTAAACAAATAAATATATATATATATATATATATATAGCTAAACACAACCACCAACCCTTATTCAAAATCTACAAAAACGAGGAACAAACGAAACTGTTCTCTCTTCCTTTTTCATCTTCTCGTCTTTAGAAAGACTAAAAATAACCGACGGGTGGGCAAAAATAACTTTTACGGCTCTATAGCCAAAATGTCCCAATTTGCTTATTTCAGAAAACGAGTTGTTTTAAATGTTTTCTTTTATATATATATATATATATATATATATATATATATATATATATATATATATATATATATATATATATATATATATATACTAAGAAATTGATAATATATATTTAGATATCTCTGTCCATGTGGCCAATGCCCCGTGACTTTTAAGTGGCCGTTCTTATACAAGCTCCCGGACGCCTCTACAAGACCTTGAACTTTTAGCTCCGATAACGCTTTATTAACACCCGGGGGGGAGCGCGCATGACAACAGATGCGGGGTGCCTGCTGCGCAGTGGCACGCTCGGGGCTGGCAATATGATGAATAAAATCGGGTGACGGCAGCGGGAATGCGCAAAGTTTCCGATCAGGAGAACTAAAAAAAAAAAAAAAAAATCTTTCGACTGCCTGCTTCGAAAAAATGTTTTCTTTCGAGTTTTAATCTTAGTCGCCTCAGAGAATCCTCTCTGCTTAACAAAGACTACCAAGAAGATCCTCATGACGTCAGAGATTAAAACCTGTGATAAGGTGTACTTAAAGATACACATACTTGATCATCTATGTCCACACACATGGTCCATATTCACATAAGAAACCAAAAGTACAAAATACTTAATATGATCATATAATAGCACAAATAGTAATAATTATGAATAATAATAACAATGAATGATAATATTTATAAATGATATGACAGTAACAATACAATAATACAAAATACATTACACCCATACACACACCGACACCCACACAGACACACACACAGGGAGTGAGATAGATAGAGAGGCAGAGAGAGAGAGAGAGATGTTGAGAAAGAGATGTAGAGAAAGAAAGAGAAATGAAGAAAGTGAGAGTTGCAGAAAGAGAGAAAGAGCAAGAGAGAGATGTAGAGAGTTGTGCAGAGAGATGTACCTGTAGAGAGAGATAAAGAGAGGGAGAGATGGGGAGAGAGAGATGTGAAAAGAGAGAGTGCTAATTTTAGAACTTCATTTCCAAAAATCAAGACATCATCAACAAATTATGATGAGCGCTCACGCTGTTTCCTTCGTGCCTCAGAATCTAATCAGAGATTATGATCACAGATAACCGACACTAAAGCAACGTTCTACTAAATGTATACCAAATCTTGAACGCAAGATTAGAAAGCCTTATCTGAATCTGTTTGAAAACAACAACAAGAAAAATAAAACTTTCCAAAAACAACAACAAAAAATTGATGTATAAACAAAAGGAAAACATAGCTGTGTCTGTAAATGACAATAATAAAAATCAATATATAAATACATAGATAAAACGAAGAAACAAGATAAACACGGAGACAAATCTACTTCATCTTAAGCTGTTTAAATAAAAAATATAAAACATATATGAATCAGTAGAAAACAATTAAAAAATAATAATAAGAATCAATAAATCGATTAAACAAACTAAACAATTATGAGGAATACAACATTATATCAACCTGTTTAGAAATAAACTCAACAAAAATAAACATAAAGAAGTAGATCAAACAAATGAATACAACAAACACAGGAAAAGACCTCAGGATGTTTACTCAAAACTGGAGGAGGCATATACAAACAAATTAATTAACTAATCACTAAATAAACAAAAGGAAGATAAACAAATGATTAATATAAAATAAGATGATAAATAAGAAGAAAAATTGGTGAGGAAGAAAGGAAAAAAGAAGAATAAAAATAAGACAAAGACGAAGAAGAAGGAGAAAAATTGAAGCAAAAATTTTCATGAATGATTAATTAATTGCCTTATGAGGCGATGGCATCAAGTACTTTACTTCAAGATTCTTGAAACACAAACATTAAGTGCTTTAACTCAAAATTTACTTACGCCGACACCTGAATCACAATCATTAAGTAATTTAACTCAAGATTCACTAATGCCAACACCTGAATCACAATCATTAAGTAATTTAACTCAAGATTCACTAATGGCGACACCTGAATCACAATCATTAAGTAGTTTAATTCAGGATTTATTTATGCTAACGCCTGAAACACAAGCATTTAAGTACTTTAACTCAAGATTCAATTATGCCGACACCTGAAACACAAGCTGAAACTTGACTGAACTGATAACTTAATTTTTTTGTGTATCTATTGTCCAACATCCGAAATACACGTATATATGTGTATGTATGCATGTATGTATGTATGAATGCATATATATATGTATATATGTATGTACATATGTATGTATGTATGTATGTACGCGTAAGTAAATAATAGCAAGTACTACGCTATTTCCTGTTAAACAACACTAACTTACTTTAAATTTTTGGTATATCCGGATATTTCTTCCTCCCTTTCTCTCTCTCCTTCTTTCTTGCTAACGGTATGAGCTCGTACCAATATGCATAAAGATATTATTGTATCCTTGCCTCGCCTTATACATCTTACTCCGTTCAGCACTACCACTCAATGTGACAACCTATGACAATTGCCAACCACAGCATTTCCTGTTTGTTGCTGACCCAAGCCATCCCGTGCTTGCTAGCTTGCCTAAGAGCAGGCCAGACAGGCTGTATACTCTGCGTTTCTCAACCTTTTTACCCTTGCGTAACCTTTAAAATAAATTGCATGTCTCAAAAAAATAAATAAAAAAATCTCATTTTATTTTCATCGTAATAATAGGTTAGATAGGATGATGTCTACATTACATTATTACAATAACCAAGAATATGTCGTGCGTGTTTAATTACATTGCGTATATGAAATTAAATAAAAAAAAATGCATTAGCTTATTTCACTTGTTCTCGCGGAACCCTTAGGGACCTTTTGCGGAACCTTAGGGTTCCGGGGAACCCTGGTTGAGAAACGTTGCCTTAGACCATCGTTTCCCAAGCTGGGGGTGCTGAAATCAATTATAGGAAGGCGCTGGGAAGTGATACACACAAAAATCACATTGACACATCTATCATTGATTACCCATTTGTGCATACTTGACTTTTTCCATGCTATTTTATTTTTCTATGGTGTTCTTATTTCTTCTACAAACAATATTGTCAATTTGTTCCAGTTCTAAGGAACCAAGAAAATAAATCATCAAGCAGTACATTTCACTTTCTTTTATCCTTCTGATAACAAGATAGTGGTGCTGGACTGCCTTAGACATGACAACAGGGGGTGCTATGGTCGGAAAAGGTTGGGAAATGTTGCCTTAGACGAAACCCTTACGAGACCTTTGTAATTATTATATTCGATTTGTATTTTGTAAATGAGAGTTTCATTAATCCTTGAATCAGCGTCCCACATAAGAATGCATCATAGCGAATTCACAATTTCGGTCTAACTCTCAAAGTCAACGATTTTATTCGGCTGATGACGGGGAATTCGTCATTGACGCTGTTCTACTGACATTACCGCAACAATGACTCACTCCATATACTTTATTCTGGCTGAAACGATGACGATTTTATTCCGGGGGAGGAAGGACACCGTGCTTGAGTTTCTCACTTCATCCTTCGTTTGACGTCGTAGAAATTAACGATTTTTTCTTAACCAGAACAACAATAACATAACAATGATAAGAACAAGAACAATAACTAATTACTAATAAGTGAAAAAGCATTACGAAATTTTGCTTATTTTCCATTGTAGATTACAATTTACACCCAACGTCTCCAACCTAACAAACCTGTTCACTTAGACAATTACCATAATACGAATTTAACTAGCTACTAACTAAAAATCTAGACATACAAGTGTGTGTCCACAAATCCTAGATCTACTCTAGACACGTAGGGAAAGTAATTTAAACCTAGAGAAAAATAGAAAGAACACTAGCTGATATTAGCACGACACAAAGAAAAGATAAATGGATAAAACATTCAGGCCTTCCAAGAACTAAAATGATGACCGACACCACATCCTGAAATTTCAGTGTTTCTTCACATCCTCTTGCCAGCTCCTTTCTAGATTGTCAAAAACATGTTCTACTTCAAACTAGAACTTATACGAAGAACCTAAAACCTAAGAGATCTGGGCATCTCACTATAGTAACCCATCAAGATCTTTTATAAAATTTATAGCGATACTTCATCCTGAAGTTTCAGTGTATTTTCACATTCCCTTGCCAACTCCTTTCTAGATTGTCAAATACGCGCTCTTATTCAAACTAAAACTTGTACGAAAATCCTAGAACTCAAGTGCGCTAGATGTCTAACTATAGTAACCAATAATCATTTGGTTCGTATCTGGCATTGATTCTTTAGTCTTGTAGCTATTCTGGCGACCGGCAGGCGATTTAATTCAGCGCAGGAACATCTGCACCAGTTATATATATGCATATATATATTTATATTATTTATATTTATATACACACACACACATATATAAATATATATATATATATATATATATATATATATATACATATATATATAATATATACTTTTTTCTTAAAACTAACTACGGGGAAAAATCTAACTTACAAATGTCCTGCTCTAACCTAACCCAACCCAACCTTCCCCAATCAAAGCCACAAATTTTCATTCTCAGTAAATCGTTCATTATAACATTTCAAATTAATTCTATTTCCTTTTAAGGAAATCTCCAGGTCTTCTATGTCGCTTGGCGATTTTATTCAGCTGAGGGAGAACTGTGACCATCCTGAAGGTAATATAACTATTTCAGATCAAATTCTTCAGAGCGATAACGTGAAATTTCCATATCTGTGTCAAACCATGTGCCCATTATCTGCGACTGAACTATATATAATGACCTGAACTTACACTACGCGTGGATAAGATATGGGTTATCTAGGTGTATATACGTGCAAAGTGTATAATATATATGTATGTATATATACATATACGCACACATACATGTATACCCGGTATATATATATATATATATATATATATATATATATATATATATACATATATATATATATATATACATATATGGGGAAGGGTGGGGGAATGGTGGGAATAAGTGGGGGGTGGGATTAATTGGGGGATGGGGGGAAAGTGGGGACGGGGATGACGGGTATGGGGAGATAAAGTAGATGAATTCAATATCGGACCTAAAAACGTGGAGTAGAGGGGGGAAGGGGTGAGGGGGGAAGGGGTGAGGGGAGATGACATATTATATGTGGCCGAGGGGGAGAAAAAAGGGAGATGGGGGAGTTTATGACATAAAAAGGGTGTGGGGGAGAGTTGGGGGTGAATATTTCATCCCCCCCCTTTATTAACTTTCTAATTACAGATACCCGGTATGGGTCAGACCGGAGACCGAACGCCAGCCCCTCAGTGTTGCACCTCTGAATGTAAGTGGATGAGGTCTGAAGATGGACGAGGGAGGCGATTCTCTCCGACGTCCTTCCTATCGTCTGTCCCACATTGACAGTAATGATGGTTTATTGTAGAGTCGCTAACCATACAGGATATCACTGAAATCCCTGAAGTATATTGACTGAAACAATCAGGAAGAGAGAAGAGAAGAAAAAGAGAGAAGAGAGAAAAGGAGTAAAAAAGAGAGGAAAGGGAAGAGAGGAGGGAAGAGAGACGAGGGAAGAAAGAGGAGGAAAAAGAGTGAGGGAAGGAGATGAGAAGAAAAGAGAGAAAAGAGGGAGGAGTAGAGAGATAGGAGGATAGAGAATGGAGGAGAGAGGAGGAGAGAGAGAGAGAGAGAGAGAGAGAGAGAGAAGGCAAGAGAGATAGAAGAGAGAGGAATGGAGAGAAAGAGTAGGGAAGAGAGAGATAAAGGAATGAAGAGAGGAGGGATGAGAGAAGAAGGAAGAGGGGGAACAAAAGAGAGAAATGAAGAGAGAAGAGAGAGAGAATGAGAAAGAGGAGTGATGAGAGAGAAGAAGGAAGAGAGAGGGGGGATGAGAGAAGAGGGAAGAAAGAGAAAAGGCGAGAAAGAGAGCGAGGAAAGGGCGAGAGAACAGGGAAACCTGGAGGAGGGAAAATAGAGAAGAGAAGAGAGGGCCTGAGAGAGAGAAAAAGAGAGAGAGAGGAGAAGGAAGAGAGGTGAAGGCTTAGCCAGGAATAAATAAATGAAATGAATAAATGAATAAGAGTAAATGAAAGCTAGATTGATAGAGCGGGAAAGGGAGAGAGAGAGAGAGAGAGAGAGAGAGAGAGAGAGAGAGAGAGAGAGAGAGAGAGAGAGAGAGAGAGAGGGAGAGAGAGAAAGAGAGGAGAGAGAGAGAGAGAGAGAAAGAAGAGAAGGAAGAGAGGTGAAGGCTTAGTCAGGAAAAGGAAATGTAAATAAATAAGAGTAAATGAAAGTTAGATTGATAGAGAGGGAGAGAGAGAGAGAGAGAGAGAGAGAGAGAGAGAGAGAGAGAGAGAGAGAGAGAGAGAAGAGAAGGAAGAGAGGTGAAGGCTTAGTCAGGAAAAGGAAATGTAAATAAATAAGAGTAAATGAAAGTTAGATTGATAGAGAGGGGGAGAGAGAGAGAGAGAGAGAGAGAGAGAGAGAGAGAGAGAGAGAGAGAGAGAGAGAGAGAGAGAGAGAGAGAGAGAGAATGGAAGAAAAATTACGAAAGAGGAATGGAAGAGGAACTGGAGGAAAAGGAGGTAAATGAGGTGAAGGAGGAGGAGGAGGAAAAGCAGGAGACAGGGGAGAGGGAGTAGGAAGAAAATGAAGAGAAAGAGAATGAGAGAAGAGAAGAGAAGAGGAGAAAGAAGAAGAGAAGACGAGAGGAGAGATTAGAAAAATGAGGAAATGAGTGAGAGGAAGAAAATGAGGAAGACCAAGGAAGAGGAGAAGAAAAAGGTGCAAGAGGAGGAGGAGGAAGAGAAGGAGGAGGAGTAGCAGGAGCAGATGGAGGAGGAGGACGAAGAAGAGGAAGATGAGAAGAACGAGGACAAGGATGAAGAGGAAAGTGAAGAAAATGAAGAGAAAGAAGGGGAGAAGGAAAAAGAGGAAGAGGAAAAGGAGAAGAAGAGAAAGAAGAAGAAGAAGATGAGTAGAAAAGGAAGAAGTGGTGGAGTATGTGGAGGAGGAGGAGGAAAAGGAGGAAAAGGAGGAATTGGAGAAGGAGAAAGGGGAGGGGG
>NC_134809.1:4984040-4989040 GCF_046742065.1 Oratosquilla oratoria
CAGAGATATCAACGGGAGGACCCGAAAACCTTTGGCGGTTACTGTGGGGCTGCGGGTTCCCATTGCAGCGTGCTGGTTGCCAAGTTGGCTTTCTTTAACCAAATAAAAAGTACCTCTCCAATTCGGAACATTTTGTTCCGAATATTGGAGAATTTCCCAATTCCAGAAATTCCCAATTGACAACGGAAGCATCCGATTCTGAAGAGGTGACATGACTTTATCTGGCGATTGTACATACATCCCTGCTTCCAGAAGCCAGTTTCTGTTAAATGGAATAGAATCATTTGGCTTTAGTCAGACCAGAATGATTGAACTGACCGTCTGATTAATTATTAGCAGAAGTTGGTCTATGAACTGAACTGTCTATCATTGTGCCCTTTAGCTGACCCATGATGTCCATCAATATGTACCAGACATATATATATATATATATATATATATATATATATATATATATATATATATATATATATATATATATATATATATATATATATACATTGTGTGTACGTATATATGTGTATAGTACCACTATATCTTTCGTCAGAGTCGAGCTGCAATAGAATACATACATACATATACCAAAGACTTTTTTTCCCCTTACAAGGTAGGTAGCCTGCAACAGCACATTCAGTTATGAATAAAAAACTCATCATATAACTTTACTTTATTTATCTTCCTTTTTTTCTGTAACGACACCAACGTCAGTCGTTCGAGTGAAGGGTGTCATTGCCATGTGATGATCTTTACTTGTCAAAAGTTTAGATGATCAATCCATTCTACTCTGTGTACTCCTCACCTATGTGTTACTGACTGGACGACGCGATATGGGAAGCGCACAAGGGGGAGACCAGAGAGAAGTTGAAGAGGCGAGGAAGAAAAATTTGCAGGAGTAACGTGGCAGAGGTTGGTGCAGTCGTGCAAGTCATGGAATGGTATGATAGAGGACCTTGTTCAGCAGTGGACTCGAAATGGTTGATTGATTGATTGAGTGTGCAATTCTTGGTCAGCAAGAACGACAGCGAATAGCGAATAGATTAACTACCTTGTGAGATACCCGTATCCTTAACCGTGAATTCGTTTACGAAAGTGGGATGAGGACACTTTTTTTTTTTTTTTAAGTTTAACCCATGGGGGTTAGTTAAGGATTGCTGGTCAAATTTAATTTTATCTATTTATCTATTACTTTTATTATTATTACTATTATTTTCTAGCTGCAGAAGAGGTTCCTCTTTGCTAAATAAAATCGTGTGGTGATTAACCAATCTATTGGTAAACCAGTTTTTCCCTATTTCTTTCTTAGCCAGAATAAAATATATTACCTATTTCCTTCTTAGCCAGAATAAAATATATTCCCTATTTCCTTCTTAGCCAGAATGAAACATATTCCCTATTTCCTTCTTAGCCAGAATAAAATATATTCCCTATTTCCTTCTTGGCCAGAATAAAATATATTCCGTATTTCCCTCTTAGCTAGAATGAAATATATTACCTATTTCCTTCTTAGCCAGAATAAAATATATTCCCTATTTCCTTCTTAGCCAGAATAAAACAAATGACCTATTTCCTTCTTAGCCAGAATAAAATATATTCTCTATTTCCTTCCTAGCCAGAATGAAATAGATTCTCTATTTCCTTCTTAGCCAGAATAAAACAAATTACCTATTTCCTTCTTAGCCAGAATAAAATATATTACCTATTTCCTTCTTGGCCAGAATAAGATATATTCCCTACTTCCTTCTTAGCCAGAATGAATTATATGAAGAGTGCCAATGAAATCAGATTGACCGTGGCCACCGCCCACCAGGCACAGTGCCATTTCGTCTCAAGGACAATGAGATTGGTATTCGTACTGAGGCCAGAGGGGAGAGAGGGGGAGGGGGGAGAGAAGGGGAGGGGGAGGGGGGGAGAGAGGGGGAGGGGGAGAGAGGGGGAGAGAGGGGGAGGGGGAGAGGGGAGGGGGGAAGAGAGGGGGTGGGAAGATAATGTAGGATCGAGTTATGTGATGTAGCCCCGCCCCTATAGAGTCTGGACTCTGTGACCCTGTGTACAAGTATACCTGTCAGTGATGCGTGTATTCGTTTTACACATTACCATTGTTACCAGCACTTCAGATACTATTCTAGTTTCGTTATTATTATAATTGTTACTATTACTATGGATATCATGGTAACCATCGTTGTTACCAGCGCCTCAGATACTATTCTCGTTTCGTTATTATTATAATTGTTACCATTACTTTAGATATCATGGTAACCGTCGTTGTTACCATTTATAGAAATAATAGTAGATGTATTAACACGTGGTAACGGCTATGGCATTGAAAGTGTTATTAGTAATATTAGTATTGTTAATAGTTACCAAACTCTCTCTTTTCTTCTCCTCTCTCTTTAATACAAAAATATAACAAAAATGGACACAACCACATTCAGAATACAGAACTAGAAACTACAGAAAATCTCAAACCAACCCGTCAACAACGATTAGAATTTTAATATACTTCAAAACATTTTACAGGATTGTCAACCATAACAACTTCCCTTATCCGTTGCCAGATGTACGATCTCACGAGCGGGTTAGTAATAACGGAAGCCTCTCTGATGCTTAGCACTGCGACGTCGGTGATCTTTTTATTCGTTCAGAGAAGAAGAAGAAGAAGAAGAAAAAAAAAAAGGCGACCTGCGACTGTCATTTGTTGCTCAAATGGTTCTCATTAGTAGGTTGCCATCTCACCTTTGCGTGGTCTCGATTCGCCCCGAGGGATGGAACAGAACCTTTCCCATCCCCCCGCCCCTTCCCTTGAGGGAATTAGCGAAGGTGAAAGCGCTGCAGAAAAGCCGTTTGGGCAATATACCAATAAACAAATAATAAATAAATATATAGATAATAAATAAACAGATAAATAGATACATACACCAGTTTCTGGGCATTTTATATATTTTTTCAACTGAATGTTTATTTTTAATTTTAGTCTTTTTTATTCCCTTTTCTTCCATATATTGAGACTTGACGAGAGTAATCGTAAAGAATATTTGTCGTCTGTGTTTTTTCTTAACAAAACATTTTTTCTTCTGGATTGCTGTACATGTGCCCTAGCCTTTTCACTACTTCTTATGACCTACACTTTGACTTCACCTATTACCAGGCGATTTTATTCAAATTGGGGAAACATTCTCGACAGCAAAGAGGTCCGAAGAAGGCACCGCAAGGTTAGAACAAGTAACTGGAGCGGCTGGGAGAAGAGCCAATATCGCCAACCGCGCAGTCAACGAGTGAAGTAAACTTCCTGCAGTGGCAATAGAATACATTACAGTTGGAATTGTGTATCTATATATGTTATTTATATGTAAGACTATACACAAAAAACACAGGTTGCTTAACAATCAAACTATCCAAAAGAACCAGAAGAAATTCCCTTAACAGAAGAAATTCCCTTAAAAGACAATAACTATATACATATATATAGACATATACATATATATATATATATATATATATATATATATATATATAAAACATGGAACATAAGAGAGGAAGAGAGGAGTTTGAATGGGTTTGAAATGAAATGCTTGAGAAGTATGATAGGGGCTACTAGGCTAGAGTGAGAAATGAGGTGAGGAGGCGAACAGGGGTGGAAAGGGAGTTGGGAGATAGGGTTGATGAAAGAGTACTGGGATGGTCTGGACACATAGAAAGAATGAGTGAAGAAAGATTAGTAAAAGAGGCGTGGAAGGCAAAGGGAGAAGAAGTGAACATGAGGGGACGTCCTAGGATGATGTGGATGGGGTAAAAGGGGCATTGGGAAAGAGGGGAATGTCTGTTGAAGAAGGACGGGAGAGGACAGAAGATAGGGGTGAATGGAGAATGGTTGTGTATAGATGTTGCTGTGATGCATGAGGGGGAGTTGGTGAAAGTTGGGGGGAGGGGTAAGGGAGTATGTATGAGAAATAAATTGACGCAGACCGAAGGGATTTCTCCCCGCCATCTCCTTTTCTGCGTGAGGGGACGGAGAGTAGGGGTCACCGAATTAATGAAGCGGCCTTGCTGTGGATGTGCTGTATCTTGCGACACTGCTTCTGACCCAGGTCAGTGGACAGGATGCTGGGATGACCCGTCATCCAGAAGGTGCCAAGATAAGAAGGAGGAAAGAGAGTAGAGGGGAGTGGAGTATTAGGGGATGGAATGGGTGGGAGTGGTTTCTATGCCTTTTTCTTTTGGCTACCTCCCGTGTATACATACATTATATATATATATATATATATATATATATATATATACATATATATTATATATATATATTAATATATATACATATATATAAACTGGCCAGTGTGTGAGGTCAGCTTGGATGACGTCACTGGTTCGGTCCTCCTTAAGTCCTCCCCTCGAAGTGCCCGGCGTGCCTCCTCCACTCCACTCGACACTCGACACTCGACCCGACGCGCTCCCATTCGCAGACCCCTTCTTCCCCCGAAGCTCCCTCCTCCTGGCGAGCAAAAACGCCAACCTCGGA
This sequence comes from Oratosquilla oratoria, assembly GCF_046742065.1. NCBI lineage: Eukaryota > Metazoa > Arthropoda > Malacostraca > Stomatopoda > Squillidae > Oratosquilla > Oratosquilla oratoria. The sequence goes on from NC_134809.1 coordinate 4,988,554, forward strand.
GACCTCGCTCTCCATCAGGCTGTGGAGGACCAGGAGGAGGAGGAGGAGGAGGAGGAGGAGAAGGAAGAGGGGGAGATGGAGGAGAAGGAGGTGGAGGGGGAGAAGAGAGAAGAGGAGGGGAAGAAGGAAGTGAAGGAGGAGGGGAGGAGGGGAAAGATAAGGGAGGAAGAGGGATAAGGAAGAGGAAGTGGAGGCGGAGGAGGGGAGGAGAAGAGAGATGAGGAGGGGAAGAAGGAAGAGAAAGAGAAAGGGAGGAGGAGGAAGGGGAGAAGGAGGAGGAAGAGGAGAATGAGGAGGGCGAGGAGAAGAGAGAAGAGGGGGAAGAAGGAAGACGAGAATGAGAATGAGAAGGGGAAGGAAGAGTAGGAGGAAGACGAGGAGGAGGAAGAGAAGGAAAAGGAGGAGAGGAGGAGGAGGAGAAGAGAGAAGAGGAGGAGGGAAAGAAAGAAGAGAAGAATGAGAAGGGGAAGGAAGAGGAGGAGGGGAG
>NC_134809.1:4996540-4999040 GCF_046742065.1 Oratosquilla oratoria
GTGAATAAAATCATCCCTATTGGTGGGTTTCCTGTATACCGAAAATGTTAAATGATTATGGCCTCTGTGTATTAATGTGTCTAGAAAGGGCAGTTTGCATTCTTTCTCTTGTTCAACTGTGAACTGGATGTCCGTATGAATTTTATTCACTTTTTCTCAGCCCACAGTAAAAGAGTTAAAACTGGTGTCCTGATAGGTTTCTTCCTCAGAGCCTATCGTATATGTAGCAAAGAGTTCCTTGAAGACGAATTAACATACATTAAAGACACATTCAAAAACTTGAGATACCCAGGAGGCCTAATAAATAAAACAAAACACAAAGCGAAGAAAATCCACGAGAAATCAAACGCCCGATCCAACGAACCAAACGTCCAGGCATCCGGACCAATCGTCCATACAATGACGAAAGATCATGTCACGCCACATTTCATAACTGTACCTAATTCTAAGATCACCGAGGATATTGATAGGTATTTATTGAAAGGTGGGATGAAAATTGCGAAGGCTTCCTCTAATAAAATAGGAAAAATGTTTAAAGACCACACTGATAATCACAACAACCTCAGTGTGATTTATAGCATCCCATGTAGCGGCTGTCCCCTAGCATACATCGGTGAATCAGGTCGAGGCATTGAAAAAAGACTAAGCGAACATAAAAATGATTTAAGAGCACACAGGACATCTAACTCACTTGTTCGCCACCTCGAACAATGCAGCAACCTACCTGATTGGGACAAAGTCGAGATCTTACATAAGGGACTACAGAAGAAAATGAGAAAGACGGTAGAAGCTGCTCATATAAATACCCAAATGAACAACAACGATAGAGAAGGATTTATATGCCTTTCCAAATCAGCTAGTCTCCTAATAATCAACGCTCTGGAAAAGACCTGACACTCGAAGCTTGGCGAGTTCCTCCCACTGCAAGTATAAAATTTGTGATCACGATGTAACATAGCGAGTCCTCTGAAGAAGGTCATAGTGACCGAAACGTTAGGACGTATTCTAAAAGCCCATCTACATTTACCCTTCCCCACCTATCACTCTCTCATATATATACATACATATATATATATATATATATATATATATATATATATGAACACATACACATATATATGAGTATCTCCGAGGAAGAGTCATGCAAGGGCCACAGACCGCTATACCCTGATATCGTGCTCAACCAGCCAACCTGGTCTTCTCGCACTGCATTTTTGGAGTTCGATTTGTCTGCTACGAACATGGTTATTGAGAGGGAGACATATCCATCTCCCATCAGTCGATTCAGGAAACGTAGGTCAGCTGGTTGAGTACGAAATCAATATTGTTCTCCAAAGTCAATACTATAGGATTAAAGTCCATTGGCCACAATTTTACTTTTTGAGTTCCCAGGAAGAATATAAGAAATTGTGTATGTTTGCGTTTATATGTGTGTGTGTGGAAGCAAGGGTGAGAACTGACCACTTCTCTAATGTTCTGTTAACTTTAGACTTTAAGGATAGCTATCTTGTTTAATTGGCATAAAGAAATCGGCGAGAATCAACTCTGACTAATTGTTGAAACTCCTGCAATTCAGCAGTCTTTAAGGACTATGGTTTGTTTACATGCATCAATATCTTGACACAGGTCTTCAACAGCTTATGGGAGTTTAAGAGAGGCTAAACAGGAGCATAGATGTAAAAAGTCGCAAATATATCCAAAAATAAAGAGACGAAGTACCGTTTCCACAATGTTTTATTTTGTGTCCCCACACTCCTCATCACGACTGATGTATTGTCAGCAGCAAAGCCAAGCATGTTTCCAAAAAGGATTACCAATTGTCTAAAATAAAAAAATAATTACTCAAAAGTTTAAATAATTCAGTAACACTTGAGTCTTCTACACCCAGCACTTCCAGAAACCTGACAGCAATAGCCAACAGTTTGCAAATGGATACGTCTATACTCTTATCTACTACTATGGAATATCTTTTTAAAATCTCCACCATTTGCTTTAAACTTTCCTGTCCATGCATTTTACAACAATCTCTCTTGAAGCCTGTCTTCCTGCTTTTATAGATTTTATTATTTGGGTTCCATGTTTCAAAACTATCATTAGGTGGATCATAACATTAGGTAAAGTACTGTGAGCGAAAATGGGTGAGCGTCGAGCAGCTGGAAACCCGCAGCTATTAAAGGATCGCAGGAATGGGACGTGAATGATAGGGGAGCAACGGGATCCTTTAAAGCCATCAGCAATGCTTATAGGATGGTGAAGGGTGTAAAAAAGTGTCCATTTATATACCAAAAAATAAATAAATAAATAGATACAGAATTATTCAAATTTAGTCCCTTCATTCAATTTTGCATTTTCTTGTCCAGCATCGTAAAACGTACCAGTAGTACCAAAAAAGCATCGAAAGGATACTTTCGTATCCGTTTTGGGAACCCTGTGTGAAACGAGCCTTAGACTACCTTTATGTGGAAAAATAGTATTAAGCGCGTGTGTGCATGTGTATGTG
>NC_134809.1:5004040-5006540 GCF_046742065.1 Oratosquilla oratoria
CTCTACTCTCTCTATGATTTTCTCTCTTTGGCTCTCTCTTTGACCCTCTCTCTCTCTCTCTCTCTCTCTCTCTCTCTCTCTCTCTCTCGCTCTCTCTCTTCCCCTCTCTCTCATTCTTCATCTCTCTTTCCCTCTCTCCCTCTTACTCCCTGTCTTTCTTCCTCTCTCTCTCTCTTCCTCTCCTTCTCTCTCTCTCTCTCTTCCTCTCTCCCTCTCGTTCCCTCTCTCTCTCACTCTTCATCTCTCTTTCTCTCTCTCTCTCTCTCTCTCTCTCTCTCTCTCTCTCTCTCTCTCTCTATCTCTTTCTCTCTCTCTCTCTCTCTCTCTCTCTCTCTCTCTCTCTCTCTCTCTCTTCTTCTCCCTAACTCTTCATCTCTCTCACTCTTCATCTCTCTCTTCATCTCCCCCCTCTCTCTCTCTCTCCTCATCTTTCTCACTCTCCATCTCTCTCTCCTCTCTCTCACTCTTTTTCTCTCTCTCACTCTTTATCTTTCTCTTCATATCTCTCTCTCTCTCTCTCTCTTTCTCTCTCTCTCTCTCTTCATCTCTCTCACTCTTCATCTCTCTCTTCATCTCTCCCCCCCTCTCTCTCTCTCCCGTCCTTCCTCAACCGACATTCCCCTCTTCCCCAAAGCCCCCTTCACCCCATCCATCCATCTCATCCTAGGACGTCCCCTCATGTTCACTCCCTCCACATCTACCTTCCATACCTCCTTTACTAGTCTTTCTTCACTCATTCTTTCCATGTGTCCAAACCATCCTAATACTCTTTCATCCACCCTATCTCCCAGCTCCCTTTCCACCCCTGTTCTCCTCCTCACTTCCTCATTTCTCACTCTATCTAGCCTAGTAACCCCCATCATACTTCTCAGACACTTCATCTCAAACACATTCAAGTTCCTTCTCTCTTCCTCTCTCATGTTCCATGTTTCTGCTCCATACAGTGCTGTTGGCACAATCACTCCTTCATACAGTCTCCTCTTAGCATCCATTCCCAGATTCCTATTCCTCATTACACTTTTTAAACCACCAAGGCATTTACTCGCTTCTCTCAATCCACCTTCTACCTCCACCTTCACTCCACCCTTTCCTGCCACATTTGCACCCAAATATCTAAAACTATCCACTTACTCCAGTTGCTCTCCCTTAATGCTCACTTCCAGATTACTGCCACTTTCACCCCTTGTACATCTCATCACCTTACTTTTACCCACATTTATCTTCAGCTTTCTTCTATCACACACTCTCCCAAACTGTCACCAGCTTCCTCAATCCCTCCTCCGATCCTGCCACAAGCGCAGTGTCGTCCGCAAACAACAGCTGGCTCACCTCCCACTTTTCTCCATTTTCCTTAACCATCTCCAATCCCTGACCCACTACCCTTGCATTCACCTCTCGCACCACCCCATCCATGTATAAGTTGAACAGCCAGGGTGACATAACGCATCCCTGACGAAGTCCCACCTTTACCTCAAACCACTCACTCTCTCCATTTCTAATCCTGACACAAGCTCTACTACTCTCATAAAAACTCTTGACAGCTCCTAGCTTTCCTCCTACCCCGCATATCCGCATAACCTTTAAGAGCCCATTTGCTACCCCGGGGGTAGGGGGACTTGAGGAGTGGGTAGACGGGGTTGGTGGAAGACGGGAACAGGAAGAGTCCGTAGGTCTCATGCAAAGGGACCTGCGTCACTCAGCCTGATTCTCGTCAGAGCATCAGAACACAAGAATGAAAGAGACCGCAAGAGACCATAAGGCTTACACTAAGTAGTTCCATGTCCATTACCACCTATCATACCTATCCATAAAGTTATCTAACCATTTCTTAAAACAACCGATAGTTTCAGCGATCACTACACGGTTACCAAGTCTATTCCATTCGGTGATCCTCTCTATTAGTAAACCAGTTCTGGGCTATTTCCTTCTTAAGTCAAAATTTGTCCAAAGGAAGAGTTCATTCGTCTGAGGGGAGGATTTCCCCAGATGGAAGGTTTAGCAAATTTATTCAGCTGAGGGTAGCCCTAAGCTATGAAGAACTTAGAAATGATTAATTATCATTATCGTTACCGTTACCTTTGTAATTACCATGATTTTACACTGGCATCATTGTATTTAATTTTCCTCGTGAGATTGCTGCCATTCTTTGGCCATAAGGCGTAGGCCCTCTGTGATCGGGTCTGGAACAGGATCGGTCTCAAAGTCAGGAACATGGAAGAGTTTGGGGCTTTCAAGTACATCGTTGCGTTCGTACATTTCTTCGAGTGAATGTTGCCATTGTATGGTTTTGAGGCGAAGACCCTCTAAAATTGGGTCTGGAACAGGATCGGTCTCAAAGTCAGGACCATAGAGGAGTTTGAGGCTTTCGAGAACATCTTCTTGTTCGTATCTTTCCTCGAGTGATTGTTGCCAGTCTTTGGCTATCAGGTAAAGATCGTTGCTGGAATCCTCATTGGTACTTCGTCTTGTATATGGAGAATACATACAGTACCGAAACTCA
>NC_134809.1:5011540-5019040 GCF_046742065.1 Oratosquilla oratoria
TTCCTGGCACTAAAAATGGTTACTGATTCGATTTATCCGAACAGCCATTTTACAAATAGGACTCGATATATTTGGTCTCTGTGAATTTATGATTGGGTTTTGACAGAAATGCTTCTGGGTGGAAACCAAAACAAAGACTTCAAATGAGCTAATGCTTGGAAAAAAATCTTCATTATTTCGAACCGATGTCAACATTGGAGTGTTTGACTTTATACATACATACATACACATACACACACAAATATATATACTGTATATAAATTTTATCAGCCACATTAACTTTTCCATTTTAATTCCTTGCAAGCATAATCGAAACTAACAAGCAGCTTGATGGAAACATATTCCCTCTTGATAGCGCAGTTGGTTAAGTCACTGACCATTTGATACGTATCGGATAGGTTCAAGTCCTAACCCGAGAGCGTATCAGTTTCCAAACATGCTTCAATCGAGCTCCTTATTAGTCTGTTCTGTGTTTGCAAGGAATTAAAATAGAATTTTTAATGCGGTTGATAAGATGAAAATCTATGTACTGAGGATTATTCAGTGTGTTGTAATATATATATATATACATATATATGTATATATATATATATTATATATATATATATATATATATATATATATGTTGAATCAGAGTTGACAAATTTGAGTAAATTTGGCGTGGGACAACTCAGAATGACGGCTGTATATATTTCATAGACTCACCCTATGTGATGCTTTTGTATTATTATCACTGAAGTATCAATTCTTACCTCCATATATCTTATTTTCTGAGGGAGCGAGGTTGCAGGTGCTGCGAAGGCATCAGACCGTGGAAATATCGAATCTGTGGGACAACACACCGACGTACCTCGGGTCAACGCACCGACATACCTCGGGGGGAAGTTCCCTGAATATGTCGGTGTACCGAGAAGAATCACATGAGTATAATCACACTTTGATCGTACGAAGCCCCAGTAGGATGAAAAGTGCGGAATTTTATGACGGAATTTTATTTAATGACGGAATATACATCGTAATGCGTCGTTTTGCGGACACAAAGATCTGTTGTATTAATACCATGTTTTACAAAAATCAACTTTAATTGCGCCCCCCACAAAAAAACAAACAAAAAAAAACATAAGGAAACATGATACAAATTTCTGATCGGACATTAACAAAAGAAATTGACGGTAGAGCCATGGGAGGATAGAAATTGATATCCAAGACCATAAGGAAAGGAATTGAGAGCTTCATCACATTTCATGAAAAGTCCTTCTATGACGTCATTCCGCATCCTGTTTGACTGCAGCTACCATGGAGACAAACGGACGTACTGTACAACCCCGACTGCGCAGTTGGCCTGACTGTTAATCTGCGCGTGTGTGCCTATTTGTCCGCCTGCGGACATTTAGGGCCATAAAAGACTTGTTTATAACCTACAACCACAACCAAGCACCAGATTAACGGCACTGCTCTAACTCACGCCGGACTCTTTTAGTCAGCAGAAGAGGTGTCTGGAAGACAAGATAAGACAAGACTCTTTTTTTTTTTTTTTCAAGGAGCTCCACCGTCTACGCCAGCATCTCTCGAACTGGGGAAAATCCCCCCACATCTTTGGGAGGTAATCTCCACATCCCCCCAAGTGGAGGTGGTGGTGGGGTGGAGGGTGGTGGTTTTCGAGAGGCAATGAAGAGCAAAAATATACAAATGAACAATTAAACAAATAAATAAGTAAATAAAAACAATTCACTCTTTATTTACTATATTACTTGTACTACAACAAAACAAGTAAAATTTGCGTTTTGGCAAATAACTAAAGCCAGGAACTTTTAACTTATTATCTATTATTATAAAAAAACGAATATTGTATTTTGATCTTGAATCATTTTCCTTGTCCACGCGAAGAACGAAATCCAGACATTTGAATAGATGTGGGGGGGAGACAACCATACCCCCCTGGTGGGGTACGTGCTCCCCTCCCCCGTCTGGTCCCTCTCGCCCCCCCTGTCTGTCCCCCGCCCATGGCTGCCCCCCTGTGGCCCCCCCGTCCCTCTGTCTATCCCCCGTCATTTCATCTTCCCCCTCGCCCCCCTTCTTCCCCAACCCTCTGTCTTCCTCCCATCTGTTTCCTTCCCCCCTTGTCTGCTCCCTTCGCCCCTGTCTACCCCCCCATCCCTCCGTCTACTCCCTGTCTAACCCCCGGCCCCGTCCCCGTCCCCGTCTCTCCCCCCGTCCCCGTCTCCTTTCGACCCCCCCGTCCCAATGTCTGCCCCCCTCCTTCGCTCCCCCGTCCCAATGTCTGCCCCCCTCCTCCGCTCCCCCGTCCCAATGTCTCCCCCTCACCCCCATCCTCCGCTCCCCCGTCCCAATGTCTGCCCCCCTCACCCCCCTCCTCCGTCTGCCCCCCCCCCCCACTCTTGCGTAAACCAATGTGACTCTGGCTTGTTTACCTCCATTGGTGAGAGTGGTGGGGGTGGGAGGGGAGAGGGGGATATCGTCGCGCCACGTCTCCAACAACAACAACAACAACTTTGGGTTCGAAAGAATGTCCTTTATCTTCGAGTATGTCGCCAGATAAAGCTTCAAGAATAGTGTTCATTGAGTGCCAGTGTGTTCTTTATGTCCCGTTATCAGGTACTACGTATTTACGGTTGTTTTTCTTAAACTGACGATTCTATTTGTTTGTCAAGAAGACCCTATGCCAACTGTACATTGTCGAACTCAAACTAAACGATTTCGGTGGTTTCTGTCACCGGGTAATATTTTATTCAGCTCCCAGGTAGACCCCCTGAATATAGAAGAAAAATCCATCCCTTTGTCCAGGCAGAAGATAATTATGATTGTTAGCATTGTAATAGAGCAAAGGGTTTCTCTTCATCAACATTTTAGTAGTATCATAATTGTTATCATTATCATTATTATTATTTAATTTATTTTATTTATTATTATTATTATTATCATTATTTTATTTATTTTATTTTACTTATTATTAATATTATTATTATTTATTTATTTCTATTTTATTTTTATTTATCTATTTTGTAGAGTGGGATTTGGGAGAAAAATGAAGGTTTGCCACACAAATGTTGAGGATTCCTGAAGCGAGAAATTTCAGAACCGCTTCACTAACTCTGACGATTTTCTTCCTCGACTTTCAGATCTACTCTACACGTCGCCAGGCCAGGCCATTTTACTCAGCTGAGGCTGAGCAAACCCCTCGACTACAGCGGGTCAAAAACCATTTCGATTAACCCTCCAAGTACTTTGCTCGACTTATGAAAATTTCTTAAAGAAGAAGAATGCTCACCTGTAACTTCCATTCCTCCTTGACCACCTCCTTTATGATTCCACCTTTATAAGGTGACTTGGTCCACCCCAACAAGAGACGCTATGGTAACTGTAGATCAGTGGTTCTTAACCTTTTTCAGTGCCCGTACCACCTTAATTATCTCTCTCTCTCTCTCTCTCTCCAAAAAAAAAAAAAAAAAAAAAAAAAAAAAAATCGTACCCCCATCCAATACATACAATGCTACCTATTCCACTCAATCCAGAACGACACTGGATAGAAGCGCTAGTAAATCAATGGCCATGTTATTGAATACGGGAGTGGAGTGGATGGGGGGAGCCAGAACACGAGGACAGTGCTGATAGCAAAATACTCCAAACCAAAACAAACTGCCTTCCACACCTTTTTAGATCATTTTCCTTCACTCATTCTTTTCCATGTGTCCACACCACCCCAATCCTCTTTCATCAAGATTTTTCATCATCTTCGGGCAAGACGCATTTCAAAAAGGACATCCTGACTGACACCAGACCCATCTATTCAACTCAGGTTTCGACTCTAGAAGGTCATGACGCTTATGAATAATTTGGACATTTTGGATTTTAATGACTGAAGGAGACGGCAAGATGAGATTTTGATTTTCTCACACAAAGACATATTTCTGTGAGAATCCTTTCGGACAAAATGTCGGGTAATTAAAAGGAAATAAAGGAAATTATGTCGCCCTCTGCCCGGGAATAGGGGTAATCGTAACTTTGCTCTTAAAGAATTTCGCCTGATGAAAACACGAACTCAACTACCAATAAACGTTTTATATGTACTGGGTGGTAGAGTACTTATTCTCTGGCTTCAGGCCATTCAGTTCACCTTCGTCTCGCAAAAAAAAAAAAAAAAAAAAAAATATATATATATATATATATATATATATATATATATATATGCAAAGTAGACCACTTGGAAAAAAGAAACTAACGAAGCAGAGCGCTTTCGTATATTACCACTACTTGTTGCACTGAAGATGTAATATACGAAAGCGCTCTGCTTCGTTAGTTTCTTTTTTCCAAGTGGTCTACTTTGCATAAGTGAACACACGTACCCGTGTTCTTATTAGCATATATATATATATATATATATATATATATATATATATATATATTCAAAATATATAATTATATAATATAAAATATATTATTAAAAATGTGTATATATATTATATATATATATATATATATATATATATATATAATACAATATAAATAAAGAGAAATATTAAAAATAAAATAAAATAATAACAATAATAATAAAATAAATAAAAATGAATTCATAAAATAAGACAGAATAATTCATTTATGAATTAAGATACATAAGAAAAAAAATCAATATAACAACCAAATAAAACTCAGTAGGGACGCGGAGTGCACAAGCTTGCCTTGGAACGCCACTCATCTCGGCGTCGGAACGCCACTCGTCTCCGGCCGCTGGTCCCCTCGCCGCCCTTGCACAGGAATACCTCCCGTGTCGGACCTGTTTACTGACAAGTGTGCGCAGCTTTTGCCTTTGGCAGTGATCAAGGTTTTCACCCAATCCTGCTTCTTCCTTTTCCTTTTATTATTTTACTTAGTTAAGTTTATTCTTGTTTCCCTATCTTTCCTCTTATTTTGTTTTATTTTATTATATTCCTATTCTATTATTTATCATATTTAGTTAATCTATTTTACCTTCCATTTGCCCTCTCCCTTCCTATATTTTTGTCACCCTTTTTGAATCTAAGCTCCATTCTTCTGGGACATTTACGGACACGATTGACTTTTTTTAATAATAATTTCTAATGGAACAATAATCTCCTTTTTAATTTCCTCTACAATTTTTGGGTGCCATCTGACCACGGTGTTCTAATAGTTTTGATTTTTTCTACACATCATTCAATTTTTTCTTTGGTTATATTTACAACAGAGAGTAAGTTTCCCCTAAACTTATCACAGGCGTCAGTTAGAACTTCACTTTGAAGTCTTTCGTTTACGAATACCGAGCTAAAATAGTTGGAACAAATCGCTAGTGGCTGTGATGTTATTCAAACAATTAGGCCCAGCCGTCGCGAAGCTTCGAACACGGGTCCCTCTGAACGTACGTCCCATGCGTTACCACTTCGCCACTCGGAACTTGCAAACTTATACAAACTTGCTCATTTCGACAGTTTGAATAGATTATTTTCCTAAGTGGGATTCAAACCCTAGACCAGTTCTTCTCAACGTGGGGCGTACGCCCCACAGGAGGGCAACTCGGTTTTTCAGGTGGGCAATTCAGTTTTTCGGGTGGGCAATATGATTTTTAAGGGCGAGGGCAATTGAGGGCAACTGAGGAAGTCTGGGTCAATTATTTTTATTTTTATTTTACTCAATGTTTTTTTTTGTTTTTATTGATGCCTTGTTCTTTTGAAATGGTTTTAAACCAAGGTTTTATGTTGTTTTTCAGCTGAAAGGGAGTTTATTTTTCAAATGATAAGAATTGTACATCACCACATGGAGGACATCAGGATCTTAAAGGTGATTAGGTGGGGCATAAAGGCCTAAAAAAGATTGAGAACCACTGCCCTAGACCATGCACTCAGGCTAGAAGGGTCCATCTTTAATGCGTCGGATGTCCAAAAACAGGGTTATCGAGTTAATCCTCATCAAACTGAGTTAAACCCGTTCTTTACGTCAACCCTCTCAAGAGGTCAGACTCGGGACCAATCGGGGTTTTGATCGATCGTGCCAGCTGAATAAAATTGTCTGACGTCAGCCAGACTAAAAAAAAAAAAAAAAAAAGTCACCGAAGTGAAGGGGTGTAGGTCGATATGTCCCCTCTGGTGCCTTGGTAAGGCGCCAGAGGGGACCTTGGCAGCGACAGATGTGGTCACATTTGCCTGATGTCCCTGGACTCTTAGGGGGAATTACAAGTCACCAGTGGCCGTGGGAATCGATCAGGGCTCTGTCATGGTGGACAGAGGTCTGAATATACGCTGTGTATATTTTAATCTGGCTTAGAAATATATAACTTGTCAGAGAGCTTGTCTAAAAGAGAAACGATGAAAATAAGACTATTTCTGCTGTAGCCATGAGGAGTGTGCTCGGGGACTTCCTTGGTCCTTTTGTAGCATCGTTCATGGCTCAGTTGTTAGCGTCTTGGCTTCGTGACTATAAACGCACAGATCAGGGTTTGAATCCCTTGGCAGAGCTTCTAAATACTTCAATCTTAGAAACACACACACACCTTATATATATATATATATGTATATATATATATATATATATATGATATATATATATATACATACTTTTTTCCTCTCCCACACTCTCTTTGGCCAATCACTGCAATATTCAAACTAAACAATTTGGCTACACTTAATCCAATGGCTTCTTTAACCCCTACGAGATATAAGTGTCTTGAAAGACATAAAACAATAAGTTAAGGAAATTAAGAAATAGAAAATAAAATGAATTAAAAAACTGATAATAGTAATAACAAGAAGGACGATAACAATAATAATCAATAAACAGGCAACCACAATAATATAACAATTATTGCCATAACGTTAATAATAATAATAATAATAATAATAATAATAATAATAACAACAAACGATAACTTTATAACAAATAATCATAACAGAAATAAATTACTTAAAATTTTTGTTACAAAATGATAATGAGTTCCAAAATATACACATAATGACCATCATGTATATATCAAATCAAATCAGCCACCCTGAGTCCATTGCTGAACAAAGGCCTCCTTCATAGCATTCCATGATTCACACGACCGCGTCAACCTCTGCCACGTCACTCCTGCAAACTTCTCAATCTCGTCTCTCCATCTCCTGTCTGGTCTCCCTCTTCCACGCTTCCTATCTCGTGGCGTCCACTTTGTAACACACTTGCCCCATCGCTCGTCAGTCGTTCGCACTAACTTACCTGCCCAATTCCATTTCCTCTCTTTCACCGCCTCAACAGTATCTTTCACTCTAGTCTGCTCTCTCACCCAACTTGCTCTCTTTTGGTCTCTCAGCGTTATTACCATCATTGATCTCTCCATTCTCCTCTGTGCAGTCCTTAGCTTTGTTTCCATTGCCTTCGTCAGTTTCCAAGTCTCACACCCGTAGATTATTGCTGGCAGAATGCATTGATTGTAAACTTTATGTTTCAAACATAAAGGTAAAGAACCTCTCAGGATTTTATTATACTTACTATACA
>NC_134809.1:5024040-5026540 GCF_046742065.1 Oratosquilla oratoria
AAAAAAAAAAAAAAAAAAAAAAAAAAAAAAAAGTAATTCAACTGAAAGTGCCACAGTGCCAGAGGAAGATGATGCCACGAGATGATCCCGTGGATCTGGGACGGGATCACGTGCGAGCGAAAACTGTGCGAGCACGTAATTGCGCAGTCTCAAAAAGCCATGTCACTACCGACTGCTCACGTGAGGTGACGACGTGACCTCAGCCAACGTGCATCCGGCCTTTCATGTCGTGCTTATCATCAGGTGTGTGTGTGTGTAAATATAGATGTGTGTGTGTGTGTGTGTGTGTGTGTGTGTGTGTGTGTGTGTGTGTGTGTGTGTGTGTGTGTGTGTGTGTTCATGCGAGCACATATATGTGTGTTACACGTGTAGATGTGGATGTGTGTGTTTGTGTGTGTGGGTGTGTGTGTGTACATGCGAGTATATGCGCGCGCGCGTGTGTGTGTTTGTCTGTGTCTGTGTGCGTATTTGAGTGTTTGTGTTTGTATGTGTACGTATACAAATGTGTGTGTGTGTTTGAGTGTTTGTGTTTGTATGTGTACTTATACAAATGTGTGTGTGTGTTTGAGTGTTTGTGTTTGTATGTGTACGTATACAAATGTGTGTGTGTGTGTGTGTGTGTGTGTTTATGTGTGTGAGTGTGTGTTTACGTGCGTGAGTGTGTGTTTGCTCGCGCGCGCGTGTGTCTGCGTATGTTTGTGTGTTTGCGTGCGCGCGTGTGTGTTTGCGTTTTGAGTGTGCATGCTTGTGTGTGTGTTCATGTGTGCTTGTATGTGTGCATGATTTTACGCGTACGTGTGTATGTCACGTACACATACATACACACCCACACGGGTGTGTATGTATGTATACTTACCAAGCATCCCATCCCAACAGACACCCAAAACCAACAGACCCAAACTACGAAGAACTTCGCTACATGTCCTCCTGATGACCTCCTTTTCCTGTCCCCACTTATCACATCCTTCCCGAAGTCGCGTGCGTGCCTGCAGCCACGTGCACGCAACTCCTCTTCCCCCAACGCACGTGCGCAGAGCAATTCCTCTTCCGTCCTTGGCTGCGTCGCCCGTTGGCTTCGTTCAATGGCACAGGGAAGGGCGGGGCGGGAGAGTGGGGTGGCCCCTCTTGAACAGCTATGGCCCCCAGCAGCAACGCTTAAGAGGGTAACTGGGTTCGATAAACATGCAATGGTGCCAGCATGCAATCTCATGAAGGGTACACGTGTCATGCAATAAATCTCGGAACTTAGGCCAATACATTGCATGACCTCTATCACCCTCATCCCTTCCTCTTCCTCTTCCTCCCCCTATCTCTCTCGCTCTCTATCTCTCTTTCCCTCTCCTCTTGTCCCTTTCTTGTCCCTCCCTCTCTGCCTCTCTCTCTCTCTCTCTCTTACTCTCTTACCTTGTCTCTTTCCTTCTTGTCCTTTTCTGTCCCTCTCTCTCTGCCTCTCTTTCTCTCCCTCTCTCTCTTTTCTATTGTCTCTGTCCTTCTATGTCCCTTTCTATTTCTCCCTCTCTGCCTCTCTCTCTCTGTTTCTTCTCTTGTCTCTGTCCTTCCGTGTCCCTTTCTATTCCTCCCTCTCTGCCTCTCTCTCTCTCTCTCTCTCTCTCTCTCTCTCTCTCTCTCTCTCATCTCTTCGAGCATGCACGACAGGGGGGAAAGGGGGGAGGAGGATTCTGAGGAAGGCGAGGGAAAATCCCTTTCTCAGTCAACATTTTCTGTCTAAGAGGCGAGATTCGAACTCGGACCTCCAGACTGTGAGCCAAGCAGGCTAACCAATGGGCCACTTGATCCTTTCACGTTCTCACTTGACTATGGCTGCCGCCAACTGATTTTATTAAAAGTAAGGAAACTCTGTTAAGACATGAAAGAGGTTAGCTTATCTCGATTAGGTCCATAAATAAAATGGCCCCCACTGATTTTTTCTAGTGAGTCAGTGTATGTGTGTGCAAGTTACCACGTACGGTGCATATACGGTACACATACGTAAAAATATTTGTGCACGTGTATTTACATATATGTGTGTGTGTGTGTGCGTGTGTGTGTGTGCGTGTGTGTGTGTGTGTGTGTGTGTGTGTGTGTGTGTGTGTGTGTGTGTGTGTGTGTGTATGTTTATATGTTCTTTGGTAAGAGTTATCAACACAGTTTGCCTGAATGTGATAATTATTTTGACTTGTTTGAATTGATTATTTTGATGCAATTTTTTTTTTAAACTTGTTTAGACCAAGTTAATGGCCACTTAAATCTCCTCCACGTAAATAGTAGTACACTTTTTGAATAGTAAAAATTACATATCACAGGAGGTGCATCAGGATTTTTGAAATTCTTAGGCAGGGCATGACAAAATAAATAAATAAATAAATAAATAAATAAATAGATAAATAGAATAATAATAAAGGATCCACTGATATAAATGGTTTATGTTTATTTTGACTGTTGCCGGATTATTTCATTCAAATGAGGAAGGCCCCGTATAAGGTCAACAATCAATTCCCAC
>NC_134809.1:5034040-5049040 GCF_046742065.1 Oratosquilla oratoria
TGGTAACCAACATCAACATCAACGAGGGCAAATGCATTCGCCAGCGTTACGAAATATTTCAAAGAGGGAATATATTTTCGGGACAATGTGCACACACACACACACACAGAGACACACAGACGTCACTGTTAGTAATCGGGAACGTTGGACTCGAAACCGCGTTTAGATAATGGCAAGCCAGCATGCTATCAATTAACCACTAGGACACTTCATAAATTTGTACCCCTGGTGGGACTCGAACCCACAATCCCTGGCTTAGGAGGCCAATGCCTTATCCATTAGGCCACAGGGGCTTGTATCTATTACTCTACGTCAACATAGTATCATTGTCCCTGGGTACCATAAGAAATATGATTAAGTTCAAAATATTATGAGCATATTTAAATACGGTATATAAACACAACACTGACATGATCATTTATGGAACACAATTAAGGTTTCGAGAAAAGTGAAAATACGAGTTTAAAAAAATTGCGTTTAAGATTACAAGGCTAATTCTCCCCTCCTCTCTCTCTCTCTCTCTATCTCCCTCCCTCTCTCCTCATTCAGCTGAGGAAAAATACCCTCGCCCACCAAACATATACACACATGATCATTTTTCTCCCCAAGAATAAACAAAACCATGAACACTGACTGCGATCATGTGCATGACGGCAAAACGTTCAAGAGTTCATGTAAATCTCGCCATGCACACAGCATCGCATAAGCCCCCTCCCCTCCCCTCCCACTCCCTCCCCATAACTCCTTTAGAAAATCAATATTTTCCAAGCCGCCAGACGATTTCATTCAGCTTCAGGATGTCCTTCTAAGGACCCTGAAGGTCTGAAAAAATCACCTATGAAGTCCTTTATGCAGTGAGCACTGAAACTATCAGTTGTTTTATGAAACGGTTAGACAACTTTATGGATGGGGATGACAGGTGGTGATGGATATGGAGCTGCCTAGTGTAGGCTTCTCTTATAGTCTCCTTCATTCTTATGTTCTTATGTTATATGTGACCTTTATATATTTAGTTTTGGCTGACGAGTTTATTCAGCTTGTGGGAGACCCTGGGTGAGGCTCCCGGCAAAGGCCGTTTGTGTGTCCTGACATCAGCTGGCAAGATCTAAACACCTTCACGCGTTGTTAGCGCCAGGAGTCTGTCAGGACATGTCATCTTTTCGAAAGAATCGACACATCCTCTAGCGGACCATTTTTCACTTATATATTTGTAATTCAATATATATATATATATATATTTTTTTTTCCGTCATCGTCATATATATATATATATTTTTTTTTTTCTGGCTGATGCCAAACTATTCTATTCACACCCGGGGTACTCAATCCCCTCTCCCTAGGTTCGGGCAGGTTCGAGTCCTGAAGAGGAGGAGCAGGAGGAGGTGGAAGAGGAGGAGGAGAAGGAATAAAAAAATTATGTTGATGATGAAGAGGAGGAGGAAGAAGAGGAGGAAGAGGAGGAAGAGGAGAAAGAGGATGAAGAGAAGGAAAATAAGAATATGTTCATGATGAGGAGCAGGAAGAAGAAGAGGAGGAGGAAGAGGAGGAGGAAGAAGAGGAGGAGGAGGAGGAGGAAGAAGAAGAAGAGGAGGAGGAGGGGAGAAAAAAAAGAAAATGGAGGAGGAGGAAGAAGAGGAGGAGACAAAATGAAGGAAAAAGAAAAAAATAGAAAAAGAAAAAAGAACTATAACAAAAACAAAAACAACAACAACAACAACAACTAAGCAGAATGGCACAAACAGACAACTGCGGACGTGACCGTGGGGCTAGCCAGGCGTATCACGGGGACCTGAAATACCCCCGGGATGCCACAGGTGCGGCGGGACCACGAGACACTTGGCTTACGTAATCTGGTCGGAGCAGACCCGCGACGCAAGAGACAATATTACAACAAACCGTACGCTCTCTCTCTCTCTCTCTCTCTCTCACTGTGATAGATTTCAACCGACGCAATTAGGTCTGTATGTTGATAAGATAGAGATATGTAGTGTGTGTGTGTGTGTGTGTGTGTGTGTGTGTGTGTGTGTGTGTGTGTGTGTGTGTGTGTGTGTGTGTGTATGTGTGTGTGTGATTGTGTATGTTTGTGTGAGTGCGTGTGTATATATGTGTAAGAGTGCGTGTATCTGTCTATCTATATATATATATATATATATATATATGTGTGTGTGTGTGTGTGTGTGTGTGTGTGTGTGTGTGTGTGTGTGTGTGTGTGTGTGTGTGTGTGTGTGTGTGTGTGTGTGTGAAATAGACCATGGTCTTAGATCACGTGCCGGACTCATGATCGACAGCTATTACCCTACCGGACGATAGCTCGAGAGGTCACATATTGCCGATCTAAGGGTAATGTTGTGACCTTACACGCACGCACCACATACACATTATATTTTGCCAAGGGGTAAGTAACGACTTCCGCTTACGTCATTTATGCTTTCATGCCCTGATCGGGCCTCGAACCCGATCTGCAATGCTGGCGGGTAGTGACGCTGTCCAATACACGAGAAAAGTGTGTGTGTGTGTGTGTGTGTGTGTGTGTGTGTGTGTGTGTGTGTGTGTGTGTGTGTGTGTGTGTGTGTGTGATTCACCATGGTCTTGGATCACGTGTTGGAATCGTGATCGGCAGCTATTTCCCTCCCGGACGAGAGTTCAGAGCTCATGTATGACCGACCTATGGGTAATGGTGTGACCTTACACGCACACACACACCCAACTCCCTGCCCACGAGAGCTGGACTAACGACTCGCAGCAATGCAATACTGATTTTTTTTCAGCCCTGGGCGGGATTCGAACCCGGACCGCCGGAGTGTGCAGCCGGGAACTCTACCAACTGTGTGTATTCACTTGGTCTTTGGATCACGTGTTGGACTCGTGATTGACAGCTATTTCCCTCCTGGAAAAGAGCTCAGAGCTCGTAGATCCGATCTATGGGTAATGCTATGACCTTGCACACACACACACCCCCAACTCCCCGCCCACGAGAGTCAGAGTAACGACCCGAAGCGCAGCGGTACCGAAATAATTTCGGCCCTGGGCAGGATTCGAACCAAGAACTGCGGGCCACTATGGTGGCAGTTCAGCGCTATACCAACTACGCCACCGAGTCGTGTGTGTGTGTGTGTGTGTGTACACAATCAATGTTGACCTCGTTTCTCTCCTTGCATGCCACTCACATGGCGCGAGCTAACGAGTGCACTATGACACAACGAAAAAAAATAAAAAATAAGAAAAAATAAAACAAATACACAAAAATAATAAAACCACGAAATACATAAAAGCAAAAATACAAACGAATAAACAAACTAAATAAACAAATATATAAAAATAAAACAAAATCTTCTCTCATTCTCCCCGTTCGTATTATTCTCCATTTCGCATTTATGTTAACGCATATTTCCACTTCGTCTGCAATTAACACCAATCTCTCTCCCCCGTCCCCGCCACCCTGGGCGAGCAATTGGGCCCAAATGGCCCTCGATGTCCTAACTAAAACTAACTGCCAAAGAGTTGGACCCGGAGAGATATTTAAAAAGCGCTCGTCTATCTAATCAAACTATTTAGTATTACGTAACAGGGATGGACGTTTACACCCTTTATTAACTACGCTCGCGCGCGCGCGCACACACACACACACACACACACACACACACACACACACACACACACACACACACACACACACACACACACACACGGTGGTAGAATTCCTGGCCGCCACTACGGCAGTCCGGGTTCGAATTCCGCCCAGGGCTGAAATAATTTCAGTATCGCTGCGCTGTAGGGTGTTACTCCAACTCTCGTGGGTGGGGAGTTGGGTGTGCATGTGTGCGTGTAGGGTCACAGTATTACACATAGATCGGTCATATATGAGCTCTGAGCTCTCTTACGGGAGAGAAATAGCTTTCGATCACGAGTCCAACAAGTGATCCAAGACCATGGTGAATCACACACTAAACGGCTCGACGGTGCAGTGGTTGCGTTCTCGACCGCTAATTATGTGATTCGAGTTCAAGTCCCACACAGGGCTGAAAATATTTCAACATCGTTGCACTGCGAGCCGGTACTCCAACTCTGGAGGGCAAGGATTTATTATGGTTTACGATCACATGATGGACTCGTGATCGACAGCTACTACCCTACCGATAGAGAGCCCAGAGCTCATTTATGCCTGATCTATGGATAATGCTGACATACACACACACACACACACACACACACACACACACACACACACACACACACAACTCCTTGCCCACGAGAGCTGGAGTGCCGGCTCTCAGTGCAGCGATGCTGAAATTGTGATTGGCAAAAGAACGGAAGAGCGAAGATTGCAATGGAATTCCAACCCCAAACTGAAAACATTTAACCCTTAAGGTAATTTTTGCTAGGTACGATTGTCGTTCAACGATGATCGTTCATAGCTCAACGATGATCGTCGGGCGATTATCGGGAGCACTAATTCTTTGTCTTTAGCGACTCTAGTGGCAGTCGTTCGAAGCAAAACAGCCCCATTTAGAAACAAAGAACGAGTGCTCTAGACAATCGTTGGACGATCATCGTTGGGCCGTGGGCGATCGTCGTTGAGCGGTGCACGTATCTTTAAGCTTGTACGTACTTCTGTATTCAATTCGGGAGCCGCCAAGTGATCTTGTTGAGCTGAAGAAGCTCCCCGTCGACGTCAAAGGATTTCAAGGTTTCCGTAGTTCCAGAGAAGACCAAAGGAGCCGCTCCTCCTCCACGTCATGCCAGGCGATTTTATTCAGCTGAGGGAAACTTCCAGATCCTCCCGGATCAATTGCCGAAAAAAGGCTCTCGTTATGGCAAAATCGACGGTAATGGCAAATTTGACGAAAAATCGGTGTCCGCACCGACCAAGCCCGTTTTTCTGGGGCGCACGCGGACACGGTAATGGCACTGGCAAAAACAAACGTAAAATTCGGTGTCCGCACCGAACGACCTGTTTTTGATGGTCCCACGCGGACACGGTAATGGTAATGGTAATGGTAATGACGCGTATCCTATCGCTTTCCTCCGGCCTTGGGATCTTGAAGAGAAAAGCAAATTATAACAAAATTTCTTTGGTGACGAGCGGTTCCTTCTAATCCTTCGACGACTACGCAAGTCGTGGAGGGGCACTACCCCTCCAGCCTCGCCCCGGCGAAGTCCCCTTGCCTTGGCTTCGCCGGGTCTAAGGAACCCGCCCTGCTAGGGCTGGGGGATGCCTACCTTACATACTCAGTAGACATGTTATCCCCTACCTGTCGCTTCCTCGCGCCTGTTTCGCCGTTTCCAGATGTCGCCGTCCCCGCGTCGCCGCCGCTAAAGATCGCGGAGGGGTGCCCAGTCTTCTCGGTCGAAGTAGCTTCTGTTGTTGTCGTTGTTGTTGTCGTTCCCTAGACTGTCTGGCGGGATAGTTCCGTCTCCCTGAGGAAAGCCATGGCAGGACCGTGATTTTCCCACAAATCCCTTATAGAGTGTATACTGTGTTGTTAGCGTGATTAACTGTGTACAATGCAGTCTTCCATAATATGATGTACAGTATGGGGCGAAGTATCTCATCCTGGACAATTATCTGCGATGCGGTCATCCAGCCTCCTCTAGTAACTTAAAAGGTCTGGATGGTGGCCGCAGCCTTGCTTGCCCGGAGTTGCTCAATGGGGTTAAGATCCGGTGACGTGGGTGGCCAGGCCACGAGAAACTTTCCTTTGAAGCCTAATGTCTCTGGGTATGCAAAAGTTATTTTAGCTAAAAGGAACCTAGCATTATCTTAGTTTTTGTCTAGTGGAGAGAAGTAGATCTTCCATCCAACGAGATGAATGGTCTCCTAGGAGGCCTTCGGTCACTCGAAAGGGTCAAAATAGTTGATCAGAAACAATTCCAGTCCAGAACTTGACCTCACCAGCACAGGACTGCTGGCGTCTCGGTCGATAAGTAATTGGGGTCCCATGGGCCGCCCAAGCTTCCGCCCATCCATCTGGGCCATCCATTCTTGCTCGGCACTTATCAGTAACGAGAACAGTGCTCAAATCTTCGAGTCCCACGCAATTCGTTTCTCTTTACGACATGTGCTTAATGGAGGCCTAGAGATCGGGAAGCTTACCAGCTATTTCGGTCACTTGTGGAACTATAATTACAGACAGGAAGACGAAGTAAATATAACCTTCTCCCCCCTAACCCATATAGCCCCCTACACCCCAAAAAAAATCCTTTTCATGTATAGGAACGTCATCTTCCCATTCACGCTCCAGCTGCATCCCCGAAAACAGGTGACGCGGTTTGAAAACACGAGGTTGAAGCCCCCGAGATCGAGATAACCTCTTACAGGTGCCAGATAAGACCGCCACCTCGTACCGTTTTCTGCTCTATTTAGCGACGCCTGCGAATCCGGCCGACAACCGCTGCAACACCTGAAAGTCCTCTCCCACCTTTCCCCCCCTTTCTCCCCCGGGGGGAGAAAAAGCATTCACGTGTTCGCAAGCAAGGGGCATCGTGTCACACCAGCCTCACCTCATCCTTGGCTATTTCGGGGCGACGAGGCGAGGCAAGGCAGCGTGGTCGATGAGGACGAGGTCTTGCAACCCCCCCAGCCCCCCGACCCCAGTGCCTCCAACCCCCCCCTTCCCCCCCACCTGAGGGTTCAGCCCTCCCATCTCATCCAAGGGCTTATCTCCTCCTCCTCCTCCTCCTCATCATCATCATCACCTCCTTCCACCTCCTCCTCCTCCTCCTCATCATCATCATCATCATCACCTCCTTCCACCTCCTCCTCCAGATTATCATGATGATGATCATCATCATCTCCTCCTCACCGTTTCCTCCTCCTCCTCCTCCTGACACCCCTCCTCCACCTCCTCTTCCTCCTGTTCCTCTACCACCTCCTTCTCCTGCTCCTCCACTACTACCACCACCACCACTTCCTCCTCCTCCTCCTCCCCCCCTTGACTAAGGACTCACTACCCCCCTCCCCCTCCCCACCCAAGGGCAAAAGGTACCCCCTGTACCCAAACGCCCTTTCCCCCGTCCCTCCCTCTCTCTCCCTCCCTCCCACACCCACAAATTAACCCCTCAAGACCCGTGACATCTGTCTCCTATAGCCCGAGTTCTAACCCAGTAGCTAGCAAGAGTATAGTGACACGAGAGGATTGCGATCAAAATAGAAACCATTAGGAAAACCATGTAGGTAGTCTATCTCTCTCTCTCTCTCTCTTTTACTTTCATATGAATGTTTTTAAAAGAAATAACGAAGAAATGAGAATATTCACAGTATCATGAAATTTATCTTTAATATCTTATCAGTGTATGTGACCAAACTACCAAACCTAACCTAAATAAACTTGCCTAACCTAATTTAGCTTGATTTAGCCAGTCAACTATCAAATAATTCAACGTTGCATACGTACAGTATATGGAGTACAATTTGTCGTATCGATGTCTTATACTTACCCTGTGAATTGGTTACAAAAAGAGGATAGGGGGAGTCATATGAGACGTACAAAGAAAAGAAAAGAGAAGTAAAGCAAAAGGTAAAGGAGGCAAAGAGGAGAGCAGATGTGAAATGGGGTAGGAGTATGACAGAAAATTTTGAAAGTAATAAAAAGATGTTTTGGAAAGAAATTAAGAGAGGAAGAGGAGGCGAATCAAGTAGGGAAGAAAAGGTAAAAGATACAGATGGAGAGTTGATAATGGAAGAGATGGCAGTGAGGGGAAGATGGGCAGAATATTTTAGGGAGTTGCTGAATGTGAAGGAGGATAGGGAAGGAAAGATAGCTGCAGTGGGAAATACGAAGAAAATGAGAGTGATGAGTGAGGAGAATGGAGGAGAAATAAGGAAGGATGAGGTGAAGGCAGTTGTAAAGATGATGAAAGCAGGTAAGGCACCTGGTCTGGATGGATGTCATGCAGAATGTCTGAAAAAGGGAGGTTCAGTGATGGTGGACTGGTTGGTGAGATTATTTAATGTTTGCTGGAGAGAGGGTAGAGTACCGGAGGACTGGAGTAGTGCCTGTATAGTTCCTCTTTACAAGGGAAAAGGGGACAAGTGTGAATGTAGTAATTTCAGAGGGATTAGCCTGTTGAGTGTAGTAGGGAAGGCTTATGGGAGAATCTTAATTGAGAGGATTAGGAGAGGAACAGAAGGAGTAATTGGTGAGGAACAGTGTGGATTTAGGACGGGTAGAGGTTGTGTAGATCAGATCTTTGTGGTAAGACAGATATGTGAGAAAGCTATAGGAAAGGGGAAGGATGTTTTTTGGGCTTTTATGGATCTGGAAAAGGCTTATGATAGGGTAGACAGAAAGGAACTGTGGGAGGTTATGCAGATTTATGGGATAGGAGGAAAGCTTTTGGGAGCTGTCAAGAGTTTTTATGTGAGTAGTAGAGCATGTGTTAGGATTGGAAATGGAGAGAGTGAGTGGTTTGAAGTAAAGGTGGGACTTCGTCAAGGATGCGTTATGTCGCCCTGGCTGTTCAACTTATACATGGATGGGGTGGTGCGAGAGGTGAATGCTAGGGTAGTGAGTCAGGGATTGGAGATGGTTAAAGAAAATGGAGAAAAGTGGGAGGTGAGCCAGCTGTTGTTTGCGGACGACACTGCGCTTGTGGCAGGGTCAGAGGAGGGATTGAGGAAGCTGGTGGCAGAGTTTGGGAGAGTATGTGATAGAAGAAAGCTAAAGATAAATGTGGGTAAAAATAAGGTGATGAGATGTACAAGGGGTGAAAGTGGCAGTAGACTGGAAGTGAACATTAAGGGAGAGCGACTGGAGGAAGTGGATAGTTTTAGATACTTGGGTGCAAGTGTAGCAGGAAAAGGTGGAGTGAAGGTGGAGGTAGAATGTAGATTGAGAGAAGCGAGTAAATGCCTTGGTGGTTTAAAGAGTGTAATGAGAAATAGACATTTGGGAATGGATGCGAAGAGGAGACTGTATGAAGGAGTGATTGTGCCAACAGCACTGTATGGGGCAGAAACGTGGAACATAAGAGAAGAAGAGAGAAGGAGTTTGAATGTGTTTGAGATGAGGTGTCTGAGAAGTATGGTGGGGGTTACTAGGCTAGATAGAGTGAGAAATGAGGAGGTGAGTAGGAGAACAGGGGTGAAAAAGGATTTGGGAGAGAGGGTTGATGAAAGAATATTAGGATGGTTTGGACACATGGAAAGAATGAGTGAAGACTAGTAAAAGAGGTATGGAAGGCAGATGTGGAGGGAGTGAACATGAGGGGACGTCCTAGGATGAGGTGGATGGATGGGGTGAAGGGGGCTTTGGGGAAGAGGGGAATGTCTGTTGAGGAAGGAAGGGAGAGGACGGAAGACAGAAGTGAGTGGAGAATGGTTGTATATGGATGATGTTGTGACTGCATGAGGAGGAATGGGCGGGGGGTGGGGGGTGGGGTAGTATGTGTGAGTAAATTTTGACGCAGCCCGAAGGGATTTCTCCCCGTCCTCTCCTTGTATGCAAAGGGGGACGGAGAGGGGGGGTCGCCGATTAAATGAAGCGGCCTTGCTGTGGATGTACTGTGTCTTGCGACACTGCTTCTGACCCAGGGCGGTGGGCAGGGTGCAGGGATGACCCGTCATCCAGGAGGTGCTCAGATGAGAGGAAGGGTGGGAGGGGTGTGGAGTGTATTTAGGGATGAAATGGGTGGGAGTGTTTTTATGCCTTTCCCTTTTTGGCTACCTCCCTTGGAAGGGGGAAAAAAGCCTTGGTATATGTATGTATGTATGTATGTAAATCTAAATAATACTAGCAATACTACTACTAATAATAATAATAATAATATTAATGATAATAATAATAATAATAATAATAATAATAATATCAATGATAGTATCAATGATAATAATGATAATAATAATAATGATAATATTAACAATAACAATAATGATGATATTGATAATAATAATAATAATAACAATGATAACCAGGATGATAATGATAACAGACATAATAACAGTTGCCTTGATTGTCACTGGGTGCAAACTCGTGCTTATGGAAGATTGAGACATGACGGCCCTTTCTCTTCTTTCCCCCAAACTCGTTAATCTTCCCCCCAAAGGTTCCCGCCTGGTGGTGCATATCCATGACACGTTCTTGGAAGAATATTTTCTTTCCCTGTTGCATGTGCAGAGACTTTTTCTTCTGTGTGATTTACTGTTTTGAATGTGTGAAGGGTTAAGATACTTTTTTGACTACGTGTATAGTGATGTGACTCCTTTTCCACTGTGGTAAAGATATTTTTTTCATTTCGTTTTTGAAATAGAATGAGGGAGAGAGAGAGAGAGAGAGAGAGAGAGAGAGAGAGAGAGAGAGAGAGAGAGAGAGAGAGAGAGAGAGAGAGAGAGAGAGAGAGAGAGAGAGAGAGAGAGAGAGGGTGGGGTAGACAAAGTTGTAAATAAATGAAAAAAAAAAAAAAAATCGTCAGCTCTGATATTTTCGTATTTTTTTCTTCATTATCGTGATCGAGTTCAAAGCCCCCCGGCAACTCGCCAGCCATGTCCTTCATTGATCCCTTCCGTTTATTATTTCTTTTTTCCCGACACAATTTTCGTTCCACGGCAGTCGTTAGCGTCTCCACTTGGCTCTGACCCGTCTCTGGGCTGACGTGCGTGTCCGCAAACCGTCTTTGTAGCCAAGATCGGGTCCCCATACCCCCCCCATACCACCGTTCCCGTTCTGTCACTTTGCGAGGTGCCGCCGCATTCCCTGTGCCAAATCGACTCCGTCGAGAGAGTCAAGAGAAGGATTTATTAAAAGGGAAATGGATGAGGTGCAGACGAGGGAGTATGTGGAGTAGTGAAGATGTTTTGTGGACTGGTACGTGTGTGTGTGTGTGTGTGTGTGTGTGTGTGTGTGTGTGTGTGTGTGTGTGTGTGTGTGTGTGTGTGTGTGTGTGTGTGTATTCAGAATATCCTACTGACAGCAAACAAGTCACCCCTTTCTCTTCTTTCCTCTAATGTGGACAGCTCTGGCATATCTAGTCCTTTCTCGATGGTTGGGAGCCATTTTGGTCACTACGTTTTTTACATTATATTTTATATCTCACTTTATGTGTTTATTTATTTATATGGGAACCGCACCAATGTATTCCAGTCTGTGGTTAACAAGATTTTTTCTTTATAATGTTTTTTCTTCATTATTTTTTGTTCACTTTCCTCATTTAGTTTCCTAATTATGCCTTTTCCTTTATTTAGTGATGACCTCTTTGTTTACAACCACTTCCAATAGTCTACGTTTAAGCACTAAAATAAGTTTGCCACATATGTCGCCAGTCATGTGTCCTGTCTAGCTCTTGTAGCAATCTTTAACCTTCATCTTTTATTCGTTTCATGATTCTGACCTCATCTCCAAATAGATTAATGTGACTATTTCTTCCATCCATGTTATCGTTTATGTACACTGAGACCGTTACGGGTGCCAGTGCTGAGCCCTGAGGGACCCTCCTAATCACTGCTCTCTATTTAGATATCCTATAAATCACAACTGTCTTCATTAGTAATAATAAACAGCGGTTCTTTTCGTATACCTCATGCATACAGATCCTAGGCCATTGTTTAAGGAGGGCAGTAACGACTTGTATTGTTATTTGGGAGTTGCAAGCCTTCTGCTTTTGTGTCCTCTTCTTGGGCTTGAGCTTTCTCACATTCTCTTTAATTCGTTGGTTTTCCTATAGCATCTCTAGACGAAATACTACTTACTCACCTCTCTCGCTCTCTCTCTCTCTCTCTCTCTCTCTCTCACACACACACACACACACACACACACACACACACACACACACCCTACAGAATCCTTTGGATGTAGGTCTGCCATTCAGTGGCTGTGTTGTCAACCTCAGTGGCGGACAATGACACCCGATTGTACAGGATGTACTCAATTTACTCCCCGAGACTACCCCAGTTCTAAACAGGCTGGCTTCTACAGACTCCCTCAGTGGTGGTACCACTTCACACCAACCCGAAGTAGCAGGAGTGCCTGCGGGGAGTTATTATTGACTTTTTGTACTCTGTGTGGAGCAATGGGTTGCGTTCTTGCCTCTGACGTGGGAAGGACCGGGTTCAGTCCCCCATTATTTGCATGGCAATTGTTCAAATCCCCTCTTCAGAGGTTTTCTGACTCTTCTCTGTAATGGCTGACACCAGAGGTCCAGTAGACCAGTCACATTTCAAAGTTAGTAACAAGTCAGTATTCTTGGGTTGATTACATTAGTTTCAGAACCCTTTCATTCACAACTACACCTATTCCAACGCGCTCAGAATTTCACATCTACCTCTCACCGTACAATCTTACCAAGCTGAGTTAACCCACACTTATGAGGCACAAAAACTGTATCTTCCCACAAGGGGTAGGCTAGTGGTTCAGTAGTGGACTATGAAGACTGAATTCGTTCATCGTTGTGAAGTAACAACAAACTTGTGACAAACAACCCAAACTTGTGTTTATCACCAATCGTACCAAGACGTGATAGAAAGGAGGAACTTCATCTTGTTCTAGATTGATGAGATTGACGAATCCATCCTTGGGGTCCTCGATACACAATTTGCACCTCAGCTCACGACAGCAAATTACTCTTTCATTCTAAAGTATTTTGAGATTTATATTTTCCTGGGAGAGAGGAGTCACGTGTAACGTTCATGGGATCACTTGGGTCGCATCTTGCACCCGTGACGTCACATTTGTATGTACCGCCCGTGACGTCAAATTTGGGTCATATGTAACGCCCGTGACGTCACATTTGGGTCATATGTAACGCCCTTGACGTCACACTTGGGTTACGTGTTACATCTATGTTGTTAATGGCCGCTTGGGCGACATCCCATGGAGAAAATCCAGAGGCAATAACCAACACTTCTATCCGGATCATTACTCGTATCTAATGGCGTATTAATTGAAGAAAAAATTAATAAAGATATAAATAGATAAACAGATAGACAAATAAACAAATAAGATACATTTTGTTCAATTCTTTTGACTGAGGCTGCTGCCAACATATGAACGACTGAACAAACACGGCCTAAAACATAACCTCCTTTAGGTAATTAGTGCACCTTTCAGCAAAAGTGATTAGGACGACGTGATCGTTATCAGAAAGTGTACATTAGAGTTTTCTCTCTCCCAAGAGTACAAGACTAGTTGAATTTGCAAAATTGTCCCTCAGGAGAACAAGCAAGCTTGAGTTTTATGGTCAACTGACAATATATCGTCATTGTACTGACAGTACCTCCCTTCTTCATATCATCAGCATCATCACTGTATACATCTTAATAACGCATGGGTAATTTTAGTGTTGTTTTAACTCCCAAGGTCAGTTGTAATTATTATTATCATTATTGTTATTATCAATATTTGTATGCTCGAGTTACATACAAGTACACGAAATTTTGCGTTTAACCCATTTCCCCTATGATAATACAATTGGTAAATATACGAACGCGGAAAAGTATTTGCACAACACTGAATGGGTCCCAGTGAACAGATATACATTTTTATCAACCACAATACACTTTAATTCTAAGCCATCAACATCGAGGGTGACACGGGGAGGCCAACATGCAGAAATTGAAACGTGGTACGGCCAAAGACTCGAACCTGGGTTAGCACGTGACAAGTGTGTTAGTAAGTATACGAACGCAGGAAAGTAAAATGTATATCTGTTCACTGGGACCCATTCGGTGTTGTACAAATACTTTCCCGCGTTCGTATACTTACCAATTGTACTATCATAGTGGGGTTGAACACAAAATTTCGTGTACTTTATATATATATATACGTATATATATATATATATATATGTGTGTGTGTGTGTGTGTGTGTGTGTGTGTGTGTGTGTGTGTGTGTGTGTGTGTGTGTGTGTGTGTGTGTGTGTGTGTGTGTGTGTGTGTGTGTGTGTGTGTGTGTGTGTGTGTGTGTGTGTGTGTAGCCAGGTAGGATATTTTCTTGTAGGCAGACGAGGTTAAAAGCTATTGAAGATTCATTTTTTATTATCTTCTTGCGTATAGTCTCTATACGACGAACATTTGACTTATCATTTTCTGTAAGTTTGCTCCTCAGCAAACTTACAGAAAATGATAAGTCAAATCTTCATCGTATAGAGACTACACGCAAGAAGATAATCAAAAATGAATCTTCAATGGCTTTTAACCTCGTCTGCCTACAAGAACACACACACACAAACACACACACACATATATATATATATATATATATATATATATGTGTGTGTGTGTGTGTGTGTGTGTGTGTGTGTGTGTGTGTGTGTGTGTGTGTGTGTGTGTGTGTGTGTGTGTGTGTGTGTGTGTGTGTGTGTGTGTGTGTGTGTGTGTGTGTGTGTGTCTAAACATGTACACCATTCAAAAACGGACACACAATCGACACGACAAAAACTTAAAATCTTTATGGTGAGCACGTCTTACATGGAGTTGCAGGGACAAACGAACAGCAACAGACCTATCGGTCCTTACATGGCTGTTTCTGTACCTACTCTATCTTCATTATTATTATAATTATTATTCTTAATCTATTTACAAGTAAATAATTCTAGTCGGGGATTTTTAGCTAAATGAATGTCGAGACGTATTTTGAATACCTCTACAATGGAACAATCGATGACGTTGGATGGTAGACCATTCCATATATCAGCAACGTGATTGAAGAAAAAGCACTTTGAAACGTCTATTTGAAACTATTTTCCTACAATCTTGCATCCATTACTCCTAGTTGCATTGGAGATGTCAACCTTACAATATTTTTCCACATCCATATTTTCAATTCCTTTGACAATTCTGAAGACCTCAATTAGATCTCCTGTCATTTCCCGTTTCGAGAGATTAAACAACTTTAGTTCACTTAAGCGCTCTTCGTACGGTTTGTTCCGCAACCTAGGGATGAGCCTTGTTACTCTACGCTACACTCTTTCTAACTCCTCTATATCCTTCTTGTAATATGGAGACCAGTACTTTACACAGTATTCTAGGTTAAGTCTTACTAGGGCACTGTAAAGACTATGAATATTTTC
>NC_134809.1:5061540-5074040 GCF_046742065.1 Oratosquilla oratoria
TCCCCTTACAAGGGGGTAGCCAAAAAGAAAAAGGCATAAAATCATTCCCACCCATTCCATCCCTGAATACACTCCACACCCCTCCACCCTCCCTCTTATCTTAGCACCTCCTGAATGACGGGTCATCCCTGCACCTTGTCCACTGCCCTGGGTCAGAAGCAGTGTCGCAAGACACAGTACATCCACAGCAGGGCCGCTTCATTAAATCGGCGACCCCCCCTCTCCGTCCCCCCATTGCATAAAATGAGAGGACGGGGAGATATCCCTTCGGGCTAAATACAACTAGGTAAATACATGATATCTTCACACAGTAGGATCCACAGAAACTCCACTCAAAGGCGTATCTCCTGCTGCTGCCCAAAGACTTACTAAGAGAGACCAAGAGCATATATAACAAACCTTTTTCCAAGACATCACTTGCCCAAGACCTCTCGACCCGCGGCAACGATGACGTTCTTCTGACCAATGGGGTGCTTGGCAGTTGAGCGGACAAGGGCGCCGCGTCTGGAGGTGAAGAGCAAGACTGAATGATCGGCTCGAGTCCCGCTATGAAGTCAGCGCATGACGGCACTGGAGGTATAGTCTTCAGCTCCTGAGTTGTTACAAAGGCACTCATGCCTAGCTACCTCGTAGAGCCAGCAACGGCTAAATAATAATAATAATGATGGTAATAATAATAATAATAACAATAATAATATATATATATATATATATATATATATATATATATATAACGTAGAAACCACTGTTGGAGTAGAAAAGACTGGAAACGGAGAATCTATATATTTCGATTGCAAACTGCAATCCTCTTCAGTAGATACAAATAAGAGAGAGGGCGTACTGTTTAAGTAGCACCCTTAACAAAAGAAAGGGGAACATGGGAAGATATCTCTACCCTATTCTCACTCCGTATGTGAGGTCAGGAGGCAAATGAGCTTTCACTAGGTTGGAGATGAAGAGTCCGGACATTATGTCCGGGGACCATTGGCCCTTTGAAATATTCATGTTGGGCTGAAATTCAATGATCGTAGATTCTACCATTTTTCTCCTGAACTCACATCTGGATTTATAAATAAGCTCAGCTCTGTCCCAATCTAAACAATGTTTAAATTGCTTAACATGTTGGAACACAGCTGAGCTATCTTGTGCATATCTAATGGAACGTTTATGTTCAATCATCCTGGTGTTCAAATCCCTTCCAGTCTGTCCGATGTAAACTAAGTCACAACCTTTATTCGATTCCGTGTAAAGGTTGTGACTTAGTTTACATCGGACAGACTGGAAGGGATTTGAACACCAGGATGATTGAACATAAACGTTCCATTAGATATGCACAAGATAGCTCAGCTGTGTTCCAACATGTTAAGCAATTTAAACATTGTTTAGATTGGGACAGAGCTGAGCTTATTTATAAATCCAGATGTGAGTTCAGGAGAAAAATGGTAGAATCTACGATCATTGAATTTCAGCCCAACATGAATATTTCAAAGGGCCAATGGTCCCCGGACATAATGTCCGGACTCTTCATCTCCAACCTAGTGAAAGCTCATTTGCCTCCTGACCTCACATACGGAGTGAGAATAGGGTAGAGATATCTTCCCATGTTCCCCTTTCTTTTGTTAAGGGTGCTACTTAAACAGTACGCCCTCTCTCTTATTTGTATCTACTGAAGAGGATTGCAGTTTGCAATCGAAATATATAGATTCCCCGTTTCCAGTCTTTTCTACTCCAACAGTGGTTTCTACGTTATTGACAAATGTGTGATTACATTTTTCACCTGTAATATATATATATATATATATATATATATTGTGTACCAAAGGCTTTTTTCCCCTTACAAGGGAGGTAGCCAAAAAACAAAGGCATAAAATCCACTCCCACCCATTCCATCCCCACATACTCCACTCCCATTCACCCTCCTCCCTCCCTCTTATCTTGGCTCCTCCTGGATGACAGGTCATCCCTGCATCTCGCCCACTGCCCTGGGTCAGAAGCAGTGTCACAAGACACAGCACATCCACAGCAAGGTCGCTTCATTAAATAGGCGACCCCCCTCTCCCTCCGTCCCCTCATGCTGAAAAAGAGAAGACGGGGAGAAATCCCTTCGGGCAGCGTCAATTTATTTTTCACACTTACTCCATCACCCCCTCATCCCCCACCCACTCCCTTTCATGCATCATAGCATCATCTATACACCAACGTTCTCCATTCCCCGTCTGTCTTCTCCCGTCCTTCCTCAGCAGACATTCCCCACTTTCCCAATGCCCCTTTTACCCCATCCATCCATCTCATCCTTGGTTGCCCTCAAGTTCACTCCTACCTCTGCCTTCCATACTTCTTTTACTAACCTTCCTTCACTCATTCTTTCCATGAAGATAATGATGATGATAGTAATAATAATAATAATAAAAATAATAAAAACAATAATAATGGTAATAATAATAATAATAGAAAATAATAATCGGCTTATTACTGGGCATTTACTCAGCTGTGGAAAAAATACTCGGGTTAATCGGTGAAGTTAACCCTATTAACCCCCTCCGCTTTTGGTCATCAATCCTTCAGAGATTTCTTGGACGACATCCGCGGCCCCGAGGAACCCGGCCAGGACCACCCACCGAGTTTACCTCAGGTCATTTATGGGATGACCTACTCAACAAATTTTGTATCGGTTAACGTCTGTCGATTTTTATTTTTATTTCTAATCGAGTATGACCAGATCTTCTAGCTGACTGGCTGAGAGAGAGAGAGAGAGAGAGAGAGAGAGAGAGAGAGAGAGAGAGAGAGAGAGAGAGAACCCTCCAGTCAGACAAAGGAAGAATACAAAGACGAGGAAGAGGAAGAAGAAACTGTACAGAACATTCTTACTACAAAGACATTCTTAAAAAAAAAAAAAAAAAAAGACTACCTCCTCCCCTGATTTGCATATGAAGCAAGGGTCGAAAGACGCTGAATTGACATTCCCGCGAAAATTCGACCGTCTGTTTAATGTCTCTACAGTGGAGGCAAATATACGCTATACCTGGACTCTTCCGACTTTGGGTCTCTCTAGAACCTGTCTTGGATCCCTCTAGAAGCTCGTTTTACTTGGATCTCCAGAATTCTCTGGTTAAAAGAACCTTACTGACTAGAATGTGACTTCCTGACATAAACAATGCCATGTCTAACTTTCTGTCAATTGAATTATGTATCTATTTCCTAATCTATTTACCTATTTATCCATCTCTATTTTATCTATCGTATTGATCTAATTATTTAGCTATATAACTTATCTATTTGTTTTTATTCTTATTGTATCCTTCCTCTCACCTTCAATCTTTCACATGATTCCACGTCTATGTCAGGATACTGTATAATATACATATATACATATATATATATATATATATATATATATATATATATATATATATATATATATACGAGTATAAGCGCCAGTTTCCGACAATATGATACTGACATTACTGATAAATTTCAGTGCATTTTTTCTCTTAATTGATTCAAAACCTTTTTTATATCAAGAATGTCATGGTGAACACCGAGCAACATCCATCAAATTATGCAAACAATATACCAGTCCCAACAGAAGTGGGTATTATGTAAATTAAGAAAGAAAGAGAAAGAAAGAGAGAGAGACAGAGAGAGAGAGAGAGAGAGAGAGAGAGAGAGAGAGAGAGAGAGAGGGAGTGGAAAAGGTGTGAGGCAGAGGGCAAGAGGAGAGGGAGAGAGGATGGAAAAAAGAGAGAGGAAGGAAGAAGGAGAGAGGAAGGGAGAGGGAGAGAGGGAGGGACAGAGTGGGAAGGGTGGACGTGAGAGGGGGAGAAGGGGAGAAGGGGAGAAGGAGAGAGGGAGAGACGAAGGAAGAAGGAGAATGGAAGAGATAGGAAGAGAGGGAGAAGGGGAGAGGAAAGGAGAGGATGAGAGGGGAAGGGAGAGGGAGAGAGGGGAAGGGAGAGGGAGAGAGGGGAAGGGAAGGGGAGAGGAGACAGACGGTGGGGATGAGTGAGAGACGGAGGAAGAGAGGGAAAGAGGGAAAGAGGGAGAGAGGGAGAGGCAGAGGAGAGCAGCAGGAAGAACTGGAATTTTATACAAGGGTTGGGATTAAAAAAGATCCTTTGATCAAAGGTCATTCTACTCCCACGCCTCCTTCCAGCACTCCATGATGTCCTTATGGTTGATTCCTTCGTACCAAACAGTCCTTTATTTTTCGTTCAAGCTGACTGGGTACTGTCTCTCCATGTCACTGCCTCAATTAGGTTAGTTTAATTAGTGTAAGAGATAGTCCTTTATAAGGAGGTGGCGAGCACATACACACAAACACACACACACACACACACACACACACATGCGACTCGAAGGCACAGTTGTACCGTTCGCGGCCACCACTACGGCGGTCCGAGTTCGAATCCCACCCAGGGCTGAAATAATTTCAGTATCGCTGCGTTGCGAGTCGTTACTACAACTTGTGGGCGGGGAGTTGGGTGTGGGTGTGCGTGTAAGATCACAGCATTACCCATAGATCGGTTATGTATGAGCTCTGAGCTCTCTTCCGGGAGGGAAATAGTTGTCGATCACGAGTCCAACACGTGATCCAAGACCATGGTGAATCACAAATATATATACATATATACATTATATATATATGTATATATATATATATATACATATATTCATATACATATATACATATATTTATATATATATATATATATATATATATATATATATATATATTAAATATTATTGAACGTGAAGGGTCTTCCCTCACTTTCTCCACATTGCTCAGTCGAAGCCGGTAGTTCTACGTCAATAATTATCAGCACACGTGAGGTGTTACCTAACGCCTTCAAGTGTCCTTCTAACCCGGAACAGTCCAACAGATAATGTAATCGAAATCTTATCAAAACCCTGAAATTCCCTCGAACGATATCTGGATTAATGAACGTGACGGAATTCGGCTTATCTAAATCCTGAACACAAAACCTGACTCTTCTTGATCAAATGCTTAGCACCGTTACTCGCACCCCACCCCCACACACACTCGATGGTGCGGTGGTAGTGTTCGCGGCCGCCACTACGGTGGTCCGGGTTCGAATCACGCCCAGGGCTGAAATAATTTCAGTATCGCTGCGCTGCGAGTCCTTACTCCAACTCTCGTGGACGGGGAGTTGGGTGTGTGTGTGTTTGTGTAAGGTCACAGCATCATCCATAGATCGGTCATATATGAGCTCTGAGCTATCTTCCGAGAAGAAATAGCTGTCGATCACAAGTCCAGCACGTGATCCAAGACCATGATGAATCACACACACACACAGAAAGGAGAGAGTGAGAGTTAGAATTAGAGAGGCCAAGAGTAGGAGTCAGAGGGAGAGAGAATGGGGGTGGGTGGATCAATTAACATAAGAAATCAAAATGTACCGTAATAACGAGTCTAACATGCCCCTATATGGAAGACTGGATATCCAGTCTTCCACATGGGGGCAAATCTTTCACAGTTCTTACTTCCTTCATTCTAAACGACCCTGTGACGTCACACTTAATTGGCCTAGTCAGGCTCGAGAGTCTGAGGAGGTGACTATATATGGTGCATATCAACTATGACATGGTGAAAGTGTGCACCATCATTGATGGCATACTGCAGGACCTCCAATCTATCCCCTGTGGGACGATACAGTCTCTGTAATGCCATGGATAGTGTCAAGATGTTGAAATGAATACACAAAATCTGACAAAGAAGAACAATTTGGTCTTTGATAAAGAACGGAAGTTGAATGTTAATAATATGAAGTCAGGATATTTCTGAAAGAAAAATGAAGAATATATATTCTAGTTATTTTTTTTTTTCTGGTGTACTGATTTACCTATAAAATCTACCAGCAATTTCTAAACGTATAGCCAACGAACTTATTGAAATTCTACTTTCTGTTGCTAGAAATCATTTATCTGAGCTGGCGAAAGATTTATACGGAATTTGAGAATTCACCTAAGAACTTGTTTAAATACAGACACTTCTGATCAAAATTTATCCCATACATTCTTATATACTCAGCCATTCCTCCCATAGAGTAACACAAACTCTAACAAAAACTATAAGAACCTAAGAATGGACGAGACTGCAAGAGACCATAATGCCTACACTAGGTAGCTCCATGTCCATTACCATCTATCATCCCCATCTATAAAATTATCTAACATCTTAAAACAAACAATAGCTTCAGCGTTCACTAAATGGTTTCTAAGTCTATTCCATTCGTTAACTATTCTACTGGTAAACCAGTTCTTGGTTATTTCATTCTTAAATCTAAATTTGTCTAACAGATATACACCGCAATCTCTTCACTACGATTTAAGGTCTTCGGCTAGGAATAGACCCAAAGTTGACGTTGGCGTTCCCCAGAAGAGGTCTCAGCTCAAGAAGCGTACTCTAGTGGTGGCTCAGGTAGAGTGGTTTCTCGGACACGGACTGGAAACAGAACACCTGGACCATGACACGGCCAGTTCACAGCGTACAAGACACTCGCGCTCCCACGCGCGTATGTATGTATTGAACATTTTAGAAGCTCTGCCAAGGGATTCGAACCCTGACCTGTGGGTGCATAATCACGAATCCAAGACGCTAGCAACCGAGCTACGTGGAGTGTGGTCGGGGACTTGTACAGTCCTTTTGTACCATCGCACGTAGCTCGGTTGCCAGCGTCTTGGCTTCGTGATTATGCACGCAAGGTCAGGGATCGAATCCCTTGGCAGAGCTTCAAAAATGTTTAATCTGTCTTAAACATACACAGTATGTATGTACGTTTTTTTTTAATAAATGGTAAATAGATATAGTATAAACGTTTTCGTCTATCAAAACATCTTCAGAGAATACCTGAGGATGTCTGACTGCGCCTTGAGGATCGCCATTTCTGGCAGGTCCAAGAATCGTCGAACTGCTGACGATCCACGTTGTCAGCACTGTCACGTCCCCGATGGTGACCTGGGCTACCTGAAACGGTACTCCAGAGGAATAGAGGACCGGCGAGGACACAAAAAGGTCTCACAAAGCGTCTCTACCGGCTACAGCGCCCATATCAACTGCGTCGGATGGTAGAGTGTCAGCAACCCATGGGACACTGCCTGGGTGACCTTTTAGTCCGTGTGGGCCCTCCCGATCCGCAAACTTAAAACAACAACTGGTGCGAGATTGTCCACAAAGATAGAACCGCCATTAAACCACATTCCATAAGGAACAATACCTTTCACATGCAAAGGGACCCAAAGTGGATGAATAGAATCGTATGGCGGCAGCCTTAATAAAAGGAAAAGTGTCAACAGGTAAGGAAGGTGGTGATGGAGACAGACCCTCACCTCTTCACACAACGAGGGAGTGCCACGGAGATGAATAAAATCGCCTGGCGGCAGACAGAGCAGGATAAGAACAGAGCAAAGCCTTCAAGGGAAGGCTCTTTCC
Organism: Oratosquilla oratoria; assembly: GCF_046742065.1. Lineage (NCBI taxonomy): Eukaryota > Metazoa > Arthropoda > Malacostraca > Stomatopoda > Squillidae > Oratosquilla > Oratosquilla oratoria. The sequence goes on from NC_134809.1 coordinate 5,068,991, forward strand.
CCTTCCGTGCCGCGCGGTACTGTTCCGTGATTGTCGCCAGGCTATTTTATTCACGTCCCTGACACTCCCGAGGTTGGTTGCGATACGGGGTGGGGAGTTAACCCTTGCACTGCTAGAACCGATTTGTATCTTTTATTCTGGCTGCTACGAAGTGATTTTATACAAACATGGTGGGCAAACCTTAATAGATCAAAAGGGGTCGGGTCAGGGGTAACCCCTCCCCCCAAAGAGAAAGAAAGAGAGAGAGAGAGAGAGAGAGAGAGAGAGAGAGAGAGAGAGAGAGAGAGAGAGAGAGAGAGAGAGAGAGAGAGAGAGAGAGAGAGAGAGACTGAGACAAAGAGAAAGAGCAAAAGAGAGACAGAGAGAGAGGGACTGAGACAGAAAGAGAAAAAGAAAGAGAGAATGAGACAAGGAGAAAGAGCAAGAGAGAGATAGAGAGAGGGAGAGACTGAGACAAAGAGAGAGAGACTGAGACAGAAAAAGAAAAAGAGAGACTGAGACAAAGAGAAAGAACAAGAGAGAGAGAGAGAGAGACAGAGAGAGAGAGCAGTTCCTTGGGTACCGACACAGCGATTCTATTTCATCACAGCGACCCAATCCGGCCAGGTAAGGTATGGATGGTGTCAAATGAAGATGTAGTAGCGAGTGTCGAGAGTGTTGGAACGGCTGTGGGTAGGCTATGGACAGAAATCTGAAACTAGTGTCATGAGCTCGATCACACTGATTATCATCAATGAAATGCGACACTGGTATAAAGCCTCTCCAATGTTTACCATTGTTAATAGAGTTGGAAAGCCATGCCGGGTTTTCTTTGTCCGTGGCGGGAACGCTTCCAATTTCCACGAGGGTTAAATATCAGAATATATATATATATATATATATATATATATATATATATATATATATATATATTATATATATTTATATATATATACATATATATACACACACACACTTTTTTAATGAATGGAAAATGGATGTAGTATAAATTTTTTCGTCTATCAAGACATCTTCAGGAAATACCAGATGTCTTACTAGACGAAAACGTTTAGACTATGTCTATCATTTACCTAGTAGGTTTCAGCAAATTGGATATTCGTGTGTTGGTATACAGGTTATGTAAACGATATATATGTATATATATAATAAGGCAGAGAACCACAGATGTAAATTTCAGTCACAAAGGGATACCAGTAGAAAAAGAATAAAAACAAATAAACTAATTAATAAATAAAAAGAATAAATAAATTGAAAAATAAACAGATGAATAAATAAGGTCAAGGACTGGAACGAGTGAGACGGTTTCTGTAAACGACAGAAAGGAATGGCACGTGCCTGACGATGTTTACACTCGACGCAACGTTGATGGAATAAAGTGAAAGAGATGCAGCGGTGGGTAAACAAAACTTGGAGAGAGGCGAGGGGGAGAATGCTCTGGATGAACGCGTTTACATATGCGGAGGTGGGAGCTGGAACTGAGGACACGGAGACAAAGAGCAAGGAGACTATCACACTGGTCAATTTTTCCTCCAACATCCTACCTCCAACCTCCACTTAAATAACTAGTATTTGACTTCGCTTACAGAAATCTAGACTTCTCTAAGAACATTTCAACAGTATCTTTAACAATCGTATAGTTCTACAATATCTTTTTTCATCATTCATATTTGCTATGTATGACGGAAAGATAATTTAATATTTGGAGATTTGAAAATTCAAATATTGTAACCGAAGTCGTTTTTACTCAAACGAATTCTCAACGGTCGGCGCTGGTGAAGCCGTGGAGGTTGCCCAGTGTGATAACCCTTTGGAGGATGACGGAAGTCTAGTGTGATTCTCAGTGGAAGACTTCAGACCAAAAGTTCGATGTGTACTTTGTGTTCATCAGTATTATGCTGTGGATGTGCTGTATCTTGCTGCATTGCATCTGGCTCAGGGCAATGGGCGAGATGCAGGGATGACCCGTCATCCACGAGGAGCCAAGAAAAGAGGGAAGGAGGGGTAGTGAAAGGGAGTGGAATGGGTGGAGATGAAATGGGTAGGAGTGGATTTATGCCTTTTGACTTTGGCTACCTCCCTTGTAAGGGGGAAAAAGCCCTTCAAATATGTATATATATATCTTTACTATTTGTTATTTTCTACTACTTATCACCTACTATTATTATCATTATTAGTATTATTTGAATTATTATTAATGTTATAATTGTTTTTTGACGATCCCAACTCTCAATGCGAGATGTTTTTCTTTTCTGTAGATCGAATAAATGTCTCAATGATACACCAGATTGTCCTGCATTTTTTTTAGCCTTTACTGATGGTTAAGCGATACAATAGAATAAAAAAAATAAAAAATTAAAAATTAAAAATAAGAACCATAATGACCTGTTGCTTTATGGTAGAAACCTGTGGACGCTTGCCAAAGAAGAGAGAGAGAGAGAGAGAGAGAGAGAGAGAGAAACAGAGCCTTGTTGAAGAGGTCTAGGTATGTGAAAAGAATAATACGATGACGGACTGCCAAACGGGTTGTAGCGAGTATGAAAAGCAAGTTAGGAATCAAAAGGGAATGTAGATAGAGAGAGCAAAAGAGAGCAAAGAGATGAAGGAGAATAGCATGGAAGAGGGGAGGAAAGACGCAGAAAGAGAGGCGAAAACGGAGAGGAAAATAATAGAGAGGAAGGAATAGAGAGAGAGAGAGAGAGACAGAGAGAGAGAGAGAGAGAGAGAGAGAGAGAGAGAGAGAGAGAGAGAGAGAGAGAGAGAGGCGAGAGAGAGAGAGTGAGAAAGAGAGAGAGAGGCGAGAGAGAGAGAGAGAGAGAGAGAGAGAGAGAGAGAGAGAGAGAGAGAGAGAGAGAGAGAGAGAGAGAGAGAGAGAGAGAGAGAGAGAGAGAGAGAGAGAGAGAGAGAGAGAGAGAGAGAGAGAGAGAGAGGGAGAGAGAGAGAAAGAGAGAGGGGGAGATAGAGAGAGAGAGGGGGAGATAGAGAGAGAGAGGGGACACAGAAAGAAAGAGAGAGAGAGAGAGAGAGAGAGAGGAATCGTTGTAGGGAAGGGAACATGTACACAAGGAATGGAGGTAAAGCCGTTTTTGAATAGAGAAATTGCAAAAGAAAACGTATTTCCCGTCCAAGCGTCATAAAAAATGCGAAACAGTGATACCTGATTTCCATATGCACAGAAGTAAAAAAGTGGAGAACAATAAAAGAGACTAAATAAGGGAGAAGGTGAAAAAAGAGGAAGAGGACTAAAAATAACGATCGCAGTGATCCAAGTATACCAGGAATCAGAATTGAAAAGTGTAGAAAAAAAAAAAAAAATGGAGAGGAGGAGAAGTGGGAGGAAGAATGGAAGGATGAGGGAGGAAGGAACGATGTGGGAAGGAAAGTGTGGGAGGTGGAGTAAAAGTGGGAGAAAAGTGGAAACAAATGTGGGATGAAAAGTGGAAGGAAGGGAGAAGCGAGATAAGAGGTGGAAGGGACGAAATGTGGAAGGGAAGAAGAGGAAGAGAAGGACAGACAACAAGGATTCGAAGGAGGAAGGAATGGGAAATGGAAGGGGAAGGGAAGGGAAGGGAAGGGAAGGGAAGGAAGATGAGATGGGAAGGAAGGGGAAAGTGGGAAGGAAAGGAAAACTAAAAAAAAAAAAAAGGAAAATGGCATGACTGGAATAGATGAGATAGAAAGGGAAAGGGGGGGAAGGGGGGAGGGGAGGGGAAGGGGAGGATAACGTATACGAAAGAAGGTTGTGAAAGGAAAGGGAGGAGAGGGGAAGGGAGGGGAGAGGGAGAAGAGGGGAGGGGAGAAGAGGGGAGGGAAGGAAAGGATAGGAGAGTGGAGAAGGGATGGGAGAAGGAAGGAGAGGGCAGGAGAGAGGAGAGGGAAGAGAGAGGAGGAGAGAGGAGGAAAGGGGAGAAGAGAGGAGGAGAGGAAAGGAGAGGGGAGAAGAGGGGTGTAGAGAGCAGAGGGGACGACAGGGGAGGAGAGAGGAGGAGAGGAAAAGAGAGGGGAGGAGAGGGGAGGAAAAAGGAGAGGAAAGGAGAGGGGTAGAGAGGGGAGAAGAGAGGAGGGGGAGGAGAGAGGAGGAGAGGGAAGGAGAGGAGAGAGGGGAGGGGATATGGGAGGAGAGGGGGGAGAAAGGAGGAGAGGGGGAGAAATGAGGAGAGAGGAGAGACGAAGAGAGGGCAGGAGAGGGCAGGAGAGGGCAGGAGAGGGAAGGAGAGAGGAGAGGAAAGGAGAGGGGTAGAGAGAGGAGGAGAGGGGAAAAAATGGACGGAGGGCAAACGAAGAAGAGAAAAAATAAGTATGTACTAACAAGAAACGTGAAGGGAAGAGGGGGACTGAGAGAGAAAATCCTAATTCAGACAAATCAGAAAGCAAAACGGGGGAAAAGCGGAAACAAATGGAGCCTGGGAATAAACGTGGAAGAAGTGAGAAGGGAGGAAAGAATAAGAGAAGAGGAAGAAGAAGAAGAAGAATAAGTGGAAGAAGAAGAAGAAGAAGAAGAAGAAGAGAGAGATAATGGAGGAGCAGCCTGCCTGGATGACCCCGAGCATTGGCGGGAAAGAAAGAGGAAGTAAATACGGATAAGTCTGTATGGCATAGAAGAGGAGGAGGAAGAGGAGGAAGAGGGAGGAAGAAGGGGGGGAAGAAGGGAAGGTAGGGAGGGTAGGAGGGAGGAAGAGAAGAATGGAGAGAGGGAGGGGAGAATGGAGGGGGGGAGGGAGGGAGGGTAAGAGGGAGGAAGGGAAGAATGGAGGGAGGGAGGGAGGGAGGAAGGGAAGAAAGGAAGGGAGGGAAGAAGGGAGTGAGGAAGGGTAAGAGGGAGGAAGGGAAGAATGGAGGGAGGGAGGGAGGGAGGGGGGAAGGGAGGGAAGAAAGGAAGGGAGGGAAGAAGGGAGGAATGGAGGGAGGGAAGAAAGGAAGGGAGGGAAGAAGGGAGGAATGGAGGGAGGGAGGGAGGGAGGAATGGAGGGAGGGAGGGAGGGAGGGAGGGAGGGAGGGAGGGAGGGAGGGAGGGAGGGAGGAAGGAAGGGAGGAAGGGAGGGAGGAAGGGAGA
>NC_134809.1:5079040-5081540 GCF_046742065.1 Oratosquilla oratoria
AGAGGAAGAGAGAGAGGAGGAAGGATAAAAAGAGGAGGGAAATGAAGTAGAAAAGGAGGAGAATTGAAGAGAATGATGAACAATAGGAAGAAGAAAAAGTGGAAGAACTGGATGAATAGGAAAACGAAGAGGAAAAGGAAGAGGAAAAGGAGGAGGATGCAGAGGAGAAGAGGAACCGGAGGAGGAGGAAGACTATAAAGAGAAGGACGACGACAAGGAGGATGAGGAAGAAGAGGAAGAGGAGGAACAGGTGGAGGTGGTGGAGGAGGGGGAAGAGAGAGAGGATGATGAAGAGGAAAAGGAAGAGGAGGAAGAGGTGAAAGAGGAAGAGGAAGAGGAAGGGAGGAGGAAGAGAAAGAGGAGGAAAAGGTGGAAGAGGTGGAGGAGGAGGTGGAGGTGGAGGAGGAAGAGAGAGAGAGAGGAGGATGAGAAGGAAAAGGAAGAGGAGGAAGAGGTGAAAGAGGATGAGGAAGAGGAAGAGAAGGGGAGGAGGAAGAGAAGGAGGAAGAGGAGGAGAGGAGGAGGAAGAGAAAGAGGTAGAGGAAGAGGTGGAAAAAGAAGAGGTGGAGTCCAAACGCACCTGGAAGGAGGGAACATTTTCGTCCAGACAAAACCTTCTGTTTACTCAAGTGAGAAGAACAGAACACGACAAAAGAGGAGGAGGAGGAAGAGGAGGAGGAGGAAGGGGACGAGGAGGAGGAGTAAGAAATGGTGGAGGGGAAGCAGAAGGAAGAATTAGAGGAGGAGGAAGAGGAAGAAGAAGAAGAGGTGGAGGAGCAGGAGGAGGCAGAGGAGGATGGAAGACGATGAAAAGAATAGAAAGACGATTGGAGGAAAATAGGATAAAAGGAGGAGAACAAAAGGAGGAGGAGGAGAACAGGAGGAGAAGAGGGAAGAGGAGGAATAGAGAGTAGAACAATTCCATTTGTAAAATATTTAGTGTATGTGCACAGTATATATAATATATATATATATATATATATATATATATATATATATATATAATATATATATATATATATATATTTATGTATATGTGCGTGTGTGTAAACACAAAGCCGCTAATGGAACGGGTTGGAAAATTGTACACCTGGAAAGGTGCATCCTTCATATTTCAAACTTCAACAACTTTCCAATTGCTAATTCACCCTCCCCCTTCTCTCTCTCTCTCTCTCTCTCCGTCACACAAAACATTTATTCTTTCTGCCGCTATGCGATTTTATTCATCAGGATGGAATCCTTCATAACTAAGAAGTCTATATTTTATTCTTAATTTTATTCTGGCTGTCGCCAAGCGATTTTATTCTGCCACTACAAGAAGTTTGTTTGGTGTCAATGCTTTCGGTACGGCAGAACCTTTTTCTCTTTTCTTTATTTTTTATTTATTTTTTATTTATTTTTTCATATTTTATCATGAATTTTTGTTGTTGACTTTTTCTATCCTGACATTATCCCCTTTTCATTTTTTTTTTTAATATTCTTAGCATTATTTTTTCTGTTGATTTTTTTCTATCCTGACATTTTTTCTTTTCTTTCTTTTTTCTTTTTTAATTTCTTTTTTATCTTAATAGTTTTATCATGAAATTTTTTCTGTCGATTTTTTTCTATCTTGACAATTTTTTTTTCTTTTTCATCTCAATGTTCTTTTATTTCCTCTAACCTTGTTATTCTCGACAGCGGTGGCGCTGGGGTCACATGAACGGCGTCTTTGTCAAGGCTGTGGAGGAGAAAGGAAGAGGAAGAAGGGTAGGACGGAAAGAAAAACAGGAAGAAAGGAGGGTGAGGAAGAATGAAGAGGAAGAGGAGGAACAATGAAGAGGTAGAGGAGGAAGGGTAGGAGGGGAAGAAAAATAGGAAGAGAGGAGAAAGAGGAGAAAGAGGAGAAAGAGGAGAAAGAGGAGGAAGAAGGGTAGGAGGGGAAGAAAAATAGGAAGAAAGGAGGATGAGGAAGAATGAAGAGGAAGAGGAGGAAGAGAAGGAAGGGTAGGAGGGGAAGAAAAATAGGAAGAGAGGAGAAAGAGGAGGAAGAGGAGGAGGAGGAAGAGGAGGAGGAGGAGGAGGAGGAGGACGGAAAGAAAAATAGGAAGAAAGGAGGGTGAGGAAGAGGAGGAAGGGTAGGAGGGGAAGAAAAATGGGAAGAAAGGAGGAAGAGGAAGACGGGTAGGAGAAAAATAGGAAGGAGAAAGAGGAGGAAGAGGAAAAAGAGTAGAAGAAAAATAGGAAGGAGAAAGAGGAGGAAGAGGAAGAATGACGTGGAAAAGGAAGATATGGTGGAGTAGGAAGGGAGTAGGAGAAAGGAGGAGTAGGAGAGGAAGGAGGGTGAAGAAGAATGAAGAGGAAGAGGAAGAATGGGGAGGAAAAAGATGTGGTGGAATAGGAACGGAGTACGAGAAAGGAGATGAAGGAGATGAAGGAGAAAAAGAAGGATGAAGAGGAGTAGAAAAACAGAAAAAGAGAAAGAGAATTAAAAGAGAAATGGGGAGTAACAGTAGGAAGAGAG
>NC_134809.1:5086540-5104040 GCF_046742065.1 Oratosquilla oratoria
TTGAATATATCTAATAAATTTTCAGCAAGGTTCGTATTAATAATCCTTTTCATATGTTTGCATTGTATTTATATTGGATGGGGGGGTACGAGAAAATTTTCTGAAATATCAAGGGGCACGGGTACTGAAAAAAGTTAAGAACCACTGCTCTAGAGTCTGTATCGTCTTCCAAGGGATAGACCGGTGGTCCTGTACTGGGCCATTAACACTAGAAGATAGGCATCTATTGTAAATCCCACTAATCAATGTACTTAGGAAATCTGAAAATATAAATTTTTCATATATGCAGAAAGAACCGTTTGTTTCAATCGAATTTGCCTTCAGAAAAACATCCCCAGCTATATTATGGTCTGTGCGCTCCAAGAAGTCCGTTTAGTGTGTGTAATACGTCGTGAGACATGATGCCAAATCAACCTTAGTATATGTCTCTCTTATTTTCCATCTATATGATATTTTATTTATTATTATTATGTATATAGTATAGGAATTTGTTTAATACTACGAGTACCACTTTTTAGCATTATAGCAATAATTTGAATAAATTCTACCATACGTGGCACCAGCACTTCTTCCCCATGTTGCCACGTCGAGCTCTAGTTGGGTGACAGGTGAGGATGCGATAATTGGTGGTCAAATTGGCAACGTCGCATTCAGTGGAATTTCCGCTTCTGAAAGGACTCGTTGAAGCGCAAGGACTATAGTACTTGCATCCTCCTTGTAACGCCTTGACCCAGGGTTCGATCCTAAATGATAACAATCATTTCTTTGGCTATCTGAGCATATAGGGCAAAGGTGATGGCTCAGGTATAATACGCATGTGTTGATACACAAGTGTACATGTAGGCACACACAAACACACACACACATGCGCATACACTCTGAGTTACATTTCTGTTCACAACGAGGTAGGATGAGGAAGAAAGCATATACAAACACAAGCAAAATTTTTGACCCACCAAGAGTTTTTAATGACACAAAATTAAAATTCTTTGCCTGACTTTTTTATCTACCCAAGAAAATTACCAAACTGTAAGCTACATAGGAAAATATATCACTTATTCGACAAAAAAAAAAAAAAAAAAAAAAATGGGAACTATAGTGTGTGTCAAAACTTTTGCTCCTAACTGTACACAAACATTCAAACAAACCCATCAAACAAACGAAACAAAATCATCCACTGGTGGTCAGTTGAAGTACAGTATTAAGCTCGGGGGTCTTTATCAAAGTTCATTTGATAACTTCAGACTGTACAACATTCTATCCATTGACGACGCAACACAGCGTGGCGAAAAAAATATATATACAACAAAAAATAAATTAATAAAATAAGTCCATAAATCTGCAAATAAAAATACATATATACATACAAATAAACGAGTAAATAAATATAAAAATAAATGTATATTCACACACACACACACACACACACACACACGCATACACAACAAACATATATATATATATATTATATATATATATACACACAATATATAAAACAAATTAATACACAAATAAAGTACAAGAAAATGGAAGTAAACATCAATAGTAAACAAATGAATTAATCTAATTAGATAAAAATAATTTAAATTAATAGTAAAAAATATAATTTAAATTAACAATAAAAAACAAAGATAAAAAAATAACCCCTGTTGAATGACACAAGCATTGTCTACTGTTCTGATTACCGTCTGAACACAAACCAGAAATTTTGACAAAAAAAAATTCTCCACCTAATCGAATTGGCACCTTTCCAAGTGATCAAAAAAAAAAAAAAAAAAAAAAAAAAAAAAAAAAAAAACGCTCCATTACAGTGAACTGCAACAGACCCTAGGGCCACAACACTAAGCAGATCCATGTCCCTAACTTTTACTAAGTTTAATACATTCGTTAACCAATCTACTGGTAAACCAGTTCTTGCCTATTTCCTTCTTAAAGCTGAATTAGTCCAGAGCAAAGTCAGTGACCTTTCGCCAGGAAAGCGGAACCCTTCGAGTATTAACAGGGCAAGTGCCGGCTGCGATTTACTCCCTTGCTTTTATTTGGATCTGACCCTTGGTTTATCATTAAAGGGTCATTCACACGGCCAAACGTTTTGTCAAACCCGATTTGTCAAACAATTGTTTAAAGTGATGTTTGACCGTGTATATGATTGTCAAACATGTTTGACAAACGTGTTTGACAACCAAATACCCCATTCACATGGTCAAAGGCCACTTCAAACACTTGTATAACAAACCGGGTTTGACAAACCGTTTGACTGTGTAAACAGCCCTTAACTAAACAAGCCTAACGGAGTCTCAAATAACAGGAAACGCTCCCTAGTTTTGAAATCACTGCTTTAGATATTCACTACTAACATTGAAATGAATCATTTCTCATCTAAAGAATATTCAGAAGCAGTTTCCGTCGGAATGCGGCACTGACCGACGGACGACGAAAAAAAAAAAAAAAAAAACGGGGGAGGGGGGGGGGGCAGGAGGAGCACATTGTAAATGAGAAAGCAACGCTCCACTGGGCACAACATGACTGGGAAGAGATAAGAGGTGGAGTCTTTAGATATACTTGGCTGCTGGCCAAAAAGCTTTCCAGTTCACCTGTGTATTTCCAGTGAATAATGATTATAATGAGGATGGTAATAACAGGAATAACAGTAATGTGATAATAATAATGGTAATAATAGTAATTATAAAATGATAATAATAATAATAATAATAATAATAATAATAATAATAATAATAATAATAATAATAATAACAATAATAATAATAGTAATAATAATAATAATAATAATAATAATAATAATAATAATAATAATAATAATAATAATAATAATAATAATAATAATAATAATAATAATAATAATAATAATAATAATAATAATAATAATAATAATAATAATAATAATAATAACAATAATAATAATAGTAATAATAATATAAAATCCTATTAAAAACAATGACACTAAATATTCATAATAATGATAATGACGATAATAATAATAATAATACATATTACCAAGGGCTTTTCCCCCTTTTCCAGGGGGGTACCCAAAATCAAAAGACAAAATTTCACTTCCACCTATTTCATCTCCCACCAATTTCATTCCCATTCACCACCCATCCCTCCCTCTCTCTTATCTTGGCTCCTCCTGGATGACGGGTCATACCTGCATCTCGCCCATTGGCCCGGGTCACAAGTAATGCAGCAAGACACAGTACATCCACAGAAAGGCCGCTTCATTTAATAAGTAATTCATGGTTCATTAATTCAATAATAATTTATCATTAATATTTAATTTAATAATGATTATAATAATAGTGGTAATGATAATTATAATAATAATGTTAATGGTAATGATAATTATAATAATAATGGTAATGATGATAATAATAATAATAATAATGAAAATGGTAATGATGGCAATAATGATAATGGTGATGATGATGATGATGATAATAATAATGATAATAGTAATAATAACTGTTGCTTCTATTTTCCTTATAAACCCAACAGCTAGACACTATGCAGCATCAATCCTCTCGTCTTCTTGTAGAGCTCTCCGAGAAGAAACGGTCGATTGTTATCTGTCGACTGGTAGGAGTGAATGAGCTGTCGCCGATTGTAATTCCTCCTTATGTGTAATGGATGAGAGAAAAAAAAAATGTTGAATCTAACAGAGGCCTTGAAACCAGTCCTGGGAACAAGTGCCAGCCCCTCGGTCCTCTCCGGCGTGTGGCTTGAATGGACCTACTCATGTTACTCACCATGGTCTTGGATCACGTGTTGGACTCGTGATCGACAGCTATTTCCCTCCCGGAAGAGAGTTCAGAGCTCATATATGACCGATCTATGGGTAATGCTGTGACCTTACACGCACACACACACACCCAACTCCCCTTGCACGAGTTAGAGTAATGACTCGCAGCGCAGCGATACTGAATTCATTTCAGCCCTGTGCAGGATTCGAACCCCGACCTCCGTAGTGGGAGCCGGGAACTCTACCAACAGTGCCATCGAGTCGTGTATGTGTGTGTGTGTGTGTGTGTGTGTGTGTGTGTGTGTGTGTGTGTGTGTGTGTGTGTGTGTGTGTGTGTGTGTGTGTGTGTGTGTGTGTGCGCGCGCGCGTGGCATAGCCTCTTCGGTGTGATATTACACCAAGGAATAGAAGCGCTAGCCATTTCTGACTGAAATTATTTTATGGGATTTACTTTAATATTTAAGCAAAGGCTCCATAGACTGCAACCTAATAGAAGAGTGACCTCTCTCTCTCTCTCCCTGAGAAAGAGAGATGCACAACAGTGTCTGTCCATCAACACCGGTTCCGTTTCCATTTGAGTGTACCCAATCACGTTAAAACGTTCGCGTAAAATATTCAAAAGCATGAAAATTCAATTGGATTTCAATGTGTATAAATAAACGATTATACATACACACACACACGTGTATATATATATATATAAATATATATATGTATATAATATATGTATATATATATATATATGTATATATATATATATATATATATATTGACTAGATAAACACCATATGAGGACGGAGCCTTTATTTGTACGACGTTTCGCTTATTACAGCTTTTTCAAGTACAAGTTGAGATACAAATGCTTGAGATTAAATCCCCCCCTTTCTCCTCCTCCTCTTCCTTCCCCCCCCTTTTTCTCTCCCCGTTCCCTCCTTTCCCCTTATTTAATCTCAAGCATTTGTATCTCAACTTGTACTTGAAAAAGCTGTAATAAGCGAAACGTCGTACAAATAAAGGCTCCGTCCTCATATGGTGTTTATCTAGTCAATCTTGTCGGCAGACTGCCACTTTTAAGCATATATATATATAAACATACATACACACGCACACATATATGACTCGTTTTAACGTCGCGACTTCCCCTATCAGATGGCTAGGACGGTACCCCTCTTGAAGGACTTTCTAGAGTGGAATACATGCCCTTGGTTCAACTCGCTTGCGGCAGGTTCAAACTCCCGTCACCTCGACCTCCGCCGCAAGTAGTGACGCCCTAACCCGCTCGGACAGCGGTACACACACACACACATTATATATACATATATATATATATATATATATATATATATATACATATATATATATATATATATATATATTGTGTGTGTGTGTGTGTGTGTGTGTGTGTGTGTGTGTGTGTGTGTGTGTGTGTGTGTGTGTGTGTGTGTGTGTGTGTGTGTGTGTGTGTGTGTGAACATTTCAGTACTTCCCCTATCCTGATATAATTTTGTGATTTTTTTTTCTACCACGAAACAATTTTAATCGGTTGAAAGTAACCTCTTGGGAGCGAATGAATGATTTCGTGAGAACCTTGACGGAAAGCTTTTGGTTACCATCTCTGCCTGAAACAAGTCACATTTGTTCTTTCACGCTGTATGGCTGCGCCTATGTATGTATGTATGTATGTATATGTATGTGTGTATGTTTTTATAAATGTATGTTTAATTATGTGTATGTATGTATGCTTGTATATGTGTATGTATATATGCTTGTATATGTGTATGTATATATGTATGCATATGTGTATGTATGTATATGTGTATGTGTGCATGTATTATGTATGTTTGTTTGTATGTGTATGTATATGCAAGTAAATCACAAAAAGACGTGATTCACAAAATGTATAATAAAACCACTTGGAAAATAAAATGAAAGGTGACCGAACGTTTTCGTCTATTTAAGAAAATGTCTTAGACGAAAACGTTCGGTCACCTTTCATTTTATTTTCCAAATGGTTTTATTTCACATGTGAATGTATATATATGCATATACGTGTATGTATGCATATGTATGTACAGTATATATGCATCTATGCAGAAACTTCGCCGTGAGTTAAGAATGAAAAAGCGAAGTGTTGATTGCAAGTCAAGTAACGGCGTCTCCCAGCATGAACCCGATGACAGGGCTGGTTCCAGAGTACAAAAACAAATCTAAAATATAAATCTAAAAAAATAAACATAACAGAATAATATTTGATTTCTGATACTTGTACGAATATAAACTCGAGTTACTGATATTCTACTGTAAATCTGACAAATCAAAGTTAGTCATAAAACAATTCCCTCTAGACTGAGGGTCAGGAGAGGGGAAATGAAGCGAGGTCATGACCTAGGTCATGGCTACCCAGGTCACCTTCCATGCTTGAGTGTGTGTACATTATACTGTCCTACGCAGTATCAAAAGGTCAAAAGTGAAGAGGAGGAGGATATGTAATCTTTATCGCATACCGTATATAATGTTTATTTGAGGATGCAATCTATTTCCAAAGATCCAAACGAGTTAAATGTTCTAATACATTGGTAAAGATAAACTGTAGATCCCACTTTTGGAGAAAAGAATGTGGTACGAAGATAGGTATATTACAATCATTGTCTGTAATCCTTTTCAGCGTATCACACTACATATACTAAGTTCACACACATACTCGTACATACGTACATAATACATACAAACATATACACAGACGTTAAATATACTGCGTACTCACACATACTTGCATATAAACATACAAAAATACATACGTGGAAAGTTCATTCCCAAAGATCTTACACCCTAGATTTTGCTTTTTCCTTTTTATTATTATTTTTCGCGCACCAAAAACACTGCGTATATATATATACATACACACACACACACATATATATATATATATAATAAATATCTATATATATATTTGTTATCTGACCTCCAGTCTGGGATGAACTCCGTTAACGTGTTAATCATTGAATAATTACATCAATTTGTTCCTTCGATTCCTGACGTCTCCCGCGGCTTCAGACTTGAAAGCCGGATTGCGAAAGCAGGGGGGCAAATCATCTAATCCACCGAGAAGGAGGAGGAGGAGGAGGAGGAGGAGAAGGAGGAGAAGGAGACCAGGAAAAAGATAAAAAGAAAGAAGGTCAAAAGTGAAGAGGAAGAGGAGAAGACGGAGGAGGAGAGGAGGAGAAAGAGAAGACCAGGAAAAAATCAAAAGAAGGAAGGTCAAAAGTGAAGAGGAGGAGGAAGAGGAGAGAGGAGGAAAAAGAATAAAAAGAACGAAGGACAAAAACGAAGAAGAGAAAGATGATGAGGAAGAGGAGGAGGAGGAGGAGAAGGAAACGAAGAGTATGGAGATGGAGAAAGATGAGGAACTAAGAGAAAGAAAAGGAAAGAGAAGAACTGGAGAAGGAGAAGGAGGAGGAGGAGAAGAAGGAAGAGGTAGACGAGGCTTTAATAAAGAATTTGATGAACAAAAATGCATAAACGAGGAAAACATAGATAAATAAACGAATGGATAAATGAAAAGGCGACTCATGGGCATTTGGAGCACATTCTTCCCTTCAATTCACACGGCTGGCCTTGGGGTGTTTGCATTCAACAGCTTCTTCGTTCTCTTCGGCCTCCCTCCCCCCCCCTCTCTCTCTCTCTCTCTTGCCCCCTCTCCCTCTCTATCTCTCTCTCTCTCTCTCTGACACGCACAAACAAATAAATGAATCAATAAAAACGTCCACCCGATTACAGTCAAACAGGTCTCTCGTGGGAGGTAAGAAACAAACAGGATGACCGAGATTCTGTAAATAGACACTTTTCAAGCACAGTGGCGTTCGAAAGATGTACTCCAATCAGTAACTTTTGTTTGTGTGGAAATATATTGTTCGATGCTACAGATTCTTCCTTTATACATATATATATACACACACACACACATATATATATATATATATATACAAACACACACACACACACATATACGTACACACACACACACTATATCATATATATATATATATATATATATATATACATGCTTACATTTATACTTTATATATACATGTATAAACACATGCATGCATGTCTACACTCAAACCTTATATATATGCATGTATACACACATGCTTGCATGTTTACTTTTATACTTAATATATACATGTATATAAATGCATGTTTACACTTACATTCATATTTCAAGGACTTGGCAACAATAAGCTGCACTGACATAAAACTTGTGTGGTTTAAGACTTTGACAAAGCCTGTATAAGGAAAAAAACGTAAATGACCATAATGAAATTTGGTTAATTCATTCTTACCAAACAATTTAATTAAGCAAAGACAGAGAGGAGGAGGAGGAGGAGCAGGAGGAGGAGGAGGAGGGAGAGAGGAGGAGGAGGGAGAAAGTAGGAGGAGGAGGAGGTAGAGAGGAGGAGGAGGAGGAGGAGGAGGAGGAGAGGAGGAGGAGGAGGAGGAGGAGGAGGAGGAGGAGGAGGAGGAGGAGAGGAAGAGGAGGAGGAGGAGAGGAGGAGAGGAAGAGGAGGAGAGAGGCGAGGGAGGAAGAGAAGGAGGAGGAGGGGGAGAGAGGAGGAGGGAGAGAGGAGGAGGAGGAGGAGGGAGAGAGGAGGAGGAGGAGGAGGAGGGAGAGAGGAGGAGAAGGAGGAGGAGGGAGAGAGGAGGAGGAGAAGGAGGGAGAGAGGAGGAGGAGGAGGAGGGAGAGAGGAGGAGGAGGAGGGAGAGAGGAGGAGGAGGGAGGAGGAGGAGGGAGGAGGAGGAAGAGGGAGAAAGGAGGAGGAGGAGGGAGACTTCGAACAAAAGTTAATAAAAAAAAAAACAGACGATTCCATTCATTTCAGAAGGAGACCACTGACCATATATGGGGTCTAAGCGCTGGGTGCGTGTTACGTAATATGTGCATGTCTTGACATCACTGCTGTATAGACCAAAAGCCTCGCAATACTCACGTGGCACTGTATTTAGTGTTACATCTGTTGACGAAGTTTAAAGACTTGAAGAACTGCTATGACATGATCTTCACATGTGGTTACAAATTGGGACTTATGAATTATGCATCATATATACATTACATTTACATACGCTTCGTGCGCACACACAAAACATACATTGCAAATACTCACACACATATATACATACGTACACTACATACACGTATTTACAAACATAAATTGCAATCACTATGTGTATATATAAATATACATACATTACATACATACACTTCGTACACACACACACACACACTATATATATATATATATATATATATATATATATATGTGTGTGTGTGTGTGTGTGTGTGTGTGTGTACATTACAAATACTACATTCAGACATACACATATACATACATATATACAGAAATTACACATACTGCCTACATACACATATTTCTACACATACAAACACATATATACACACAATTATTATATATATATATATATATATATATATATATATATATATATATATATATATATATATATATATGGAAAATCGAGGGAGAGAAGGGTAGTGGGGTATGGGAGATGGGGAGGGGGTGATTGGGTCATGGAAAACAGGTTGAGAGAGGGTCATATTATGGGGAGAAGACTGGGGCGGGGGCAGGGGGGACCAGATCAGGTTCAGAAGAATCTTTGGGGGGGGGGAGACAGCTGGGTCAGTTTCGGGGTACAGGGGATCATAAATAGTGGACAGGGGAGGGCAGGGGGAGGAGGGAGGGAAAGGTAAAGGAGGTGAAAGGGGGGAGAGGGAAGGAGGGGGAGGGGGAAGGAAAGGGGAGGGGAGGGAAAGGAAACAGTGAAAGGAGGATAGAAGGGAGAAGGTACGGGATGGGAGGGGAGAATGGAAGGTAAGGGATGGGAGGTTAGGGAAGGGGAGAGGAGGGGAGGGAAGGGGAGGAGCAGTGAAGGGAAGGAAAGCGAGGGGAGAAGGGAGGGAGGGAAAGTGAAGGAGGAGGGGAATAGAAAGGAGGGGAGGACAAGAGAGGAATGGGAAGGGGAGAAGAGAGGTAGGAGAAAGGAGGGAAGGGAGGAAAGGGAGAGGAGGAGAGGAGAGAGGAGGGGAGATACGAAACCGACAGGATGACCACCCGTTTCCCTCCCCTCCGGGACTGGAACAAGGACAGAGTCTGGAATAATTACTGAGACTGGAACGAAGCCTGGAACCATAACAAAGCCTGGAATTAGAGCGAAGACTGGGACTGGAAGGAAGCCTGGAACTGGAACGAAGACTGGGACTGGAACGAAGACCAGAACTGGAACGAAGACCGAGCCTGGAATAATGACGGACTGGAACGAAGCCTAGAACTAGAACAAAGTTTGGGATTGGAACGAAGACTGGGACTGGAGCGAAGCCTGGAAATAGAACAAAGTTTGGGACTGGAACGAAGCCTGGAACTGGAACAAAGACCGGGTCTGGAATGAAGACTGAGACTGGGACGAAGCCTGGAACTGGAACAAAGACCGGATCTGGAATGAAGACTGAGACTGGGACGAAGACTGAGACTGGAACGAAGACCGGTTCTGGAATAATGACTGGGACCGGAACGAAGCCTGGAACTGGAATGAAGACTAATGGTGATTAGGGCAAAACTTACGATTGTGGTATAAGGACTAACAACGAGGAATGACGATCCAGAATCAAGGAGGACCTAGGCGGGGGTAATGGGAATACACGTATATGGAAATGGAATGACGAGTGAATGGAATGGAGGCAAGGAGTGGGATAAAGACGAAGTGAGATGAGGACAGTGGGAGGAAGGTAAATGTGGGATGATGACTGGGAGTTGAGGATGAAGGAGTGTGAGGTGGACGAGAAAGTGAGACTGAAATGAGAACAAGACCATAATTAGGATAAAAGCATAAAAATAAATAAATACATAAATAAATACATATAGAAAGAGCAAGGATAAATAGTGAAACATAAGTGAAACAAGATAATGATATGACAATTGCATACAAGATATGAAGTCTTGTGGGAGCATAAGATCATCCCCTGGGATGGAGTGCAGACAAGAACGGGATAATGGGAGTTGAGGTTGAGGATAGCATGACGAGTAGGAGGAGGGAGTGCTGGGAGTAGAAGGGCACGAAGATGGGAGTGAGGAGTGATGATTGGGAGTCAAGGGCTGGGACCTTGGAGTGAGGATTGAAAATTGAATAAGGGATAGAAACTGAGAGTGTGGAATGAAGGAATGGACAGAAACTAAGATGGAATGATCAAAGGTAGAGAGACCCAAGAGGAAACTCAGTGGGGAGTGGCATGAGAGTGAAAGGAGCTGGGGAATGAGTTAGAGTGGCATGTACGAAAAAAAAAAATCGCATTAAATTCAATGATTAGAGATACGTGTTAGAAAAGTGTGGAGGTGGGAGAAGGAGGAGGGAAAGAAAACATAGATAAGAAGAGAAGAAAAGGAGGAGGAGGAGGAGGAGGAGAAGGAGGAGGAGGAGGAGGAGGAGGAGGGGGAGAAGGGAGAGAAGGAGAAGGAGGAAAGAAAACAGAGATGAGATGGGAAGAAAGGGGAGGAGAAGGAGTAGGAGGAGGAGGAGGAGAAGGAAGATAGGAGAAGGAGGAGAGAAAGAAAATAGAGATAGGAAGAGAAGAAAGGGGGAGGAGGAAGAGGAGGAGGAGGAAAGAAAATAAAGAAGAGAAGAAAGGGGGGAGGAGGAGGAGGAGGAGGAACAGGACGAAAAGGAAAGAAAATATAGATAAGAAGAGAAGAAAGGGGGAGGAGAAGGAGGAGGAGGAGGAGGTGGAGGAGAAGGAGGAGGTGGAGGAGAAGGAGGAGGAGAAGGAGGAGGAGGAGGAGGGGGAAGAGGAGGAGAGGAAGGAGGAGAGGGAGTGTCGGGGGAGGGTGGGAGAGTAGTTGGACAGACTCCCACATTCCACATGTTGCACTAGCATCCCTCCCCCCAAACTCCCCTCCCCCAACCCTCGCGCCATCTTGCATAATCGAGTTTCTGGTCCCGTAAACAGCACTCGTTCGAATCCCGCACTCGCACACAGAGGCGCGCGCCGGACCACGTGGCGCTTGCCCACCGGCAAAGGTTGTGCTACAATATAGATAGAAACAACTCAACGGGGCTTCTTGTCTACTGTTGATTTGAAGAATTAATTTAGCTTCTCGATATTTAATTAGATAAAATTATAAAGAAACTAAGTTATATGTTATCATATGACACCACTACCACCACCACCACAATCATCATTACCGCCACTATTGTTTCTTTAGTTTCACCTCCTTGACTGTATCTACTACTGGTATAGTCTTCTAATATGTTGTACTTTAACTGTGATATTGTACTTTGTTGTACAGTAACACATGAACCCTTAATGTGTACATACACACACACACACACACACACACACACACACACACACACTCGCACACCCACCCACACACGTACACATACGCACACACACACACACAAATACACTACCGCCAAGATATTTCATAGATTTCCGTGGCAACTTGGTTAACGAAAAGGGGTTATAGTCCATTGCAGTTAACCCCCTTTTACTCTGCCTGGTGCCATTTGATTCATTCTACTTTATTTTCAATCTATTCTATTAATTCATTGTATTATTATTATTACCACCATTATCATTACTATCATCATTATTATAAATTAATTTTCATTATTATTAATTATTATTATTACTACTATTATCATTGTTAACCAGTCATTATCACTATAATTTATTATTATTATTATTATTATTACTATTATCTATTATTACTTTTATTATGATCTATCATAATTATTATTCTATATATTATTATTATTATTATTATTACTATTATCTATTATTACTTTTATTATTATGATCTTTATCATCATTATTATTATTATTATTATCTATTATCATATCTTATTATTATCATTATTATTACCTATTATTATTATTATCATCCTTATTATCTTCATCATTATTATAATTTATCTATTTATTTTCTTTATTTAATTATTACATTTTTTTCTAACTACAGTGGTATCCCTTCGGTAGTCACCAGGAACTCCTCCCTTCGTCAGCCCATTGACCGCCTCCTGACGACGCCAACACCGTTCTTTAGCCGAGGTTCCTCGCCCCCACACCTTCCTCAGGGCTGAGGTGGCGATTTCCCAGATCCTCTGTCTTAGAAATGTTCTCCTCGACCCGAGGAGGAACGTCGAGAACGATGAGACTTCTTCAGGTCTTTCCACATACATACGTACGTATACACACACACACATACACACACAAACATGCACAAACACACATACACAAACATGCACACACACACAAAACATACACACGCACAAACATACACACACACACAAACATACACACACACAAACACAAACACACACACAATCATGTAACACACACCATCTGGTTCAAAGGTGCTTCAGTTCGACGACGTCTACGTCAGGATTGATAGTCCCCCGGTGCGCTACGTTCACGTACTACTCGAGTCCTCCCAGTTCGATAAGGCGTTCGACTTCGAGCTCGACTCTCCAACGGTCGAAGAAGAAGATACAGATGAGGCCGGCCGGCGAGGTCTTGGCCGGCGACATCTTTGGCACGAGTTCCTCTCGGAGGAAGAGGAAGAAGAGGAGGTGGAGGAGGAGGAGGAGGAGGAGGAGGAGGGGAGAGAGGAGGAGGAGGAGAAGGAGGGGAGAGGAGGAGGAGGAGGAGGAGAAGGAGGGGAGAGGAGGAGGAGGAGGAGGAGAACCAGGGAGACAGTGTACTTACGTAACTGGTCAGATCTGAGAGCGGACGAGCCCATAGGGGCCACAACACTCCGAAGCCAAGTAGATCAACACATGATGGTGCTGGTGTTAAGTGGTGGTGTTAGTGGTGGTGGTGGTGGGAGCGGCGCTGGTTGTGGTAGTGGTGATAGTTGTGATAGTTGTGGTGGTGTTAGTGGTAGTGGTGGTCGTGTTAGTGGTGTTACTGATGGTGGTGGTAATGGTGGTGGTGATAGTGGTAGTAGTGATAGTAGTGGTGGTGGTAGTGGTGGTAGTGGTGTGATGGTGGTGGTAGTGGTGTTAGTGGTAGTGGTGGTCGTGTTAGTGGTGTTACTGGTGGTGGTGATAGTGGTGGTGGTGATGGTGTTAGTGGAGGTAGTGGTAGCGATGTTAGTGGTGTTAGTGGTGGTGGTATTAGTGGTAGTAGTGATAGTAGTGGTGGTGGTGGTGTGGTGGTGGTGTTAGTGGGAAATTGTCCGAACTCCCACAGGGGCACTTCACAAGGCCTCTTCAAATCCCTAAACACAATTATATGCATTCAAAGAGACTATGGCGACACCCCTACGGAGCAAAGGCACGTAGCATTCTGGTGCCCTCATGAAATCTCTCCGGTACCACCTCTTAGGCACGATGGCGTAACCCATGACAGAAGTGCTGGTAATCGGGTGATGAAGAACAAGTCATAATTACACACCACTCTACTTCCTTTAACGATTTGGGGTCTACAACCTTCCTGTCGCCACACAATGTTCAAGATTAATTTTTATCTTATGTATCTCTTTAGCATGTACAGACATACACACACCCATGCATATATATATATATATATATATATATATATATATATATATATATATATGTGTGTGTGTGTGTGTGTGTGTGTGTGTGTGTGTGTGTGTGTGTGTGTGTGTGTGTGTGTGCGTGCTCGTGTGTACGTCCTTATTATAACTACCGCCAAGCGATTTTATTCATCTGCAGAAACATATTTCGACGTTTAAAGATTAACAATACATCCAATATTAAACAACCACAACAACAACAACATTTGGGGCAATGATACAAATTGGACGACTTCTTGTAGCACATCAGTCACTGACCCTACAACCCTTTGCATTCCTCAGTACAACATTTATAACCACAACCCTAACACACAGATGAACACACTAACACTCTTACCTACAAGCAGAATACCGAGAATAAAAACATTACAACCTATCTAGTGATATGGGCAAAACTTACAACTCACAACCCTTAACCTCTGTATTTTTGTGAGTCACCGAGCACAACCTGTTGCCTAATGATCTCGTCCACTTAGAGAGCATTGCAACTCTTGCGTCATCATCAAATCTTTTAAGGTGGCTGCACACTAGGCTAGTATGCTACTTGCTTTTGTTACTTCGTTTGAGTAGGAACAATTGTCCACGTGGATAGAAGCGCTGGTAAGCTCTCCCAAGGGGGGTGGGGGGTTTACAAGCGAACGGGAATCTTCTAATAGAAAATGGGGGTAAAACGCTATTTTTTCTGAAATTTTGAGAAAAAAATTGAGAAAATTTATCATGCTTTGGTTACTTCTGAAGAGAGTGACAGAGAGCTCAGATCCAAAGCCCCTAAATTGCAGTGAAAATTGTAATAAATTCATAATTAAACAAATGAATATAATAAATGTATAAACAAATAAATACGAACTTGTTGCTACATCTCTACCAGTGACCCCACAACCACATAAATGGATCAGAAACTTGGACTTCCCAAAGATGTAGGTCCCCACTGATACAACCACAAATGCAACATATATATACATATATATATATATGTATGTGTGTGTGTGTGTGTGTGTGTGTGTGTGTGTGTGTGTGTGTGTGTGTGTGTGTAATATATATATGTATATATAATTACACACAAAATGCATATATATCCATAATAAAATCGTTCAGCTCTGTGATCTAACGGGATCAAGAAAGTCTTCATTCCATTACAGGACTCAAGTTCTTCTTGAACTTGAATAAAAGCGTCTGGCTTTGACAAGAACAAACCCATTACAACAAGACCAAAGCCATTACGGTGGGCAGTGAACCCTTCCACGTTAACATAGTCTTTACACATCCTTCTTCTTTGGTACCTAACTCTTCTTCACACTATAAGGCCTCCTGCTGGTCTGATTGTCCGGATACCTTATTAATTTACCTCAAATATCATATCGTAGGAAACTCTGATCCGGATTTTCTTCTAGACAGATCTTTCTGGGGTGCATGTGGACCTATGTACCAAATCTGACAAAGTTCCGTTGAGAAATAACTTCGAAACAAACAGACGAACAAACAAACCTTGGCGCTTATGATACAGATTTCATCATGAGGAAATTCGATCGAGGTGAGGGGGAGGGGGAGAAAGAGGGGAAAGGGGGGAAAGGGGGGGAAGGGGGGAGAGGTCGGTCGCTCATTAGCACAAGACAAGATGATACATTCGGGCCAAGGGCCATTTATAACCGAGGCTTTCCGACTGTGATATTGAGCAAGACCTACCCGGTCGAAGAACCAAACATATTGCTCGTTTCTCAAAAAACTTTCTATCATATGTAAGGAGAGAGGGAGAGGAAGGGAGAAGGAGGGAGAAGGAGGGAGAAGGAGGGAGAAGGAGGGAAGGGAGGGAGGGAAGGGAGAGGGAGGGAAGGGAGAGGGAGGGAGGAAGAAGGAGGACGGGGAGAGAAGATGAGGGAAATAGGGAGAGGGAAGGAGTGGGGGGTGGGGGATGGATAGGAAAGAGGGAGGGATTGGGAAGAAGGAGGGAGAGGGAGGAGGAAAGGAGTAGTGGAGAGGGAGTGGGAGGGATAGGGGAGAGGGAGGGAGAGAGGGAGGGGAGGAATAGGGAGGAGGGGGAAAGGAAGGGGAGGGATAGAAGAGAAGGAGGGAGTGGGAGGGATAGGAGAGAGGAAGGGACACAGGGAGGGGAGGGGAGAGGGATGGACGAGGGAAAGGGAGGGAGAGGAGGAGGGAGAGGGGAAGACGAGGGAGGAGAGAGAAGGGGGAGTAGGGGGAGGGAGAGGGGAGAGAGAGGGAGAGGAGAGGGGAGATGAAGGGAGATGGAGGTAGAGGGGGAGGTAGAGGGGGAGGGGAGGGAGAGGGGAAGTGAGAGAGACAGAAGGTGAAAGCGAGAAGGTTAGAGGTGGGGGTGGGAGAGAAGAGGAAGGCAAGAAATTATTTTTTATGTCTTCAGTAACTAGCGCTTCTACCATGGGGACAATACCATCACACCAAAGAGATTGGAGAAAAAAAAAAAATGGAGAGTAGTTTCCAATCACATAAGAATGCTACGTGGCTCTGACCCATAGGGGTGTCACTAAAGTTTCTCAGATATTGACTGCATAAAAATTGAGCAGTCAATACCTTAAACGGGAAGAGCAAAAGGTAGAAAAAGGAAGAGACGTGGGGAGGAGAGGAGATGGGAGATAGGAAAAAGGAAGAGAAGGAGAGGGAGAGGGAGAGGGAGAGGGAGAGAGAGATCAGGGGAGGGTACGGGAGGGGAAGAGGAAGAGGGAGGGGGAAAGGATGAAGGAGGGGGAAAGGAGGAGGGGGAAAGGAGGAGGGAGAGTAGAAGGGAGAAGAGGAAGAGGGAGGGGGAGATGTTGAGGGAGGAGGAGAGGGAGAAGGAGGGAGAGAGGAGGAAAAGGGAGGGTAAGTGGGAGAGGAAGTGGGGAGAAGGAGTGGGGAGGAGGCGAGGGAGGGAGAGCGGGAGGGGAAGAACGAGGGGAGGGAATGGGAGAAGTGGAAGACGGAAGGGGAAAGGAGAGGGAGGGGAGAGGGAGAGGAAGAAGAATGAGACGGAGGAGAGGGAGAGGAAGAGAGTGACAGGGAGGAGAGGGAGAGAGAGGGAGAGGGAGTGAGAGTGAAAGGGAGGAGAGGGAGAGGGAGTGAGAGGGGAGGTTTGTTGGGGGGGCTCTCTTCATAGGAAAGGTCCTGCCGCCAAGCGATTTTA
>NC_134809.1:5111540-5129040 GCF_046742065.1 Oratosquilla oratoria
CTTTCCTCCTTCTTCTTCTCCCCTTCTTCCTCCTCCCCTCCTCTCCCCTTCCTCTTCTCCCCTTCTTCCTCCTCCCCTCCTCTTCCTCCTCCTCCCTCCACCGTACTGTTTTATAATGGTGCGGCCTGATTCCGCATCTGTGCGTTGATTATCCAAGTCTTAAGCAGGGTGACAAGGTTACACCATGAGGCGCTGAACTGTGGCCAAAACTGTCACCTTTCCCCTAAGTGCTGTGTGTGTGTGTGTGTGTGTGTGTGTGTGTGTGTGTGTGTGTGTGTGTGTGTGTGTGTGTGTGTGTGTGAGCGCGCGTGTGATTCACCATGGTCTTGGATCACGTGTTGTACTCATGATCGACAGCTACTGCCCACTCGTAAGAGAGCTCAGATCTCATATACGATATATCTATGGGTAATGCTATGACCTCACACGCACACACACACACACCCATCTCCCCGCCCACGAGAGTTGGAGTAACGACTCGCAGCGCAGCGATACTGAAATTATTTCGGTGTGTACACATAAGGGTGCGTGTGATTCTACATCAACGTGGACGAGGAAAGTTTACGTTAAGGTCGTGTGCGTATGTGTGTGCGTATTTGTGTGTGTGTGTGTGTGTGTGTGTGTGTGTGTGTGTGTGTGTGTGTGTGTGTGTGTGTGTGTGTGTGTGTGTGTGTGTGTGTGTGTGTGTGCTTGTGAACGCGTGTGCGCGTGTGAAATATATCTGTTACGCCCATTGCACCTGCCACTTCCGAAGCCTTTGTATATTTATGCTCTAAGTCCAGGAATATACTGGCCGAATAGCTACACACACCTGCAGTCACACAGTACAACGTTAATACATGCGCTTCAGTGGCCCTCTTCACACGCTCTCTTGCGGTTAAAGTCAGCCATTTTAACTCGAGAATCAGTATTCGTAAGGAATTGAGTTTCGTGCTTTTCAAACCTTTCTTCACTACTGGCGAACGCTTTCTATCAACATAGAGAAGAAATTAATCTAGTTTTCTAGTTGAATGTACCTACCTTACTAGTTTATTTCTAAAACGACTGGTAAATTTCCTCATGACAATCTACTGGTATTGTTCTGGCTGAAACCTGGCGATTAACCATAATCTTGGATCACGTGCTAGACTCGTGATCGGCGTCTATTACTCTTTCTGATGAGAGCTCAGAGCTAACGAGTCTATTTACGAGTCATAATGAAATCTGACACACGACCCAACTCCTTGCCCAAGGGAGACGGTAACACCTTGCAGTGTTATGCTGCTTTTCAAGCCCCCCCCCCCGCCATAAGGGGTCCGATCTCGGGACCGCCGAGCTAGTAGACTAAGACGCTATCCACCGCATCAATCGAGGGATGAGACATGTAGGGATGTCTGTGGGAGAAGTGGCCTTGTGAGGGAGTAAGAGGGAGTGTTCGAGCGACC
Organism: Oratosquilla oratoria; assembly: GCF_046742065.1. Lineage (NCBI taxonomy): Eukaryota > Metazoa > Arthropoda > Malacostraca > Stomatopoda > Squillidae > Oratosquilla > Oratosquilla oratoria. The sequence continues at coordinate 5,112,965 of NC_134809.1, forward strand.
ACTACCATTTCCTCCCCCCCTCCCCCTCCCCTCCTCTATTCACTTCGTCTATTGGGGTAACTCTGTCCTTTCAAGGGCCCAAGGTCGCGTGACCTGACATCCGAATACTACGTCACGGCATGTGACGGTGATGTTACTGCCTCAATCTTCTTCAATGTTGTTATGGTTGAACGCCTTTTGTAAAGACACCCACCCCATGCGGGGCAGTTTATTCAATTGCCAGTTTGAAGCTCGCAATACTGATCTTCACCACAAAGAAGGCCCCTACCCACAAAAAAAAAAGAAAAAAAAGTGAAAGCTTGTTTGTTTTTCTGTATTGCATGACCTTTCCACAAGCGTTCAGTATTCATTTAAAGAGGAACCTTTGCTTATTGAGTAAAAGGTCATGAAAATAGAAACAAAACACCGGGCGAACACTTTATATTATATATATATATATATATATATATATATATATATATATATAATATTATATATATATACAGTGCATACATACGCAAAGTATATATACACATTGCATATACATAAATGCATATATACACAGATCACACACACAAGCATATACACACAGTATGTACAGACGCATACACATACATACATGTAGACATATGCATATCTACAAAGAAATACATGCACATACATGCATACACAATGCTTACAGATACATGCAAACATACATTGCATATGCAAACATTGCCACACGTATATATGCACACACACAGACACACACACACACACACACACACACACACACACACACACACACACACACACACACACACACACACAGGCACAGACACACGCACACAGAGACACACAGACACAACATACTGAACATTTACATATCAGTTCTCTGCAGCGACCTTTGGCCGATTCTTTGTGTGGCTCCATTGAAAAGTTCCTCTTCAACAAGAACAACAACAACGAGGCAAAGTTAATAAAGAGTGTTCCGACTCCCACCTGTAACAACGAAAGTGTCGGGGGGAGACGGAAGGGAGAGAAGGAAGTGAAGGAGAGGGAGTGGGAGGTAGAGGGGAAGAGGGAGTGGGAGGTAGAGAGAGAGGGACGGGGAAAGGGGAGGAGGAAGTGGAAAAGAGGGAGAAGATGAGGAGGGGGAGAGGAGAGGAAAGGGGACAGAGGGGACAAGGATGGAAGAAAGGATAATGATTAAGAGGGAAAAGGAGAGAGTAGGAGAGGGAGCGGAAGAAAGAGGGAAAGGGAGAGGTAGGAGGGCGAGGGAGGAGGGAGACAGAGAGATGAGAGTAGGAAGGGAAGTAGTGACGGGGGATGAGGAGAAAGAGAGAGAGAGAGAGAGAGAGAGAGAGAGAGAGAGAGAGAGAGAGAGAGAGAGAGAGAGAGAGAGAGAGAGAGAGAGAGAGAGAGAGAGAGAGAGAGAGAGAGAGAGAGAGAGAGAGAGAGAGAGAGAGAGACAGGCTGTTGCAGGTTCCAAGTGTCGTGAAGTGTATGTATGACAATGTTCTACATGATAACAGGCGTCAGCGCTATGGAATATTGGTGCTCGAAAGCAATTGTAACCCGCCCTACGAGGCGAGCTGACTTGGCATAACAGCCTTTGTTGGATCTCCCGGATTGAAGACCATTTGCAAATGTAGTAAAGGAGTAAGGTACTGAACACAGTTGGAAAGAATAAGTTCATAAAATCGGCAGTTTCTTTCGTGTACGGCACCTATATACAGAAGTAGAAAAATATATATTACACATATATATATACATATTATATATATATATATAAATATATATATATATATATAAATATATATATATATGTATGTACAACACTGAATGGGTCCCAGGTCACGTGTTAGCGGAGGTTGGAGTCCTTGGCTATACCACGTTTCAATTTCTGCATGTATGCCTCCTTGAGTTTCTCGATGTTGATGGCTTAGAATTAAAGTAAATTTTGCTTTATATATATATATATATATATATATATATATATATATATATATATATATATATTATTTATATATATTTTATTTATATATATATATATATATATATATATATATATATATATATTATATATACATATATATTGTACAACACTGAATGGGTCCCAGGTCACGTGCTAGCGGAGGTTTGAGTCCTTGGCTGTACCACGTTTCAATTTCTACATGTATGACTCCTCGAGATTCTCTATGTTGATGGCTTAGAATTAAGGTGAATTGTGGTATATATATATATATATATATATATATATATATATATACATATCATATATATATATATACATATCATATATATATATATATATATATATATATATATATGACGAAAAGGAGAATAAAAAGAATAAGAAATATGGAAAAGAGGAAGAGTTACCTAATGACGTCGAGGAACCTTAAGCAGAGGAAAAATATAAAGATGAAGAATAAAGTGGAGGAATAATAAGAACTAGAAAAAAAGAAGAGAGAATGGAAGACTATATGAAAGACATACCTAAGTCGAAGACGTTAAAAATACAAAGAACAGGAAGAAGAAGAAAAGAAGAAGGACAAGATGAAGAAGAGAAAGAAGAAGAAAAAAGAAGAAGATCTCTCCAAAGACCCCTGCAAGTCCTCTTCGCCAGGCGGCGAAGAAAAAGATGATGATGAAGGAAGAGAAGATGAAGAAGACGAACTCTCAAATGACCCTTGCAGGTCCTCTTCATCAGGCGGAGAAGAAGAAGAAGAAGAAGAAGACGAATTCTTTAGTGACCCCTACAGGTCTTCTTCACCAGGCGGCGAAGAAGAAGAAGAAAGAGAAGAAGAGGAAGAAGAGGAAATCTCCAGTGACCCCTGCAGGTCCTCTTCACCAGGTAGCGAAGAAGAAAAACAACAACTCTCCAGTGACCCCTGCAGATCCTTTTCGCCAGGTGGCGAAGAAGAAGAAGAAAAAGAAGAAAGAGAAGATGAAGAAGACGAACTCTCCAGTGACCCCTGCAGGTCCTCTTCACCAGATGGCGAAGAAGAATAAGAAGAAGAAGAACTCTCCAGTGACCCCTGCAGGTCCTTTTCGCCAGGTGGAGATGAAGAAGAAGAAGAAAGAGAAGAAGATGAAGAAGACGAACTCTCCAGTGACCCCTGCAGGTCCTCTTCACCAGATGGCAAAGAAGAAGAAGAAGAAGAAGAAGAAGAAGAAGAACTCTCCAGTGACCCCTGCAGGTCCTTTTCGCCAGGTGAAGAAGAAGAAGAAAGAGAAGAAGATGAAGAAGACGAACTCTCCAGTGACCCCTGCAAGTCCTCTTCACCAGGCAGCGAAGAAGAAGAAGAAAAAGAAGAAGAAGAAGAAGAACAACAACAACAACAACTCTCCAGTGACCCCTGCAAGTCCTCTTCACTAGGCGGCGAAGAAAAAGAAGAGGAAGAAAGAGAAGAAGAGGAAGAGGAACTCTCCACTGACCCCTGCAGGTCCTCTTCGCCAGGTGCCGAAGAAGTAGAAGAAGAAAATGAAGGAGAAGAAGAAGAAAAGGAAGAAGAAAATTAAGAAAGCGAAGAAGAGGGACAACGAAGAAGCAGAAGAAGACGAACTCTCTAGTGACCCCTGCAAGTCCTCTTCACCAGGTGGCGAAGTAGATGAAAAAGAGGAAAATGAAGAAAAAAAAGAAGAAAACGAAGAAAAAGACGAACGAATAAAGACAAGAAACAGAAGTAGACGAACTCTCCAGTGAACCCTGCAGGTCCTCTTCGCCAGGTGCCGAAGAAGTAGAATATGAAGATGAAGAGGAAGAAAATGAAGAAGATAAAGAAGAAAATGAAGAAGAAGAAGAAGAAGAAGAAGAAGAAGACGAAGAAGAAGCAGAAGAAGAAGAACGAAGAAGAAGCAGAAGAGGACGAACTCTCCAGTGAACCTTGCAGGTCCTCTTCGCCAGGTGCCGAATAAGATGAAGACGAAGAGGAAGAAAATGAAGAAGATGAAGAAGAAAATGAAGAAGATAAAGAAGAAAATGAAGAAGAAGAAGAAGAAGAAGAAGAAGAAGAAGACGAAGAAGAAGCAGAAGAAGAAGAACGAAGAAGAAGCAGAAGAGGACGAACTCTCCAGTGACCCCTGTATCAGGTCTTCTTCGCCGGGCGCCAGTCAAAGATATCGCGGCTACCATGCTTCCTTCGCCAGTGCCAAATGCAACATCGTGGCACCCCAACATCATGGCTCTGCTTGGCTCTATACAAACAGAGTCACTGCCACCGCCATGGCCGCTGCCACCGGTGCCAACATATTTGGTCAGAGTCTACTGAAAATAAAAGGTGTACAGGAAGGCGTGGTGGAAGAGCTACTTTACAGTATAATGGGTTGGGAACTGGGGTCGTGAGAGATTTGGGGTCCACAAGAGTGGGGAATTGGTTCAGAGTGAGGAAATATAGGTCATGTATTGGGGTGGTGAGGGGGTGGGGTCCCATGTACAGAAAGGACCATAAGAGTTTGTTTTTTTTTGTCCTCGCAGCCATACAAGGTCCATCTATTATTCAATTATATCAATCAAAGGCGAAAACATGCGAGACGGACGTCACAGAGAATCATCTCCCTAGTGTCCATTTCCAAAATCCATCGACCTCTACACCTACAGCTGGAGGTGTAGACTCGAGGGGCTGGCATTTAGTCCCCGGACTGGGCACAAGATCATTTTCTACCAACTTGAACTGTATTTCCTGTCTTTACACATAATGAGAACATACAACTGGCGACAACTCCCTCCTAATAGATGAACCCGTGACACAGACAAAAACTACACAAGTACAACACAATCTACCTAAGTTAGCTTTCCCGAATGACCTATGAGATCGCTGCCGGCCACTGTGAGGCTGAGGGTTCCAGATAATGAAACTCGAAGCAGGTTGGAACACAAAGAGGTCCTGGACAGGAATAGAGTAAAAACAAGCGAGAAAAAGAGCTAGAAATAAGCGAGAAAAAGGGAGGAGCTAGAAAAGAGCAAGAAAAGAGAGGAAAAGAGTGAGGAAAAGAGAAGAGCGAGAAAAACAGAAAAAGAGAGTGAAAAAGTTAGAAAAGTGAAAAAAGCGAGGAAAAGAGCTAGAAAAAGAAAGTAAAGAGCGAGAAAAAGAGAAAAGAGAGAAAAAGAGAGCGAGGAAAAGAGTGAAAGGTGACGGGTCTCAACGCAGGGAGGGTAGAGAAGGGAAGAAGAAGGTTAAGAGGGTTGAAGAGAAGGAGTGGTGGAGAGGAGGGAAGAAGAGGAGGGGAAGGAAAGGGGACGGAAGGACAGGAGGGAAGGAGAGGAGGGGAAGGGAGGGGAAGGGGATGAAGGGAGGAGAGAGGGAAGGAGGGTGAGAATGGGAAGGAGGGAGGAGAAAGGGAGGGAGGGAGAAAGGGGGAGTGAGGGAGGAAAGAAGAGGGAGGGAGGGAAGAGGAGGGAGGGAAGGAGTACAAGGGAGCAAGGAGGGAAGAGGAATGAGGGAGGGAAGAGAAGATAGGGAGGGAGAAGCGAAGGAGAAAAGAAAGAGGAGGAAGAGAAGGTGATAGGGGAAGAACAAAATGAGGGACAGAGGCACAAAGTTAAGAAGGAGATGGGAAGGGATGGGAATGGGAATGGGAAGAGGGGATGGAGAGATGTGAGGAAAGGGGCAGGAGAGAGGGGAGGGAAGGGGAAGGACCGGGGAGGGAAGGAGGGAAGCTAGATAGTGAAGATGGTATTGCGTTGTGGCACAGGTGAAGGGGAAGAGTAAGGAGAGAAGGAGGAGGAGGAAAGAGGAGAGAGGGGGCGAGGAGGAGTAGGAGGAAGAGGAGGGAAGAGGACGAGGAAGGAGGAGGAGAGAGGGGCGAGGAAGGAGGAGGAGAGAGGGGCGAGGAGGGAGGAGAGGGAAGAGGAAGAGGAGGACAAGGAAGAAGAAGTAAAGAGGGGGCGAGGAAGAGAGGGAGGAGAGGGAGGAGGAGGAGGAAGGAGAAGAAGAGGGGGCGAGGAGGTGGACGAGGAAGGAGAGGGAGAGAGGGGACGAGGAAGAGGAGGAAGAGATGGGAGGAGAGGGAGGAGGAAAAGAAGGGAGGAGGGGAAGGGAGAAGGAAGAGGAGGGAAGAGGAGGTTTGGGAGGAAGAGGAGGGAGGAGGAAGAGGAGGGAGGAGGAAGAGGAGGGAGGAGGAAGAGGAGGGAGGAGGAAGAGGAGGGAGGAGAAGGAAGGGGAGGGAGAAGGAGGAAGAGGAGGGAGGAGGCGGAGGAGTGAGAGGGATAAGGTTTGAGGCAAGTGACAAATGTCTACTTTTTAACCCTCGTTTGGTCTCTGTTGAGCGTCCCTCTTTCCCTCGTGACAAAATAACTAATGCAGACCAAGAATTCCTTCCCTCTCTCTGTCCATCTCCCCCCCCTCTCTCTCTCTCTCTCTCTCTCTCTCTCTCTCTCTCTCTCTCTCCCTCTCTCTCGCTTTCTCTCTCTCTCTTGGGAAAGGTGAGGGAGGAAGGAAGGAAGAAGAAAGGAGGAAGGGAGGACGGGAGGGAGGAAGGGGAGGGAGGAAGGGGAGGGAGGAAGGGAGGAGGGGAGAAAAGGAGGGAGAGAGGTAGAAAGAGTGGAAGGGAGAAAAATGGGAAGGGAGGAAGGAAGAAAGGAAGGTAGTAAGGGAGGAAGGGAGAAAGGTAGTAAGGGAGGAAGGAGGGAAGAAAAGGAGGAAGGTAGGAAGATAGGAAGATAGGAAGGTAGGAAAGGAGGAGGGAGGAAGGGAGGAGGGGAGACAAGGAGGAAGGAAGGGAGGAAGGGAGGAAAGAAGGTAGGAAGAGAGGAAGGAAAATAGAAAGGGAGAAAGGAAGGTAGGAAGAGATGAAGGAAGATGGAAAGGGAGAAAGAAAGATAGGAGGAGAGGAAGGAAGATAGAGAGGGAGAATGGAAGGTAGGAAGAGAGGAAGGTAGGAAGTAAGGAAGGAAGGAAGGTAGGGAGGAATGAACAGTCTTGGGTCAACAGGAACGGAGGAAGAGGGGACAGGGGGAGGGGGGGAGGGGCAGGGGTTGGGGGGTAGGTGTAGAGAGGAAATGATTCAAAGTGGGAGAAGTTGCAAGTGGCCAAAGTTGTTATGTGCCGAAGTTCACCATCGGTTCTATTCTTGCGGTGATGACGTCACGAAAGGAAAAGGGGGACGAGGAGGCGTTTGGGGAAGGGAAGGGGTTGGGGAAGGAGGGGCAGGTAGGGAAGGGTGGGGAGGGGAAGGAAGGGGTAGGGAGTGGGGAAGGGGAAAAGGAGTGGGATAGAGTCTGTGATGTGAACGGGGGGGGGTTGATGGGGGGAGGGGAGGGTTATGGGTCAGTGGAGAATGACCCATGTTGAGTGAAGAAGCTGTGGGAAGAGGTCACTAATGGTGAGAACAGGTCACGCCCGTGGGAAGAGGTCACGACTGCCCCGAAAAGAGGTCACCAACCTGGTGGGATGAGGTCACACTGGGGCGAGGCGGAATGGACACGGAACGGAGGCGGAACACAGACGGAACGGAGGCGGAACAGAGGCGGAATAACGGTGCAACAGAAAAGACGAAAGCAAAAAATAAATAAATAGATAAATAAATAAATAAAATAATAAATAGATAAAAAAAATCTAAACACAAATCAGAGGTGTGAGAAATAATAAAATCATTGATGTCTTCCACATCAGAGAAAGTGGGGAGGTCCTGAGGATGTGTATAAGATTGAGAATAAATAAATATATAAATAGATAGGTAAACAAATAAATAATTAAATGAATATTCAATCAGGGTTAGAGAGAGAAAGATAGAGTGAAAGAGAGAGAGAGGGAGATAGAGATAGAGTGGAAGAGAGAGAGTGAAAGAGAGAGTGAGATATAGAGACAGAGTGAATGAGAGAGTGACAGTGAAAGAGGGATAGATAGATAGATAGAGAGAGAGACACACACACAGAAACCCTTTAACTTATTTTCTAACAATTCAAGAGGTGCATTCTTTTATACCAGCTGCCTGCTGGCAACTTTATTCAGCTGAGGGAAACCCCTTCATGAACTTAAATATTACGACATACTTTACAAAGATTCTTAAGTTCAACACTTGTGGGTATTTGGGAAGATGACGGAAGGGACTCCCTGCCTGAAGGGAGTAGGGAATGATCGTTACCCTAATCAGGCTAAGGTCCAACTATAGTACACTAAACACTGTGGGGTGTTAAAAAAAAAAAAAAAAAAAAAAAAAAAAAAAAAAAAGTATGCAATTAAATAATGAAAAACTACTTACGCAATACTCAAAATCACGATCGCGCACACACATACACACGCACACACGGACACACGCACACATACACGGGCACACCTGCATCACTCACACCCAATGGTCTCTCGTAAAGTTGCACCAACAAACGGCATCGTATAATATTTTTCTTTTCTTTTTTCCTTGAAGGAAACGAAAAGGGGACCGCTCTAGTGTGCCACGAGAGAGAGAGAGAGAGAGAGAGAGAGAGAGAGAGAGAGAGAGAGAGAGAGAGAGAGAGAGAGAGAGAGAGGAGAGAGAGAGAGAGAGAGAGAGAGAGAGAGAGAGAGAGAGAGAGAGAGAGAGAGGAGAGAGAGAGAGAGAGAGAGAGAGAGAGAGAGAGAGAGAGAGAGAGAGAGAGAGAGGGGGGGGGCATCCGGCACTCAATAGAGCATTCGACTTCGTACCTCGTGATCTCACGGCTCCGAACGTAAATAACGTAGATACGATCTTCATAAGTACGTCCGTGTCTGTGTGTGTGTGTGTGTGTGTGTGTGTGTGTGTGTGTGTGAGAGAGAGAGAGAGAGAGAGAGAGAGAGAGAGAGAGAGAGAGAGAGAGAGAGAGAGAGAGAGAGAGAGAGAGAGAGAGAGAGAGAGAGAGGAGATAAAATAAGGGGAAAAAGAACGAATAAAGAACGATAGAAAGAGACGAGAGGGGAAGGTGGAAGAGGGGAAGGGACGATAGGGAAGGAGAGAAGAGAGGGTAGATGGAAAGGGAAAGGTAAAGGGTGAGGTGAAGAGAGAAAGGAAGAGAGAGGCGAAAGAAAAGGAGAGAGAGGAGAGGAGAAAAGGGAGAAGGTAGGCAAGAGTTGTGGGGGAGAGAAGGGTGAGGGGAGAGGGATGGGGGAGAGGGATGGGGGAGAGGGATGGGGGAGTGGAGAGAGGAGAGACAAGAGACAACATCTCTAAAGAAATACGTGAGAGACACAGAGAGATCATACGAGGAAAAGAGAAAGCAGACACCGTGTTTAGATACGATTCTCGTTCTATCTTTGCGTCACGTTGATATATGTGACACTACGGATGGCATCAAATGGTGCCATCTGTTAATATTTCCAACCGACGATTAGGTAAGCGAAGAATGTGACCAATGAACTCTTGTGTACGCAGGGGATCCCTGCCATAAATATTCCAATCCTTGTTGCAATGTTGATCCTCAAGTATTTTGTTTTTCCCCTTTTTTGTCCCCAAGGCCAGATTTTTGTCTTTACATTTACGTAAGTAAGGTCGTGGTGTTTGTGTGTGTGTGTGTGTGTGTGTGTGTGTGTGTGTGTGTGTGTGTGTGTGTGTGTGTGTGTGTGTGTGTGTGTGTGTGTGTGTGTGTGTGTGTGTGTGCACCTTCACGTAAATCTCGTTCACGATTTCACATAACGATTACCCAATTTGCTCTCTAACTTCCGTGCCATGTGGCATTACTCTCCGTGGCACCTGGCGCCTGGCATCTGGCGCCAAAGAAGGAGCTTAGGGGTTATAGCCCCGAACTAAACCTTTTTTATGATGTAAATAGGGGAAGGGGGTATATCACCTCCGGATGTCGGGCTCTGCTGTGAAAGTGCTGTGGCTCGCTGCATGGCTTTTGACTTGAGTAGAGTGGCAGGTCAGGGATGATCCTTCATTTGCAAGGGGTTAACATGGGAGAGATCACTCACTCACACACACACACACACACACACACACACACACACACACACACACACACACACACACATACTGTATATATATATATACTCGTGTAAGTACATTGATTGTATTTACCCCGAGGATGTCTAAATAGACGAAAGCGCTCGCTCGGTCATAATTGCTATTTTTCTTGGTGGTTTTTCTGCATATTTAGAATCACGAGTTCATGTGACTTCTCATGCGATATATATATATATATATATATATATATTTCCACATGGGTTGGGTGTAGGGTGTGTGCGTGCACTGACTTGGCAACCCACTTCTTAAAGAGGAAAATACCCTTTATTTATACACGTACAAACACCAAACGATCTTATTCAGTTGGCAACCGTACCCAAGGTCAACTGTGTGAGGCTCAACCACCATTTCCAATTCTCCTAAAGTTAATCTTACTGCAACATAACCAGCAACGTGGCTGCTAGTTACTGACATGTGTTGCTATCATATAAATACCATCATCGTAAAGTGGTTACGATTCGACTATAAATACGACACTATATATACGAGGACCTCGAGTCACACTGACACTTGTTCCCGTCCCACAGCTGAAGACGACTTGGACGAAGTCTTCGTGTTTATTTCTTGATCCCGGTGACTGCTTGAAGTCACAAATTGCTAAGAATATTTCACCTAATTGAATTAAATATGTGATGTCTTCACACACACACACACACACACACACACACACACACACACACACACACACACACACACACACACACAGTTTGATTACATAGCTATGCCACTTTTGACATCCAACCCGTAGTACAGTTGGTAGCGCGTTAGGTTCGTGATTATGCACGCACAGGTCAGGGTTTGAATTCCTTGGCAGAGCTTCTATAAATATTCAATCTGTCTTAAACACACACACACACACACGCATTACATATATATATTATAATATATATATATATATATATATATGTGTGTGTGTGTGTGTGTGTGTGTGTGTGTGTGTGTGTGTGTGTGTGTGTGTGTGTGTGTGTGTGTGTGTGTGTGTGTGTGTGTTTGTGTGTGTGTGTGTGTCCAGTATACATACATATATATCTCGACTATTGAACACGTTGTTGTCTATGATGTTTCACTGTGTAATGTCACCTGGTTTTATTTACTTCGGGGCAGGACCTTCCATCAAAAGAACTAAAACCACCTACAGCTAGGCCAAAGGGCCAGCCAGGACGAAGCAGGAGAGTGAAGGGGTAAGCACCGCCTCTTGAGAATGTAAACCATAACCCAAAGTGTCTTTGGCTTGAACGTCCTCTTCTTCTTCTTCCTCTTCTGCCAGGTGGATACCCTCTTGCACCATCTTGAAACGCTCTTCGTGAACTTTGTGTCTATTTATTGGCTGTATAACATAGCAACACACACACACACACACACAAACACACACACACGCACGCACGCAGACACGGTTATAACATAAAATGCCAAGACACTAAGTTTAAAGTTTAGTGTCAATTGCCAGATCAAAGGACGCTCAGGCCGCGTCTACGCCTTGCCAACTGACACCTGAAGAGACTCTTTTCTTTGTAGTTGAGACTTTGCGCAGAAAGATCTAAAGCTACACTTTCTAAAAACTTTCACCAGCGCTACGAAAAGAAAGCATAATCCCACTTACAAAGGATTACAAAAGAGGAGCATGCCGACAGGAGACCTTTTGGTCCATAACTAGGTCGGATGCGAAAAAAAATATAACAATGATAAATAAAAAAATATATAATAATATAAGTATAATAAATAATATAAATAACATAAATAATAATATAAATAATATAAATAATAATGAAATAAATAAATTCATAGGTATAGTTCAATAATAAACAAACAGGTAAATAGTAAATAATAATAAATTGACAGATAATTAATAATAAACGAAAATTAAGCAAATAATAATAAAAAGAGTTAAATGTATCCAGCTTGCTGAGTTCTCTTCAAAACCGGCAAGTGATTCTACACAAGTACAAACACAAAAATAAGTAAAAGTCTACTTTTTTAAAGTAACTGAGTGTTCGCCTAGTGTGGTAAAGGGTTTTGAAAGCAAGTCCTTTAGCTTTGTTCATGTTTCCTAAGTGCCACTCGTAGACGAAAGGCCAAAGACGAGTATAACTTGAAGGTCGACACAAAACACAAGGGCACCGTTCACAAGAACATATATGATGCTAACATCGAATTTGACACGATAGAATAATAAGTAAATGAATAAATGAATTAATAGATAAATAGATTAATGGGTAAACAAATAAATGAATAGATAAATACTCGTAAATAGATCAATATATACGAAAAATGACAGTAATAATGACAGCAAATGACAGTAATAACGGTACGGGTTATCTGCTGTGTGTCACAGCAGTTTGATATGGATACGTTATCACATTGAGCTAATTTTCCTTCGACTGTTGGTGCAGATTTGCAGACCGCAGCTTTCGGGAAGAAATCAGGTATGCTGGAGGAAAATATGTTTCCTCCAGCATATCAAATGACATTCTATGCATTTTTGTTGAGGAAACGAAAGAGTTTGCCTTAGTGACTTTACGGCGGAAAAAGACTTCTACAAAGTCATCTCAATTACTTTCGTTTTCACGCACAACAACAGGAACAACAACAACAACAACAACAACAACCTCTCGTCGGCTTCGTCGTCGCCACGCTAGGCTAGCTTATCTTCAATCGTCGACGATTTCAGTGTCAACTTAAATCTAGCACCATCAAGATCAACTCCCGAATTCCGGCGCAAACACTTGACAAACATAATCACTTTGTCGCCAAAGTCATTTCCCCTCGGCGCCAAACAAAATTAACGATGAAGTTTTAAACGCTCTCCGTACTGGGTGGTCCTTTTTCACACACACACACACACACACACACACACACACACACACACACACACATATACACACACAGGCCCTTTCCCCCTTATAAGGGTCGATTCACACACATCAGTGCCGTATCCGTACCGTGTCAGTTCCGTGTCAGTGATACCCGTGACCCTTCAGTGAAGTCTATGCACACATATCCGTAGTTTCTCCGTACAGCGTGAATCAGCGATTTCCAAGACGACAAAATTTTCAGGGGTTGGCAATGACTGCCAATATTCCAAGGGTAGGATTTGTGCTATAGCAATTTTTCATGACTGTAAATTTGAAAATTACCCAACTAAGAGAAAGAAGGAAAAAAGCTAGCTCACATGTTTTGTTAGTAAAAATGAAGAAGGTATCAACATCAATAAAAAGTACTTATAACATCTACTCAGAAAAAATAACCTTAAATTTACAGCTAGCTTAATGTTTTGTTAGTAAAAAGAAAAAGTGTATCAACATCAATAAAAAGTACTTAAAATGTACTTTCATTTCATTTCCTATGTCGATATATTTTGGTTGCAACAAATCATACAGAATAGGATGATCTCGCATCAGTTCAAGAATTTGGACATTCATTTCTCCAACACGCAATACGCGCCCAACGTCCATGAAAATCTCAAAAATATCTTTAGGTTAAGTTAGGTTAGCTTAGGTTAGGCTAGGTTAGCTTAACTAAGCTTGGGATATGAACAACCTTTTCCTGGTTAAAGACGTACAATTCTATTCAGTTTACAAGAGCCCTTTGGTCTAAGAACATCGAAGAAATACTTCGACCAAGGTCGTTGCATACTTTACACATTTTGTTCTCCCGAACACCAGACAATTTTACGAAAAACACAATGAACACCTGGGCCAACTTTGATTTGTTCAAACGAACAGAATGAACAATCTTAAGAGACGGGAAGTTGTCCATAACTTTGGAGATGTTCGTCAGAATTTATAAATAAATCTTTGGATGAACATCTGCCATCAAGGAGAATTATGGGGGGTGGGGAAGGGGGCAGGGGAAAAGGGGGGAAGTGGAGAAGGGGCAAGGGAGAGGGGAAAGGGGGGAAAGGTGGAAGAGGAAGGGGGAAGACGAGAAGGGACAAGGGGGAGGAGAAAGGGGGTAAGGTGGATGGGGGTAAGGGGGGAAGTGGAAGGGGGAAGTGGAGAAGGGGCAAGAGGGGAGAGGAAAGGCGGTAGGGTGAAAAGTGGAAGGGGGAGAGGGAAAAGGGGAAGAGAAGGGGCAAGGAGGGAGGGGGCAAGTGGGTAGGGTGGAAAGTGGAGGGGGAAGGGGAGAAGGGGAAATGGAAAGGGGAAGAGAAGGGGAAAGGGGGTAGGGTGAAATGTGGACGGGAAGGGGGGAAGGGGAAAGTGGAAGGGGGAAGAGGAGAAGGGCCAAGAGGGGAGGGGGGAAGTGGGTAAGGCGGAAAGTGGAGGGGTAAGGGGATAAGAGGAAGTGGAAAGGGGAAGAGGAGAAGGGGCAAGGGGGAGGGGGAAAGTGGGTAGAGTGGAAAGTGGAGGGAGTAAGGGAGTAGGTAGAGTGGAAAGTGGAAGGGGAATGTACAAGGGGAAGGAGTAAAGGGGTAGGGCGGAAAGTAAAACGGGGGAAGGTGGAAGGGGGAAGGTGGAAGAGGAAGGGGAAAGGTGGAAGGAGGGAAGGGGAAGATGAAAGGTGGAGGGGGAGAAAAAGGGGAAGGTGGAAGGGGGTTGAAAGGGGGTAAGGTGGAAGGAGGGAGGGGAGGAGGGAAGGGGGTCAAAGGTCAAGTCGAACAAGAAAGAAGAAAATATACAATATATATACCCAAACGTATGTCACCAAAAACGTAAGACTTAAGTGCACAATATGTGCATTTGAAAATACTCAAGGTTTATTGTTTGTTGATACATGCGCGCGCAAGCGTGGACACACACACACACACACACACACACACACACACACACACACACACACACACACACACACACATCACGCGCACACAAATTCCAAAAGTGTTTTGGCTTTCTTTGCCAGCTGATCCTTGTTTAGTAAAATATATTTATTCTTCTTTTTTATTTTAAAGCTCCAATGCTCATAACTTGAAACAAATCACAATATAGACGACGCTGAGATGTCTGACGCTTCGACAGCTATGCAACTTGTACGAATCCATTTTTGACATCCACGAGGAGCTGAGACGAGAGGGAAACAACGGGTGGTGGATGAGAGTGGAATGGGTGGAAGGTGGACGCGTGCCTTTGACTTGGCTACCTACCTTATAGGGGAAAAAAGCCCTTGATGTATAGATAGACGTAGCCATTTTTATCAAACATCTGTAATATACAACCTTTTCTTATTCATTTCTTTACTTTGAAAAAAGGAAGATACATTGACTTGGTACAGTAATCCTTGTTTAATCATTCATTTTTTAATATTCCTTTATAACAGTTTCTTTGAGTTAAATGTGTGGGTTCTGTTATGTTCACTATATATTTTTTCTAGATTCTTTATATCTACTGGCATCCACTTGTTACATTAAATTTAGAGTCACAATCTATTTTTACGATGTTAACACCACATCTTTTATTGTAAATAAATAAATAGATAAAATAAATAAATAATAAATAGATAGAATTTCGAAAAATAGATCTGATTTTACATTTACATTTTGTTTTTACTTTTAATTACCTATGCTGTATTTATGGGGTACCATTCATATCTCTTCATAACGAGAAAATACGAATAACTTTAGTCAATAAATCGAACGACCTGACGTCACCTCGGCAAACCCATCGAACGACATGACGTCATCTCGACCAACAAATTGAACGACATAACGTCCTCTCGACCAACACATTGAACATGGCATCATCTCGATCAATACATCGAACATGACGTCATACTGACCAACAAATCAAACGAAATGACCTCATCTCGACTAACAAATCGAGCGACATGGCGTAATCTCGGCAAACCAATCGAACGACATGACGTCACATCGACCAACACATCGAACGACATGACATCATATAGACGATTCGGCGTTCGCTATAACACACGAAGAATCGAACGACATGACGTAACATCGGTCAACACATCCAACGACATGACGTCACATCGACGATTCGGCCATTGTGCGTTCGCTTCAACACACGAAGAATTCCCCCACGAACAAGAGTTCCTTGTAGCTTGGCCTGGCCCTCAAGGAGGTTCTCGGGCGGACACGACGCCCTTGGGCCAAATTACACAAAGTCCGGCCCATTCCAATTCCGCGTAAGACGATTCTTGGCGCCAATGATTTTTTTTTTTTTTTCTTAATTCGTCAAGAACTCTTGGTTTGACCGACAAGCAGCAATTTGTGAAGTATGTGGGGAAGAGGAGGTGGGAGGGAG
>NC_134809.1:5139040-5154040 GCF_046742065.1 Oratosquilla oratoria
GTGGATTAAAAGTCTATATGTCCGTGGAATTTGGGTCCAAATGTCCGTGGAATTTGGGTCCAAATGTCCGTGGAATTTGGGTCCAAATGTCCGTGGAGTTCGAGTCCAAATGTCGGTGGAGTTTGGGTCCAAATGTCCGTGGAGTTTGCTGAGACAATGGTCCGACTTCCCAGTGACCCATAAGTGACCTAACGAGGACAGAACGAGTTCTTCCCGTTTTCTTTAGCAGATGTTGTTGAGGGTTACCCGCTGATCCTCTTCTTCGAAGAGAGGTCATTTAACCGCAAGGCAAGATTCTCGTCTGGGGACAGAAAGAAGATACATCTCAGGGACAAAGGAGAGGGCACGTGGTCAATATCACCTTCTTCCTCTCTCTCCCTCTCTCCTCTCCCTTTCTATGTCTCTCCTCTCTCCGTCTTTCTCTTAATCTCTGTCTCTCTTTCTCTCTTGTCTCTCTCTTAATCTCTGTCTGTCTGTCTGTCTCTCTCTCTCTCTCTCTCTCTCTCTCTCTCTCTCTCTCTCTCCTGTCTCTCTCTTTCTCTGTCTCTAAGGCCCCTACTGCAGTCACCCGTTACTATCCAGCGGACTCGACCCACCACCCATCTAGCCAATCGCCTTGTCCCCTCGCCTTAACCTTAGCCCCAACCATGACGAACTTTATATTTTTCTGGCTACTAGTCAGCCTGAATAAATACAATAAACAAACAAGTGAATAAATAAACAAAGAGATGGATAAATAGCTGAACAAATGAATAAATTTCACATACATGTATAAATAGTACATACACACACACACACACACGTACCTTATATATATATATATATATATATATATATATATATATATATATATATATATATATATATATATATATATATATATATATATATATATATATATATATATATATATATATATATATATATATATATATATATTATATATTATATATATATGTTATATATATATATATATATATATATATATATATGTTATATATATATATATATATATATATATATATATATATATACATACACACACATCATGAAGCGAGTGTTCTGGTCTTCTTTGAAGGTAACTTTATCCTCATAAGCAGCTCAGCCCAGCTCAGCTCAAAGAGCCGAGATGAGATCTCAGACACCAAGGATCACGGCAACCCGAGCCTTTTCCCAAAATGAACGAGCTCAAATCCCCTTTCCTCTCTCCCTTCTGCAGTGCTACACTGTAATACACGTCACTGCAAACAGGTTCAGTAACACGAGAGCATCAAGTGTCCTGTGTCTGTTGACCTCGACTTCCCCCGAATGTAATAAAATCGACTGACGGCAGCTAACACGATAGTTACGAAACCGTCAACAAGAATCTACGACACAGCTGCTGTCAGACGATTTTAATTAGATCTCTCTGTGTGTCTGCGTTAATTGGGTTTTAATGTGTTTGAAATTGTTGTCTACTTTGCTTCGGCCACCCCCCTTATGTGGGGGAAAGGGCTCTGGGAGGAGTTTTCATTCCATACTCCTTTTCTTCTTCCTCCTCATCCTCCTCTTCCTCCTCTTCCCTCCGATAACGCGTTAAGACATATTGTTCTGGTGAATTCCATTTTCTAATCATTTGATTAATTAATTAGTTAATTAATTTATAAGATGATGGGTTCAACATGACCAAGGAGGGCCACTACACGAACTGGCCCTGTGACGTCAGAGTGCCACATCTTTAAACCTCAACAAGGGGGAGGGAAAGAGGGAAAGAGGGGAAGGGGGAGAGGGAGGGGAGACAAAAGGAAGGGGAAAGAGGGAGGGAAAGGGGAAGGCAGAGGGGGAGGAGAAAGAGACAGGGGTAAGGGAGGAGAGAGGGAGGGGAGGAGGAGAAAGAGACAGGGGTAGGGGAGGAGAGAGGGAGGGGAGGAGAGAGAGAGGGAGGTGTATGGGAGGGAAGAGGGGGAGGAGAGAGAGGGAGGGGAGGGGAGAGAGAAGGAGGGAGGGAAGGGGTGAGGGGGAGGGGAGAGGGAAGGGGAGAGGAGATAGGGAGGGGAAGGGGAGGGAAGAGGGGGAGGGGAGAGAGGGAGGAGGAGGGGAGAAGGGAAGGGGAGGGAAGAGGGCTGGGAAAGGAAGGGAGACAGGGAGGGTAAGGGAGGGGACAGAGGGAGGGAAGGGGAAGAGGGGAAGGGGAGGAGGGGTGGAAGTTAGGAAGATGGAGTGTGGGTGTGAGTTGGGGGTGACAGTACGTGGGGTAGGAGTTGGGGTGGGTGCTGGGGTGGGAGTTGGGGAGGCAGTGGGGGGGTGATTTGAGGGGTGGGAGTGGGTATGGTGGGAGTTGGGGTGGGATCTGGGGTGGAATTTGGGGTGGAAGTTGGGGTGTGTGAATTGCGAATGGGACTAGGTGGGAGTTGCGAGTGGAGCTGAGGGTGGGAGTAAGTGGGAGTTGAGAATGGGAATTAAGAAGTGGTAGGTGGGAGTAGGGGTTGGGGTGGAAGTTTAGGATGGAATTTGGGGATGGGAGTTGGGGATGGGAGTGGTAGTGGATGGAAGTTGGGAGTCAGAGTAGGGGTGGGAGTGAGAGTGTGTGTGGGAACTGGGGGTGAGAGTAGGGGTGGGAGTGAGAGTGTGTGTGGGAATTGGAGATGAGAGTTGTAGGTGGTAATTGGGAAGTGGGTGGGAGTGTGAATGGGTAGGTGGGAGTGGTGGTGAGTGGAGTTGGTGGGAGTGGGAGTGAGTGGGATTTGGGGGGAGTGAGTGGGAATTGGGAAGTGTAAGTGGGTGGGAGTGGGAGTGGGTGGGTGTGGGAGTGGGTAGGTGGGAGTGAGTGGGAGTGGGTGGGTGTGGGAGCGGGTAGGTGGGAGTGAGTGGGAGTGGGTAGGGGGCTTAACTACAGTAAACTGGGTTAATGCTGGTTTAGGCCATGTTCACTCGAGCGTCAACTCCTGTGAGGTAAAGTTACAAAGATGAGAACACCACCACTCGTCGCTGTCCTTTGTCGAAGCCATCCAGCTCTCGACCTTAGGAGCCTTTTTACGTCTGCGTGGGAGACAGTGTCCCCTCTTCTTAAGAGGGGAGGAGAGGGGAAGGGAGAGGGGAAGGGAGAGGGGAAGGGAGTGGGGAAAGGAGAGGGGGAAAGGGTAGGGAGGAAGGGAAAGAGAGAAGGGTAGGAGAAGGGAAGAGGAATGGGAGAAGAGGAGGTGCAGGGGGAGGGGAAGGAAGAGGGGAGGGAGATGGGGAGGGAGAGGGGAAGGGAGACGGGAAGGGAGAGGGGAAGGGAGAGGGGAAGGGAGAGGGGAAGGGAAAGGGGAAGGGAAATGGGAAGGGAGAGGGGAAGGGAAAGGGGAAAGGGTAGGGAGCAAGGAAATGAGAGAAGGGTAGGAGGAGGGAAGAGGAACGGGAAAAGAAGAGGTGCGGAGGAGAGGAGAGGAGAGGTGAGGGAGTGGGGTGGGGTGGGGGAGAGCAAGGGAAATGAGGGAGAGCGAGGGAAGGGGAAGGGGAAGCCAGGGGAAGAGAGGTGGAAGGAAAGGGAAGAGAGAGTCAAGGAAAGGGAGATGAAAATAGAAGGAAGGGGTTGGGAGAGGGAAGGAAGGGGAAGAGGCAGAAGGAAGGGGAGGAGACAGAGAAGGAAGGAGAGAGGAAATGGGAGGAAGGGAAGGGAAAGAGGGAGAGGAGAGAGGAGGGAGAGGAGAGAGGAGGAACGGAAAAAGAGGGGGATGGCGAGAGGAGAGATGGATGGGGAGAGGAGAAAGAAGAAAGGGGAAGAGAGAGGGGAAAGGAAGGGGAAAGGAAGAGGGAAGGAAGAGGGATAGGGAGGGAGGGGGAGAAGAGAGAGAGGAAAGGAAAAAAGAGAGGGATGGCGAGAGGAGATAGGGATGGGGAGAGGAGAAAGAAGAAAGGGGACGAGAGGGAGGAGGAAGGGGATAGGAAGAGGGAAGGAAGGGAAGAGGAAGAGGGAAGGAAGGGGAGAGGAAGAAGGGAGGAAAGGGAAAGAAAGAGGAAAGGAAGGAGAGAAGAGAGGTAAGGAAAAGGCAGGAAGAATAAGAACAATAACAACAACAATAAAAGTCATAATTTATAATAATAATAATAATAATAATAATAACAATAATAAAATAATAAAATAATAATAAAATAATAATAAAATAATAATAAAATAAAATAATAAAATAATAATAATAAAATAATAATAATGATAATAATAATAATAATAATAATAATAATAATAATAAATAATAATAATAATAATAATAATAATGTAGGCAAACTTCCAAACGTGGTATTTCAACAAGACGCAAAACAGAAAAAGCAGAAAGATACATAAATAGAAGCAGAGAGACAGATAGAAAAGAGAGAGATGGAGAGAGAGAGAGAGAGAGAGAGAGAGGGGGGGTAGAGGGAGAGAGGGAAAGGAGAAGAAAGGAGGGAGGGAGGGAGGGAGGAAGGGAGAGAGAGAGAATGAGAAATAAGATGGGGAGAGGAGAAGGAGGAGGGAGAGAGAGTGAAAGAAATGAGAGAGAAAGACTGAGAGAGAAAGAAAGAGAGAGAGAGAGAGAATGAGAAATAAGATGGGGAGAGGAGAAGGAGGAGGGAGAGAGAGTGAAAGAAATGAGAGAGAAAGACTGAGAGAGAAAGAAAGAGAGAGAGAGAGAGAGAGAGAGAGAGAGAGAGAGAGAGTAAGAGAGAGAGGAGAAAGACTGAGAGAGAGAGAAAGACTGAGTGAGAGAGAGAGAGATAGAGGGAGATTGAGAGAGATAGAGGGAGAGAGGGGAGAGAGAGGGAGAGAGGGGAGAGAGAGAGAGAGAGAGAGAGAGAGAGAGAGAGAGAGAGAGAGAGAGAGAGAGAGAGAGAGAGAGAGAGAGAGAGAGAGAGAGAGTGAAAGAAAGAGAGAGAGAGAAACGGAGGCCAACGCCCACGATGTCGTCTTAGGGACCAAGACCAAGCTTCTTTTGCCTCAAAAAACACAGACCGGCAAGCGTCTTAGGCCGAAGGCTTTCAAGCCATCGAGCGAGGACAAGACAAGACAAAACAAGACAAGACGACCTTTACTAGCGAAACAAAACATGCCTGACATAATGTGATTTTTTAAACACACACACACACACACACACACACACACACACACGCATACATATACATACATATATATACATACACACACACACGCGCGCGCGCACACGCCATCAAGAAATTAGACAATGCCAAAAGAAAGGGACTAATTTTAAGGATCTGAAGTTACTGGTTCTAAAAAAAGTAGCATTAAAAAGACACAAAAAGACTTTCATCGAGACATTCATTAAGTTTTCGACAAAGTATATATAACATTTGACTACATGCTCGAAGTATTGTGAAAAAATCGCGGAAATCCTGATCACCATGCGACAGGAATATGTTGCCATGGTAACGTTCCTATACATTATTTATGGAACAACATAGAGAAAGCCAGAGAACATCAATGAATTTCAAGTATGACTGATGGAGGTGCTGAGACGGGACCACACGAGCGTAGGTCTCATCTTGTCTATGATAGTGAGATTACTATTAAGTAAACACAGACGCGAACACGCGTTTACATACACAGAGCTCTCATCCGGGAGGTTAATAACTGTTGATCACGAGTCCAATACGTGATCCAAGGCAATGGTGAATCACATATATACCCACAATCGCGCGCACACAAAAATGTAATTTAAATATAAATCCATTCGAATCAATGTTATTTTTCTACTTCTTATCATCAGTAGTATTAGTAGCAGTAGTTGTAGTAGTAAAAATAGTAGTAAATTTAGTAGTAGTGGTAGTAAAAATAGTAATAGTGACAGTATTTTCTATAGTGCCCAAAATGCCTTGAAAATCAATACCAGGAATAAATAGAATTTTATTTATTTTCTTTCTTCTACTTAATTGGACTCAGATTCAATCTCCGTCAGGTATATGTAACAAACAATTAGCCTGCATGTCCAAGCACACAGGATAGTGTGAACAAGACATGATATACCACGAAAATCGCAAATGTGCAATATATATATATATATATTATATATATATATATGTATATATATGTATATATATTATATTATATATATGTATATATATATATATATATGTATATGTATATATATATATGTATATTATATATATATATATATGTATATGTATATATATATATATATATATATATATATATCTGAGAAATCACATGAACTCGTGATTCTAAATATGCATAAAAACCACAAAAGAAAATTATAAAATGATGACAGAGCGCTTTCGTCTATTTAGACATTTTCAGGGTACATGTACACGAATGCGCTCGGTGATTTTATTATTTTCCTTGGTGGTTTTTCTGCACACACACACACACATATATATATATATATATATATATATATATATACATATGTATATATGTAATGTATATATATATATACACATATGCATGTGCCAAAACCATAAACATGAACAGTTACCTTTTTTGGCATAAAAAGTATATCGACACAGCAATAATTCAAACTGTGATAAAATAATTTTGTCCCCGTCTATGCACCTGGATAGCTGGTTACCTTGTTGGAGCGGAACCATCTGTTTCAATGCAAACCAGTGGTTCTTTGAATGAAGGGAGGGGAGGGGGAGGGGGAGGCAAGGGGCGTTCCCTTATAGGGACGAGAAAGGCAAAGGAGTTTTTATCATCATCATCATTATTTCTGGTTGTTGTTTCTTGTTGTTTTTCTATTACTATCGTTGTTATTATCATCACCTTCATCATCATCATCATTATTTCTGGTTGTTGCCTCTTGTTGTTCATTATTACTATTGTTATCATTATCGCCATCATCATCATCATTATTTCTAGTTGTTGTTTCTTGTTGTTCTGTTATTACTATTTTTGTTATCATCATCTTCATCATTACCATCACTCATTTATTTTATTTACTTTAGCCAAGATAAAATGGTGAAGGATGAATGTACGCCTTGGCTAAGCCATCCCTTTTATATGTGTGTATGTATGTATATATGTATGTATGTATGTATGTATGTATGTATGTATGTATGTATGTACGTATGTAAGTACGTACAGTAAGTTTGCATTATCATCACTATTATCACTATTATTTAATTTAAATTTATCTATTTACTTTTATTGTATCTATTCATTTCATTTCATTTACTTAATTACCCTTTTATATATTCATTTATTTCATTATAATTATCATCATATCATTATCACTAATTTTTTGTAATATCTAGTCTATGTATTTTTCTATCTTACCTAGTTTTCCATCTATTTATATTTTTTTGAAAGAGTAGTTAGCTCATGCCTTTCCACCACACCCTTACAAAATATACTGTATATAGACGGAAAAATAGGTAAGTTAAAGAAACGCATAGAATAGGTACCATAAAAAATAAGATAAAATAATTAATGATGATATGATAAGATGAATCGTGAATACATGGACAACCTACAAAGAGGAGTGTGGAGACTAAGGGTAACACCTAAGAGGAGCATGGAAGCCAGGTTCATCTACATAGGGAGGGGGGGGGGGTCAAAGGACTAAGAGTCATACTTTTAAAATCCTTTCGCCAGCCCTGGTGAACGCTTTATACCCTTGGGAAGTGCAACTGAACTCGCTTCATTGGCTATAATTACGAAAAATTACTGGTAGAGTTCATAAATAAAACAAAAAGGAGATGGACAGCTAAGATCTTACTTTCTAATGATAGCAAGCGAGACGATAAGCTTATGAACACACACACACACACAAACACAAACACACAAGAACTGACTTACCAACAGAGTGGTTAATGCATGGAATATCTTAGTAAATATTTTCCCACGGTATTTACAAAGGAAAGGTTAGATATGGTACCTGATTGCGACCTCATCTTCAGTGGGAATGACGGACGTAGACTAACGAACATCAGCATAGCTAACGAACATCAGCATTAGTAAGAAGTGATGAAACAGATAGACTTAAATCTAAAAAACGGATCCAGACGAAATGTTTCCGAGAGTGCTTAAAGAATGTGAATTTGAAATCTGCGACCAATTGACAGAAATATTTAGTAAGTCGGCAGACACTGGATTCGTACCTATTTCTTTGGAGGTAGGCAAACGTTATTCTTGTTTTCAAAAACGGTGTTAAATCATCTATGTACAACTACAGACCAACAAGTCTGACGTCAGTTATAGGTAAAATGCTTGAATCAATAATAGCTAATATAATCAGAGATCACATCGTGGGACACAATTTGATTCATGATTCAGCATGGGTTCACCAAGGCTAAGTCATGCGCAACTAATCTTTTATCTTTTTTACACTAATATCTACAAGCCGTTAGATAACAATGATAGTTACAATGTTATTTACCTTGACTTTAGCAAAGCGTTCGACAAGGTGTCTCACCAGACACTACTAGTCAAAACCCATGACATTGGAGGAAAAATGTTTGAATGGATTACAGCTTGGATCAGTGACAAAAAACAGCAGGTCACCGTGAACGGTGTAAAATCCAAATGGGGAGTGTTTCTAGTGGAGTTTCCCAGGGCTCGGTTTTGGATCCCTTATTGTTCATTGAGTATATAAACACTTGGGCAATGGGATTATTAGTAATGTAAGTTTGCGAACGACACTAAAATAGGACGCCAAATTAGGTGAAGAGATGCAGGGTGATCTAAATGAGGCATTCAAGTGGATCAAAGGCTTGAACAAGAGTGATACAGACAAGGTCAACATATAAAGACAACAGGGCAGGACTCACAGCAATGCATTTCAATTAGACAATTTTAGATTTAAAGAAGTAGGCAAGAACTGGTTTACCAATAAAGTGGTCAACGAATGGAATAGACTTAGTAACCATGTAGTGAGTGTAGGAACTATCGGTTGTTTTAAGAGATTAGATAAATTTATGGATGGGGATGACAGGCGGTAATGGGCATGGAACTGTTTAGTGTAGGCCTAATGGTCTCTTGTAGTCTCCTCCATTTTGTTATGATAATTGCTGCCTCGAGTTTCACTGACTGGAAGTACGTAGCCCCACAAAAACTGGCACCGATCCTCAAACCCTCCTAACGAACTAATGTCTGCGTTGTAATAGTGTGGGATTATTTCTGTCACCGACTTACAGTAATAGAAATGGAGTAGTCACCGGTTGTCAGCTCCCCTAATATAAATGGAAATGGTCTAAATTGATCAAATGCCAGCCCCTCAAGGCTGCACCTCCAAATGGAGCCAAGAGTGTTGACGTATTTTGAAGACGGGTCATAGGGAGGTGTTTCTATCTGACGTCCCTCCCATAAGACTATCTCATGCAGGTACTTGTCGTTGGCTCCTTGCCATCTCCAGTGATCAATAACACACTGCGCAGTCCTGTGTCATTTTCATTTGTCCTCAGTCATGTATGACAAAGCCTTGAAACTGAAAGATTCACGGTAATAATTAAATGTTATATACTTAACACGTCTGTAGCCTCGCCCTGCCACAAAAAAAAAAAAAAAAGAGAGAGAGATTACCAATCATCAATCGATCCTGAACAGCTGGTTCCTTCCACGCAAGAGTTCCCAAGAACCAGAAGGTCAAGAACCTCATCAATTAAACCTCCCATGCCTATATATAGATCGTCCTACACAAAGGCGGACGATGCCGATCGAGTGAAAGGTGCACACTAAGGTCCTGACCCACCGCATCTCGTTCACAGTGGGGACCATAACATATGTGAATAAGCTTGCATGCGTCAGCTATATAGTGAACCAGTTTTTGGGAGACTCCGGATGAAATGACTGTAAAGTAGACTAACCTCATTAACTACCTCGGTACGATGACGCCTACGTAGGTGTCATGAAGCGCGAGTAGGTACACGATGATGCCGGCGTCGGCGTCTCGATATATATATATATATATATATATATATATATATATATATATATATTAGTTGTACATGGTTTACTCCCGGATTCTGTGAACTGGTTTGATCACGTTTTCTGTGTTCATTATTACTCAGAGTAAAAGAGAACGAGTAATACAGTAGTGACTTCACATTTTACATTGCGAGTAGTGTGATGCATCGTACATATGGCAGCCGATGCTGCGCACGAGAATTTGACTCGTCCTGAAGTGGTTAAAGTGGACTTAACTGCTAAACTGTTGATTACACACGATAACTTAGAACATGCTGACTGCAGAGGGTTTAATTTGCTTCGAAGAGGTTTAAACTCTGAGAATAAACCTTCGGATACGATGCTAACAGGGGTTAGGGGGTTAGTGGGGCTTTGGGGGTGAGATAACCCCTTGCGTAACGATTGGATCGTATCCCTTAAGCTGCCGCCAAGCAATTTTATTAATTTACACGTGAACCCACAATCTGGATCTCGACTGAAGGGCCATTTACACGGTCAAACGGTTTGTCAAACAAGTTTGAAGTGATGTTTGACCGTGTGAATGGGGTATCTGATTGTCAAACATGTTTGTCAAACATGTTTGTCAAACGTATTTGACAAACAGATACCCCATTCACACGGTCAAACATCACTTCAAACACCTGTTTGACAAATTGTTTGACCGTATAAATGGTCCTTAACCCGTTCCCTACGACGACGCATTCGTTGATTTTATTCTGGCTAACGATTGACGATTTTATTCAGCTATGGGGCCGTCTTCAAGGTCCATATTCTCAGTTGGGCCTCCAGGGAAGAGCGGGAGTAGCGGTAAGAAGCGGTAAGTGGTAAGATGAGCGGTAACTACGGTAAGATGAGCGGTAACAGCGGTAAGAGGCGGTAAGCGTTAACAAGAGCGACAATAGCGGCAAGAAGCGGTAATATCGGTAAGAAGAGCGGCAACAGCGGTAAGAAGAGTGGTAAAGAGAGCGGTAAAAAGCGGCAAGACGAGCGGTAACAGCCACACCCTGGCAGAGATCAATTTGGCAGAAAATAACAAACCACAAAGGTCCAGGCTGCGGTACCTCTGAGCGAGTCAGTCCAGGAAGCTTGCGTGCAGGTCCGTCTGACCACCTGCCTTCCACTCGTAAGTACTACAGCGGCTTCGTATCATGGACCGATAACATAACTTTTATGAAGTCATTACCTTGGAGTTAAGACTCTAGTGTTACCTCTATGTACCACAGTCACGTAGGATTCTTATGAATGCAAAATACTCCATCCCCCGCCCCCGCCTAAAAT
Organism: Oratosquilla oratoria; assembly: GCF_046742065.1. Classification (NCBI taxonomy): domain Eukaryota; kingdom Metazoa; phylum Arthropoda; class Malacostraca; order Stomatopoda; family Squillidae; genus Oratosquilla; species Oratosquilla oratoria. The sequence continues at coordinate 5,150,193 of NC_134809.1, forward strand.
AGATTGATAGATAAGTAGATGAATAACGTAGTTAAATTGATATAGAAAAATAGAAAAAAAAAATTAAATATTTCTAGTTCATCAGGATAGAAACACCGGTCACCTTACGTCAACCATTTACGATCCAAGATTCCGATATCGCAAAGACCATCGCATATCGTAAACTTACGACCATGAGATACGACACGCCCTCTCCGAAATCGTCAAATGTTGTGAATTCAAAACGCTCGAACACGACTTCGTTTACTGTATTCTAGACTTCCCTAAGTCCACAATTCAACAAAGTGTCTAATATTCGTATTCTAGGTTTAACTCCTCTTAGTTCGTCATTCAGTTTCTCAATCTATGACGCAAAGGTGATTTGACATTTGAAGATTCGAAAAATAAATTATTGTAACCGAAGTCGAAGTCGTTTCTACTCAAACGAACTCGCTTCTGTAATACCCAGGAGTGGAACCAACCTCACTTTTGGGGATCCCTGGGTTTTTTTTTTTTTTACTAATGTCTGGGGGTACTTTCTGGGGGTACAGCATGTGCGGCCGTGACGTCACGTGATAGGCCTACGTGCTGGGGTCGACCACGTCACGCATGGATCTTCGCGTGACCTTAGCGTCACGCTCAGACCTTAGCGGGACTGCGTGGCGTTGCGTCCTCGTGCAAGGCGTCACGTAGACCCATCGATCTGCATTGCCGTTGGGGGAGGAGGGGGAGGAGGAGGAAGAGGAGAAGGGCGGAAAGGTGGAGGAGGAAATGGTGAAGAAGGAGGGGGAAAGGAGGAGGCGGAGAAGGGATTCTGGAGATGTGGAGGACGAGGAGGAAGAGGAGGAGGAGGTGGTGAAGGAAGAGGAGGAGAGGAGGAGGGGTAGAGGAGGAGGGGAGAGGAGGGGTAGAGGAGGAGGGGAGAGGAGGAGGGGTAAAGGAGGAGGAAGAGGAGGAGGAAGAGGAGGAGGGGGAGAGGGCAGGGGAGAGGGGGTTCTGGAGATGTGGAGGAGGAAGAGGAGGAGGAGAACGTAGAGGAGGAGGAGGAGGAGGAGGAGGGGGGATTCAGTAGAGTGAAGGGTGGAGGAAGAGGAGGAGAAAGGAGAGAAGATGGGAGATGTGGAGGAGAAGGAGGAGGACGAGGAGGAATACGAAGAGGTCGAAGAGGAGGAAGAGAAGGCGGAGGAGGAAGAGAAGGCGGAGGAGGAGGTGGAGGATGAGGAAGAGTGGATGGAAGATGTGGAGAGGGTGGAGGGCGAAGAGGACGAGGAGTAGGTGGGGTGGAGGGGGAGGTGGGGTGGAGGGGGAGGTGGGGTGGAGGAGGTGGGGTGGAGGAGGAGGTGGGGGTGGAGGAGGAGGTGGGGTGGAGGAGGAGGTGGGGTGGAGGAGGAGGTGGGGGTGGAGGAGGAGGTGGAGTGGAGGAGGAGGTGGGGTGGAGGAGGAGGAGGAGGAGGAGGAGGAGGAGGAGGAGGAGGAGGAAGAGGAGGAATACGTGCATCGCAGCCCAGTCAGGAGTGGTAGGGAGTGGGCTGGGCGATGGAAGGTGGAGGGGGGGAAGAGGGGAAGAGAGGGAGAGGGGGGAAGAGGGGGAAAGGGGGGAGGCGTGGGAACTCGGAAATATTCACGAAAGACAGCAGAGAGCAAGAGGAGGAGGAGGAGGAGGAGGAGGAGTAGAAAGAAGAGTAGAAGGAAGAAGATAAAGAGGAGATGATGGAAGAGAAGATTGAGGAGAAGAGGTAGAAGAAAAGGAAGAGGGAGAAGGAGGAGGAAGAGCAGGAGAAGGAGAAGAGGGAAAAGGAGAAGAGGGAAAAGGAGAAGAAGGAAAGGGAGGAGATGGTGAAGAGGAACTGCAGGAGGAGGAGGAGGAGGAGGAGGAGGAGGAGGAGGAGGAGGAGTAGGAGCAGGTGGATAAGAGGGAATAGAATAGGAGGAGGAGAGGGAAAAGAAGGAGACAGGAGGAGGTGGGGGAGTAGGAGGAGTAAGAGAAGGAAAGGGAGGAGGAGTAGGAGAAGGAAGAGGAGGGGGAGATGATGAGGGAGAAGGAGGAGGGGGAGAAGGAAAGGATGAAGTAGGTCAGGATGAAGGAGGAGAAGAAGAAGGAGAAGGGGAAGGAGGAGAAAGAAGGAAGAGGAGGAAAGAAGTGTTGAAGGTAGAGAAGGAAAGGGAGAAGAGAAGAGGAAGAGGAGAGGAAGAAGGAGGAGAAGGTAAAAAAGGAGGAAAAGGGAGAGAAGGAGTGGAAAGTGAGGGCCGAGGAGGAGGAGAAAAAGGTGAAGGAAGAAGTAGAAAGAGGAGGAGGAGGAGGAGGAGGACGAGGAGGAGGAGAACGAGGACGAGGAGGTGGAGGAAGAGGAAGAGAAAGAAGAGAAGTAGGAGGAAGAGGAGGAGAAAGAAGAGAAGGAAAAGGAGGAGGACGAGGAGGAGGAGGAAGAGGAGAAAGAAGAGGAGGAGGAGAAGGAGGAGGAGGAGGAAGAGGAGAAAGAAGAGGAGGAGGAGAAGGAGGAGGAGGAAGAGGAGAAAGAAGAGGAGGAAAATGAGGAGGAAGAGGAGGAGAAAGAAGACGAGAAAGAGGAGGAGAAAGAAGACGAGAAAGAGGAGGAGAAAGAAGACGAGAAAGAGGAGAAGAAAGAAGAGGAGGAAGAGGAGGAGGAAGCAAATCGAGCGTAGGACGCGTGGAGGGCGACCAGTGTGCAGCGACTTAGAATCGAAAAAGAAACACACACACGATTATAAACATACATACACACACAATCATATATATATATATATATATATATATATATATATATATATATATATATATATATATATATATAGAGAGAGAGAGAGAGAGAGAGAGAGAGAGAGAGAGAGAGAGAGAGAGAGAGAGAGAGGTGTGCAGGAGTAGTGTGGCAGATATTGACGCCGTCATGCGAGTCATGTTATTGTATGGGAGAGGCCTTTGTTCAGCACTGGACTCGAAATGCCTGCTGAACTGAGTTGAGAACAAATGAACAAAGACAGTTGAACGAAAGGGACGGAGGAAGAGATTGGGAAAAGGAGAGAGGGGAGAGGGAAGAGGGGAGAGGCAGAGGAGAGGGGAGAAGGGGTGGGAAGAGGGGAAATGGATGAGGGAAGAGGGGAAATGGATGAGGGACTGTGGCTTACCAGCGTTTCTATCCTTTAGGGCGCGCTAGGGGGGGGGAAGGAAGAAGGCAGAAGATGAAGAAATAATAAGAGAATGTATAGGAGGGAAGAGGGTAAGGGGAACATGAAGAGGGGAGGAGGACGAGGAGGAGGAGGAGGAGGGGAGGAAGACTTAGGAGGGTACTGATACGCAGGTAGAGGAAGGACTACTAGAAAGGGGCCTAGTCTTCAAGTCAAGATTTTTTTTTCTGTGTTCAAGTGTTGCGCTCAGCAGCCTCCCCCTTCCCCCCCTCCCCCCAAGTGGTTCAAGAGGCGAAGGCAGAGCCTGGCACGTGCGAGGGGGGGAGAGGGGGAGGGGGAAGGGGGGAGGGGAGAGTCAGGATCAAAACAGTTGGGTGAAACGGGGGTAAGGGGGGAGGGGGGAGGGGGACAAGGGGGGGGACTATCGGAAGCAAAACAGCAGTTGGGCGGTGGGGCCGTTCGTGCGGGGCGGACCGTTCGGGGCAGAAGGAAGGCACACTGGTCCGAACGGCGTACGTTCTCGCAGAACGTTGGGAGACACGGTCGAGACCGAACGTGGCGTTTCGCCGAGATGGGCGTGACCCGATCCCGATGTTGTTGTTGTTTACGTTCTCGTTCCATATGGTAAGCGTTCCAGGTACGTTCGTAAACGTTAGAGGTATGGTTGGAAACGTTCTCGACGCGTTTATCAGTCATTTTACCTTTTTCCCCCTTTTATCTTAGAA